>NW_020799142.1:35684221-35687719 GCF_003259725.1 Athene cunicularia
CCCCCCCCGTTCAATTATTCTGTAATTTTACTCTATTTACCTACAACTTTCAGCAATTTCTTCCCAGAAATTTTATGAACTAAAGACTTACCTGTAGGTGTTTTGCTGCCCAACGAAGGGCTTAGCCAGGCCCCTGATATTCTTTCTGCTCTAGTAAAATGCTCTTTTTTAAAAATACGACCACCCCAAGCAGAGATAACACAAACAAACCCTCCAAGTGTAGACGAGGCTGTAGGAAAAAGGCAAACGCAGAATCACAGAATCATCTTGATCGGAAAAGACCTCAAAGACCAACCGTTAACCTCACCCTGACCATTAAACTCGATCGGTTTGGGATTAGCCAACAATATGTATTTGCTTGGATGACTGATTATTAGATTATTTGAGGTAGAAAAGCTCTCTTAGTTCCGAGGCAATATCCACCTGTGTTAAGCGGCGAGATCCTGACCTACACTCAGAGGTTTCGGAGCCTCTGAGAAGGTAGGAGTACTGAAAAGAACTTGAAAGGGCATTTGCCAAGCCTAGCTTAGCCAGAAATGCTGTGCACCTTCTTACAAGGACCTGAGGACCGAGGAATTGTGACTTACAAATAGTGGAAAAAAAAATTTATTAAAAAGTCTTCTTATACCTATAGAATGAACAACGAGGTTGTATGCATATTTGTACGGGGTGTGAGAGAAATATTTCTGACATCTTTTGCTGACAGATGATGAACTGTCAACGCCCAATCCGTTATGGACTATTTTAGCATGTACTCATTTGCTGTGAGCGAGGCTTAAACCAGAAGTATTGATTCCTGTCTCAGGACAGATTTTAGTCTCTGAGTGATTGTATTGACATTTGTCTCAGGGGAAAATTTGTTGTTAAAAAAAGAAGCACTTTGCCTCCCCCCTGTCACCGATGTTGTCTTCTCAGAGGTTTCCAGAGAAGGCAGGAAAGCTCCTCAGATTTGCATCCTCAAATCCAGAGATCAGAAGTTTGGAGGATAATTTAGCATCACTCAATTTTCACAGAATCCCGGAACCATCCGGGTTGGAAAAGCCCCTGCAGCTCCTCCAGCACAACCATGACCCTCCCCCTGACCGTTCCCAACTCCCCCAGATCCCTCAGCGCTGGCTCAGCCCGACTCTTCAACCCCTCCAGGGATCCCGGGGACTCCCCCCTGCCCTGGGCAGCCCATTCCAACGCCCAACAGCCCCTTCTGCACAGAAATCCTTCCTCAGAGCCAGACTAAACCTGTGCTCCAGACCCTGCCCCAGCTCCGTTGCCCTTCTCTGCCCACGCTCGAGTCATTCAATGGCCTTTTTGGGGTGAGGGGCCCAACACTGAACCCCCTCAGCGAGGGGCGGCCTCCCCAGTGCCGAGCCCAGGGCTCAGATTCCTTCCCTGTCCCTGCTGGCCACGCCAGGGCTGACACCAGCCAGGACACAATCTTTCACGAAGGATTCTAAATCTTTGTCACTTTTATGGCCCCCAATCCCACATCTTTCAACCCAGAGACTCCAGCAGCTTCTGCGAAATGTTGAGTTGTCAGCCTAGCAAGAACTAGTCTTAGGGTGCCTTCTTGCTTCTGAGCTTCTCGTAACCAGTCTCACATCACCACAGTGGCCTGTATCTGTCGTTACTGGTAATTTAATTGTTTTGTAGAGAGCGGCCAGGCCACCTCGTTGGCCTTGAGCAGAACCACCTCGGCGGAGGCTGCGGAAGGCGAGTGCGGAGGGCTGGTGCGTGCCTGGGGGGTTTGGGGTTCCCGGCCCCCATGGTACCGGGTGGGTGATGAGGTGGAATGCTCTGAGCTCTGAGCAACCAGCAGGAATGAAGAGGTGTCTCTTATTTTTCAAAATTCTCTCACAGGGTGTGGCCGCCCTTTCCCCGTCGGACCTGCTGAGGTGTTGTACAGCTGCGCTGGTTTTTATTTCAGTGAAATACAGATAAGATAATCCTAAAGTACTTAACAGAGGCATTAGGGTGGTGGGAGTCCTAAAGTAGCAGCATTTATTTGGCTTTTAGGATTAAAATGTAGAAAAGCATCTCCCAAAGGGCAGCTGGGAGTGCAGCGATCCGGGAGGACACGATGCTGCCGTCACCGGCGCTGGGCTCATCCCGGCGGCGAGTCCCCTCCAGCTCCCACTGCAGAACATCAGGCACTTACGGGTGATGCGTAAGGGCAGGAACCAAATCAAACCACTCTATCTCCTAATGGTGGCTGTTGCTTTGCAGGGACGTGAGGGACACCCCCGGGCAGGCTCTGCCGTGCCATCTGGGCAAACCTAACAGCCCCTTCGGGTGCCACCAGCCTGCGGTCGTGTTGCGCCCCTGGCCGGCGAGGTGCTTGAGAAATAAATTAAATAAAACTCTATAAAGGCTTGTTTGCGCTTGGAAGCTTGCCAGCCGACCAGCGATGGACTAATTATTCCCGAAAAGTTATTCCAACAGAGGCCCGCTGTGGAAATTTATTCCAGATTGTAATGATTATTTTTTCATATTTAGCTCTCTCCACCTCCAGATGGGGAAAAATTAATGATTTCAGATTGTGAGAGTTCATGCCGGGGTATACCGAAATAACTCTTAGGGAACAATTATTCCAGCAATTATTCCAGCACATCTATTTTGGGAAATTTCCCAGAGCATGAGCAAACTCAAACCTTGCTGCCTTCACAGGGATCGTTAAAGAAACCAGCTCTGCTTTTCCAAGGGTTGGGTCATAAGGGACAAAACAAATGCAACTGAGGGTTTTTGGTTTTTGTTTTTTATTTTTCTTTAAATAGAAGAATGGCATTAAAATTAAAATATTTAAATCAGAAGGTGAAAAAGATATGGGGAAAGACAATGAGAAGGCAGCAGAACAGGTTTCTGGGGACAGAATAATTTGTATCCCCACACTTAAAATGAATTAATATTGTCAATATTTTAACAATTCCAAGGAAAAGAACTTTTTTTTTTCCAATATCTCTCATTCTGTGAGTTTCAAGCAAGATGTAATTAATGTAATAAATTATCTTTGGTATGAACCTGATGTTTGTTCAGAGTTCCGCTCATGTCATTAGAAACTCTTTGTTCCCAGCACAGAGTAATGTGAAACATTTATTTGCATGGGAGAATCCGATAGAGTTTTTAGAACCTATTGTTGGTTTTACCGTTGGTTAATCAATAAGCGTAACTGCAATTTTTTTTTGTAATACCACGATGTAAAATCTAAATTTCAAAATGGCGCTTTTATGCGCGTGCAAAAAAAATGTTTTTCAGTGGACTCCCTGGAAAGCTTTCAGAGATGTCTTTGACGGGCACTTGTTTGAAAGTCAAAATTTAGTAGAGGACTTAAACCTTTCTGCTTGATTCTAGGCTGTGGCTTATTGAATTTCAAAAGTAGGTCTTGGATGGTACAGAGCATCTGCTCTGGAGCCTTGTTTTATTGATGAGAATGGAATGGAATTAGAATGGAGGGAAGGGAAGGGAAGGGAAGGGAAGGGAAGGGAAGGGAAGGGAAGGGCTGTCTCT
>NW_020799142.1:35687769-35705370 GCF_003259725.1 Athene cunicularia
CCAGAAGTTGGATGATTGCTCAGGAAGGAGGAAATCAGCAAAGATCTTGGGAACAGAAGAAAAGCCAAAGGTGGGCAGGTGAGTACAACCACCGACTCACGTGGACAAAGGGTGGGGCACCCCGTTCCGCGCTCAGTGCACCTGCAGAACCCCTGCTCCACCTTTTTCCTTCTCTCTCACGGAAATGAGGTGATGGAATACCTGCCTCTCCTCATCTAATATGCAAATCAGCTGATAAAATGAACTGAAAAGGTGACAGAACGTTTGCTGGGTGTGCACCCACCACCCAAGATCACCAGATCTGAGACAGCGCTGGATCCAGGGGTGGTGACAGGATTGCTTTGACTCTTTCTCTCCTTTCTATTTCTTTCCCTTTCCCTTTCTTTCTCATAATTTATAAGACATCCCATTGCTTATTATCCTTTCCCAAATTTAAATTGTTTTCTACCGCAAATAAAACATTTTAACGGGTCGTTTGGTGTCGTTTCACCTTCATTTAACCCGAGGGAATCACAGAACCGCTGTGTCTCACTGGACTCCCAGTCCGGGTGATGACAGTGGGCAAGCAGAGACAAGCTGTTCCGTGCCCCCTCGCCCAAGCAGCGCCCGAGTCCCACGCAGGACACGAACCAGTGGGGTGACACTGCATCCCCCGGGCTGGCTCTGTCCTGGGATATAAACCCGTCGGTGAAAGGCCCCCCGCAGCCCTTGCTCCTGGTCTCACTGTGAGGTTTGGCAAAAGCTGTTCTTCTGCCGAGCTCTTTGAACAGCAACACCAAATCACAAACTTCTCTCTGTGTTTAACCTACACAAAGCGCTCTTTTTTTTTTTGCTCTTTTTTTTTTTTTTAATTTCCCTGACCATGACAATATCTTATCCCTCCAGCATTCGCAGCCTGATTTTACCCTTTGATGCATTTACACCAGCAGACCCGTGGGCACGAGTGATGTGTCTGCAATCCTACATCCTCTGAAAAGTAACAGGAGAGAGAGAGAGAGAGATCCCTTCCCCGTGGCAACATCTCTCCTTGAGATTTCTGAGGTCGAATCCAGCGGCGAGGTCCCCAGTGCCATTCGCTGACAGGGTTCACATCCATCCAAAGGCTGAATCCGTCTCTAAGTTAGGGAGTGTGAAGAAATTGTCTGAGAGCATTTTATTAACGAGTCTTCAGATTTCTTGTTCTTTTCAATTTTATGCCTTGGAGTTCATGACCAGGAAAGTTATGGGGTAATAACTATAGAATTATTAAAAATGAAACGAGCTTGTGCAGTGGACTTATTTTACAGGGTAGCTTAGGGACGGGAGAACCTTCTAACATTTAAGGTTATAGGCTTGAAAGTGCTTTAGAACTTTTCGGAAAGTTTTACCGATTCATAAAGGAGAGAAGGGAATGGAAAAAGTTTCCTCACAGAAACACAAATATCTAACCGAAGAGCTGGGCGTGTCCCAACGGTTTAAAGAGAAAAGAAAGGAAAGAAAAGAAGACAAACGAAGAATGAAGGAGCTGTCTGGAAGGGGAACACCATTAGTTCCTTTCTCATCTGACTGTGGATGTTCTGCTGCTCCGACAGCGGGATCTTGGGACATTATCCAGCTGGATGTTGAACTCTTTTGTGAGGAAAAGCCCTTGGAGAAGACGGGTCGTCAGGTCATCCGTTGGATATTATAGGACTGAGCCCTCTCTTATGTTTTAGGTTAGATCCAGCCTTGTTAGAAGACCCCACCCCACCACTCCGTCGGCTCTACTACTATTCAAAACCATGTAGATCCGTGAGAAACTTCACTCTGTAATTAGAGCCTAAAGGTCTGTTTTCTTCTGTCCCCCTCATTTATAACATCGAAATCCCCGAATCCTTCAGGTTGGAAAAGCCCCTCGGGATCAGCGAGTCCAACCCTCAGCCCGACTCTACAAAGTTCATCCCCCCACAGCTCATCCCAATGGCCCTGAAACCCCCCAGGGATGGGGCCTCCCCCAATGATTTAGGCTTTTCTTTATCATCACGACCTTCACTCCCAATTCCCATATCCCCCTTGAGTCCTCGCTTTCGTGTACCGTCAGACCATGTTACCTCATTTGTCGTGTTTGATTTCCATGCTAATATTTGCCAACTTTCTTGCTTTTGCTGGCAGCCTTTCCTCTTGATTCATCTCTGGAACGGATCCCCCTTCACCACGGGGGAAGGACTCATTCCGGTTTTATCGGCACCAAAAGAGACTTTGGGCAACGTGTTTTTTGGTGCCCAACACTGCTCCGATTTTGGCTTCGGAGGGGATAAGGCTGGTGTTGGCGGGAATGGGGTTTCTGCTCGCTGGTGGCCCTCAAATCCTACAGTGAAAATAGAAAGGCTTGAATTATGGAGTAAAAAAAAAAAAATAAAAATCAATGTTCTGTGTTTTTTTTCTTATTGCTTGGGTTTGTTCTTTCAGCACCCACCACTAGGAGGGAGATCAGGGTGGTTCATTCCTCACTGGAAAGGGAATAGGGATCCAGAGGTTTAACAACTACATTTTTTAAATAATTTTTTTTTCTTTTTTCCAAGTACAGGCTTTAACTTTTGCTGCTAAAATCCTGCATACATTTTTCTAAGATGCCGAGCAAATCGTCGAGAGTGGGCATGCACGAGGCTCAACGAGTCTGAACGCGGCGACTGAAATGTCGTTGGTTACACGCTCAGAACCGCCAGTTGTTCTGGGAAACTGCGACCTAGTTCAGCTGCCCCAGGCTCACCTCAGAAGGCTGCAGATCTGGAAATGCTGATTTCGGGCACATCTGTTCTTCTTTTCCGTAGCTAAAATCTATTCCTTTCTCTATCTGTTAACACTCAGTCCTATCAGCGATGGAAGAAAGCCTTGCTTTGAATGATTTATTTATATACATTTGTTCTTGTTATTTGTGTGACTGGCTTTGAAATATTCCTCCTACCAGCAAGAGCAGTTTACGCTGCAGCTTCCAGACTTAGATGATATTTTGATGGACAGCCAAGCAGTTATTGTTCAAAAGGCAGTCTGAATCAGGAGTTATAAAATGATGAGCATCACAATTTGCAGTTAGAGGAAGAGAGATGCATTTTCTTCCCCAGGAAACAAGCTTTGGGAGAAAGAAGATTTGAGTTAAACTAGGATAAGGGATGTTTTGGTTTGGTTTTTTTTTTTTTTTCAAATTAGAAGGCTTATAAATAAATAAATAAATAAAAAAGAAAAGATGCCCAGAAAAATACAGGAGTGCAGGAAAAAAAAAAGCAGATGTGTGTAAGTAAGGAGTAGAAGAAATACCTGGAAGCACAAAGCAATTTTCATGTGGAAAAGGAGGAGTTGTAGACAGAGTCATGCAAAGATCCCTGATGGTGACTGGCTGGCTTTAAAGTGACCGTGATCAGTTTGGGCAAAGGCTCTCGGAAAGATGTTGTAAAATTTAAAAAAAAAATTAAAAAAAAATTAAAAAGACAGACAGTTACTCAGGGCGGGTCTCA
Source organism: Athene cunicularia (assembly GCF_003259725.1). Taxonomy (NCBI): domain Eukaryota; kingdom Metazoa; phylum Chordata; class Aves; order Strigiformes; family Strigidae; genus Athene; species Athene cunicularia. Next base: position 35,691,240 of record NW_020799142.1, read on the forward strand.
GAGCTCCTGGTCGTCTGCAAATGTGTTCCCATACAGGCACGCTTGCTGTATAAGTAGGTGGTATTGGCTGATAAGATAGCGGGCAAGAAGCTATTTTCTGATTTAAAGATTGTTTAGCTCCCCTGACAGGATTTTTTTTTTTTTTTTGTGGCTGTTTTAAAAGTTTTAACAAGGTGTTTGGCAAAGCCAGTAGAATTTGGATTGTCAAGGGACAGATAAAGGCTGTCGAACGCTACAAACCTGAAATAACTGCTCGTGTTTGGGAGAGTTTGGCTAGCACCCGTTGTCGGGGTATCTATTCTGAATAAATGAATTTATTTTGGAGAAGCTGTGAGAATGAGTGAGGAATGGAGGGTGAGGGGCAGACTGACCCTTCTCCGGGGTGGCTGTCCCCTGGCAACAGGGGGTTTGACTCTGTGTCGCTTCGAAAGTGGCGACGGTCAAGGTATGAGTGCACAAGAAATTAAAAAAAAAAAAAAAAGTCAATAAATGTCAGTGGTGGAGCACCGGGGGCTCGGTGGGGGGCAACGGGTTCATCCTCCACGGGTCTGCTCTGGAAGGCAAGTTCCCTTTGGAAATGAGGAAGTGTCGCTTTTGGAGCCAATCAGATTGTTTGCGCACGGAGTTGGGATGGATTCTGCAGAAAATAATAAAGACTCCGCACCAGCACTCGCCAGGGGAAGAAGCTCGCTCCGGTGTGGACGTGAGGGTGTAGCGGCAGGGCTCTGTCGCGCCCCTATTTTCTATCCAGATCCCTTAAACCGCGGTGGCCCTTTCCGTTATTTTCTATATTGGGAAGGACGTGGGTGACCTCCTTCGGCAGAAACACCTCTTTCTCTGTCACGTGCTGAAAGTCCTGTCTCGGGGGGGATGTTTGTGGGAGCGGAGGACGGTTGGGGAATGCTGTGCATCCCAGTCGTGGAGCGGGAGCGCGTGGTGGGAAGCCGGCCTGGAGACCTCAGGCTGCTGCATTAACTTATTACGGATGCTTTGTGCCAAGAGCTATTAGTAGCACTTTCCTATTTATGTAATACGGTCGCATTTTCCTAATTAGGATGCTGTCTACCCCAACGAGTCAATCCATTAGTGGTGTTTAGAGGACAGCCGGTATCACCGCGTGACTGCCGCGTCTCGCGTCTCGTACCTTTGCGATGCTGTTGAGCATCTTAATACACGCTCAGCCTCGCCGGAGCACCCGCTCCTTACCTGAGGTCGTTTTACAGGGTTGTTCACCCTTCCTCATCGCTCACTCATTCTGATTATAGCGTGGTTTTGAAAATGAAAATCGGTTTTCTCTCAGCTTTCGAGTCGGAAAGGATAACTTCTGGCTTCTTACCTCGCCTTCGCGTTTACACGCACAACCGCCCTCAACGCTGTTACATCAGTGTGAGGGGGAGAAATTCTGCTCTAAAATCAAGGGCCAGACCATAATTTAGCTCTCACTGACAGAAACTCCTGCTGGGGGAAGCTTAACGTGGGTTTGGTTTGTTGGTTGTTGAGGCAGAAGGAGGGATTCTTTGGGAATTTCCTTCTCCTGTGCTTAGTGTGGTGTTTAGATCCAGCAGAACTGGGAACGCATGATGGGGAATATTCAGTTTAATTACACTTGTTCAATCCCACAAAGGCAGCGGCAGCTACGTACGTCTGTTAAACACTTCGGAAACTTTCCTTCATTAAGGCTCGGAATTTTGCGAGGATGCTCTGGGATTACGGAACGACAGTGCAAGTCAGAACTGGGGCTGGGATCGTTAGCAGAAGCTATTTCCAAAAGTTTTACTTACAGACAAGCCTAAACAGTAAATGAAAGGCATGAGGCATAGTCACAGCCATTCACTTCATATCCCATGTGTTTTGCGGCTTCCTCAAGGTTTCTTAATTGTTCTGGTATTGAATAGCGATGATTAGCAAAGCCTCCTCAGCGCAGAGGAGTGTCGTATTTCACAATGAGCGAGCTCTGCACATTAATGCTTTTAGTCCATGTCAGGAGTCTTAAGCACCACGGTCTGACTGCAGGAGAGAACGAGCAAAGAGCAGCGGTAAAATTGGCACAAAGACTTTTACTATAATCAAGTTGACGTGAATTATTGATGGGGCATAATAATGTCGGCATTAGCCGTGGTACAGCGAGAGGTTTTGCTGTGGAGAGGAATGAAGATGTGGATTTTCTTCAACGCACCAGAAAGTACGCATTATTAAGAAATGAGCGAATGTAGAAAAATCTGTAGCTAATGACAGTAACGGAGTTCTGTTGGGGTCCAGTTCTCAGGCCCCCGACTCGGAAGCCACGGGGATCTCCTAATGCCACTTCTTGGAAAAAGGGGCAAACGCTGCGAGGTGATGAGGAACACCAAGGTGATGAAGATCATGGCAGGGCGTGTGTGTGCACGTACCACATCCCCGCCTCAACTCAGAAACTCAGTGCGTGGAGCAGGGTGTTCTCGGTGACAAATACAAACAGATTTTACAATAAACACGGAGATAACAGCAAAACGCCTTTCCGTCTTTAAAGTACGCCATGAAATTGTGTTTTGGTTAAGCGGCGGTCTACTGAAATCCTATCAACAACGGATTTTAAAGCATCCGGTTTTTAAACTGGGTAAAATGAGAGCGGGCCTAAGCCGTCCCTCTGCCGAGGGTGGAGAGAGCTGGGTGGTTTCAGAGTGACGTTGACATCCCCCGGGCCAAACCCCTCACCAACGCCGCGGGTGACACAATGTTTTGAAATAAGCGTCAATCTATTCTTATTCTCCCCCTTACAAGGCGCTTTCCACAACTGGAAACTGAGGTAGTGCTGTTTAAAATTGCGTGCCCACGTCGCCTGCCAGGGCCCTGCCGATGGCAGAAGGCTGGAAGGAACCTCTGGAGATCACCTGGGCCAACGCCCTGCTCAGGCAGGGCCACCTAGAGCCAGTTGCCCAGGACCACGTCCAGGCTTTTCAATATTTCTAGGGATGGAGACTCCACACCATCACGACCTGACGTGTTCCAGTTTGTGCCTGTCACTGGGGCACCGCTCAGACGACCCTGGCTCCATCTTCTTTGCGCCCTCCCTTCAGGTATTCATCTACGTCGATAAGTTCCCCCCAAACCTTCTCTTCTCCGGGCTGAGCACCGCCAGCTCCCCCAGCCTCTCCTCCTAGGAGAGATGCTCGAGTTCCAGCATCACCTTTGTGGCTCTTTGTTGGGCTCCATCCAGTATGTCCATGTCTCTCTTGTACTGGGGAGCCCAGAGCTGGGTCAGAGCAGGACCCTGTGGCTTGCATCTTAATTGTCCTAATCAGAGTTAATAACAGGTTTTCTAATCTGTGACCTCCCTGAGCGAACCTTGCTTTAATTACAAGCAAAATGAGCTGAGCCAGGGATTAAAAAAAAACCCCACAACCCACAGTAATTTTATAGTCTTAATTTCCTGTATTTCAGGGGGGATTAGGTGAAATCTATATTTTTTTTGCTAGGGTGTAGATTTTATGGCTTAATTTCTTGTCGCTTTTGTACTAGGAAGGGAAACAAAAAGCTTGCGTATATGAAAATCAACATAATAAACCGTTATTGCTGGCACAAGAGACATTATGGTCTCCCTTGGAATAGCACAAATACATTAAAAATGTATTTAGATGCGTTTAAACATGCATATTATTTCACAGACGAGTGTAATGGTTTCTGAGGAGCTATTAGGGTTTTAGTATGCAAGAAACACGTTTATTTGTATGACTTTGAAGAAAATTATTTAACAAAAATGACAGTAACAGGCCCCTTAAGGTTTCATTATATAAATCTTAATTCAGGCATTTGGATTATTAATCCAAGAAAGTTCCATGGACCTAAATGACTTGTTACACATGTCCTTTGCATCGGTTTATTAAGAAACTCGTAAATAGCCCATTATTATTAATTGGATTTTTTTCGAAAGTGCCCAGATTTGCAATCTAAACAACACGTGTGCTTTTATCTTCCCGTCCACGCTGCAGTGGAATTCAGGAGAGCAGGGGAAAAAGACGCAGGAATGATTGGTCAGCAAGGTCTCCGTTAGCACAACCTGCTTTTCCAAGGCGTTTTTAGTTGTGGCTGGCCTGGTTTTAAGTTCAGGTATTAAAAAAGATTTTTAAAAACGACGTTTTGTGAGATGAAGATTAATGCTTGTGTAATGAGACGTCGAGACGCGACTGGCTTCCAAACAACCGGCTCGTGGATGAGGCAAAGGAGGGGTTGGGCGGCTCCTGTTACCCTGGGAGAGGTGGAAGGGACATCTGGAGTTTCTCTCTCGCGGTAGTAAAACTGTAGTCAAGACAAAAGGCAAAAGGAAAGCAACGGGTTGAATTTTTGGATGAAGAAAAGGACGGAGGAAAAAATCCCGGAGAAAGAAAATGCCACCTCCTCCATAGCCGAGGCACGGAACCGGAGTTAAGCGAGGTAGGATGGAGCAGAACCTCAGAGAGAAGTGACCAACAGAAAATTTTATAGTGCCCGATACTCTCCTGCTTGTGGTTTAAGATCTGGACTTGGTGACGTCTTTGCTTATGTTTCTTTTCCCTTTGCACTGTAAACTGTCGCGGCACCTAAATAAAACTTGAATAAAAAAGAAACGGCAACAAAATCCTGCCTGGAATTTTTATGCCCGAGTAGAAACTTTTCGAAACAGAAGTGTATCACGCAACGTTCTTCCCATAAAACCAGCCGGGCTGGCTCCTGTGCCAAGGGCAGAAGAAACAGGGAAGGTTTGGGGATTGTATGATACTTATTTTATACAAATATATTATACAAAATTATACTGAATTTTGATTTATTCCTTGCGCAGGAATCAAAACATCTAAAACCTACAGAAGGCAAATCTCAAGGGGAAAAATATTTCTATTTTGCCTAATTTTAGCCATTTGCCTCAGGTGGCAAACACTTCTTCTGTGGGTTGTTTTTTTTTTTTTTTTTTTTTAATTAATTTTATTTATTTTTATGGGGCTAAGCGTAGAGCTTTAGAGGGATATAGGTGTGAGGTCAGCCCCAGACGTGCTGCATAACTAATTAACCATCCCGATAAACGCTTCCCAGGGTGTTTCCTCGTAAGCTGAGGTTTGACTTGCTTGAGAGCAGCACCTTCAGACCTGATTAGGTTTTATTTCAGCTGCGTGAGGGGCTGGGTGAGGTGGGGCAGGGCTGCTCGTGGTGGCTGGAGCAAAGAGACGGCAGTTCTGCCACATCGACACCCTCACGTGATGCCAGCTTGGGTGGCGAAGGGCTTGTGCTTTCGCTGCTGTAATTTTCTTATTTAAAATTTGCCCCGAAATCGTGTCTTCAAGGTCGTAAGTACTTTTGAGGCCTCTTATGTTGTCCCCATGCTGGGTAGACAGCATGAAAACAGAGACTCATCAAAGAACTGAGGTTGGAAAGGACCTCTGGAAATCATCTCGTCCACTCATGTTCTAAGTAGAAAAAAGTTGCTCAGCCAGTTTTTAAATCTCTCCAGAGGCAGAGCACCCGCAGCCATGTTTCAATATTCGGACATCTTCACACTGAAAGTTTTTCTCATTGCATGTAACTGGAATTTTCTCTTCTGTAGCTTGGGTCCATTGGCTCATCTCAGAGAAGAACCTGGTTGTGCGTCCTCTGCGCCACCTCCCCTAAGGTAACTGAAGACCACAAGGTCTCCCCATCATTTCCATTTCTAGGGCTGAATAAACAACCTCTCTCAGCCTCTTCTTGTTGTCTGGACTGTAGACTCTCCCGGCCCCAGATAACCGAGGAGTTCGTTTTTTAGGCCCGTTGGGTTGGCATCCTTCACCAGCACTAAAAAATAATTCACTTTTCACTTTTCTTCCATAAAGCCTTTATTGCTCAGCTCTCAAAAGGGAAAGATTTTTTTTTTTTTTTTTCCTCAAAAAAATTGTTATTCCCCTGACGTGCCACCTTTTCAGTGTCAATTAAATAACATCCAGCATCCGGGCAATCGTATCTTGTCCGCTGTAAAAACCAGTAGCAATGAAAAACTAAATCCAGAACTGCTAGTAGAATAGCGAATTACCCTGGACTGAGCTACATTTCAGCGCCGTCACTGATATTTATGTGCCAACAGTAGGCACGCTCAGACTCATTCCTTACAGCCTGACAGAGCGCATTAATTGCAATTCTTTAAAACAAAAGCAACTTATTTGAGTAGAAAAAAAAATAGTGCCTACGGGACCTTATATACATGGAAGCCTTGAGAGGTTTCTTTTCCCAGCTCGGTTGTTTTCTGGCTGAATCAAGTCAAAGTTGTCTGAGCACCTGGAATTCGCTGTCTTTTGTCAGGTTTTGGGGTCAGGTGTAAGCGATGTGCTCAGACCCGTTGGAAATGAAACTCTGCGATTCTCGTCCCCGCTTTCTCCCCAGTGCCTACATCATAATTCATACTGGGGCTTCTTTCCGCGCCAAACCAAGCAATTCCTTTTTTTTTTTTTTTTTTTTTTTTTTTAAAAAAATTTATTTTTATTTTGCAGAAGGGGAGGATAATACGTGCCAGGGTTCAGCCTTGCATGGATGCAAGGTTTGACTTAGGCTGCCTCCGCGGGTATCCGTGCTGACCTTGCGTCTCCCACAAGACTTAGGAATGGAGCCAACGGAGCAGACATCCTGTCTGGATGCAACGGGCTTATGGGAGTGCTGCACTGGATACCATCCACGTGCAGTTTTGTTATCTCAGAGGACCCTAAGACTTGGACAAGATAGATATGAGGTAACCCAGCCCGCTTAGGCCAGGGGCCTTAAGTCTTTCCACCACCTGGGGTTTAGCTCGGGCAGATGAAGCCAACCGCCAGCGCCGGGTGATGGTGTCTTACAGAGCTGGAAATTTGGGATCCCATCCCGAGACACCTAACTCTCTTCACGTGGAGAGAGCCCTAGTCCCACTTGTCTTTAGGCTTCCAAAGACTTTATCGTAAATCCTGTTAAAAGCCAACCACCCCAAAAGCAATTCCCCTACGCCGGCTTAACCCATGAAATAAAAATACTTCAAGGTGCTTCTTTGATGGAAGGGGTTGGCTGCAGTGTTTGCCCTCATATTGCATATTCCGTTCCTGCCACAATTAATCCTCGTGCTTTGAAATCAAAACATGCTGCTCACTCAAAATACTGATCCAGTTTGCGTGGTTTATCACACAATATATCATTCCGATCATTTATATTTTGACTCCAATATTTACATTAGATTAATAAGCCCAGAGCAGTCTGTTGTTAAAAAAAAAAAAAATTAAAATAAAAAAACTAAAGATACAGTTCCAAGGTTCTCCGGAGCAGAAAAACTCACAATTGTTTCGTCTAAACTCAGCGCTAAGGCTAGCACTGTGAAAAAAAAAAAAAAAAAAAAAAAAAAAAGTGGGGGGGAGAGTTTGGGAAAAAAATTTATGAGAATTTTATGGCATGCCTGCCTCGAGGGCCAAATAGAAATGTCTAAAGAGGAGCCGGGAGGGCACGTGGTGCTGCACAAAGTTCTTTTCCGTGCTGGTTTCCATCATCTCTACAAATTGAGGTCATCCTGTACCGCAGCTGAGGGTCTTGCCTGCCCACTTCTTGGATATTTGTTGAAAGAGGTTTGGATATTTTTATTTTTTATTTTTTTTCCCCACATTTTAAAAGCAGTGGCCTCTACTCTGGGCCTTAGGGAAAGGTTTCGACACACCAGTTTCTCTTGTGGATCAGGGGAAATTTTGAAAAAAAAAAAAACCTATAGATGAAGGTGGCTGCTGTTACGGTCGGGTTTTATTTCGCGTTATATTTTTATTATTACCTGTCGGTAGTTTTGGTTTGGGAACAGCTGTGGGACATCTAAACAGAGCAAAGCAGCCATTTGCAGATACCTGAACCATCTCGGAGCAATTTCATCCCAAGCCAGAAACGGTAAAGCTGCAGTAAGGATTTGTGACTCAGTTTATTAGGCTGGATTAAACGCTGCACTAACGTGACTATATCATTCCTTGTTCCAAGCCAGCGGCTTTGCGTGGCGCCGAACGGCGACGGGTGGACGTGCCAGCGCAGTCAGACCGGGACTAGTTGGGCATCTCTACCAAGAGCCAAATACCACTTTAGAGATGAAAATTGCATTTTTACATCCTATGATTTTACCGCCCGAAACAAAGACCCTTTGGTTTGCTCTGTAGAGCTGGTGGTTTCGGAGGGAAATGGGAAGAACATCTGTGTTGTTGCCCTTGTGTTATTACTTGCTTTTACCTGTGGGCCAGCCCAGACTTGTTTCTCTAGACAGGCTTTTCCAGTTGTCATAAAGCGTTTGATATATTTGCTCCACCGTTTTCAAAGAGATTTTATTTTTTTTTTCCGTCTGCGGATACAAAAAGTGACTTCTTAATTTTAGATTGAGATGCCAGTGCTCGTATTCAAATAGAAAAGGATGAACCAAGGGAACGGGGTGTATTCAAGTGCATTTCTCTCCTGACGCCTGTAAGACATACAGGCTGAAATCCCAACACGCTGAATTATTTTTTTTTTTTTTTCCTTTTATTTCAGCTGAGGTGGGGTTTGGACTGTGGAATTCGGAGTGTGGGTGTTTGGCAGCTGAACGGCACATTAATCCACGAGCTTTGACACCCTGGAATGGGAGTGAACACCGGAGCCAGCACCTCGCCCACGGTACCTCGCGTCTCCTCCTAAGCCCGAGTGGGCAATTCAAACCCTAGCGGTGTCTCCCGCCTTTATTTATGTGTTCTTGGTTTAAAGAAGCTTGGCAAGGAGCTTGCATTTTGATATCTGTATAATTGGAGACGTTTTAAACGTAATAACCATTTATTATTCTGTAAGAAGGGCTGAGCAAATAATTTTAAATGAGCCTGCAGTTGATAAATACAGTTCCCTTTTCCATATATGGAAAATTTGCCAAATGGAGAATTTCCTGAGTTATTTGTTATTTTTTTTTATTATGATTTTTTTTCCTTGCACATTTTTTAATATCGCTTTTCCTTTCCCAGGGGTTGGCTGCAAGCAGGCCACCACCACTCTTCGATGTTTAGGTTTGAGCTGGATCCCCTGGTTGTCTTCTAGTGACCACAGTAATTTTTCAGCAACAAAAGGGAAAAGTGCCAGAGGAGCATATGGGTTTAAAATCCATTATGGTGGGCGTTTATGGGAGCAAAATTTAATTGGTTGTGTGTCATGAAACACGCACAGCACCAGCACCCGGCTGAACTCCACTTTCAGGTGGAAGAAAAAGGAAAAATTTCTATGTCTTTCTTTACCCATCTGTAAATTTAAATATGTAAATATATCAAATAAAACCTGAGTCAGAAGTAACAATCAATTTTACTTGTAAACCGGTGAGAGATTTGATGTCGTGTCTTTAGCTGTCAATGGGCTGGTAACTGGACTTCTGCAAATGAAACGGAATAAATAGAATTGTTCACATTCCCTAAACGTCTGTTTTCACTTTCCTTATTTTTAGTCACAGATCTCACGTAGGCAGAAAAAAAAAAAAAAAAGAAATGCAAAATTCAGCAAAGACACTTCTAGCCCATAAGCTTTCCTTAGGGCATATGAATTATAGGATTTATAAATAGCTCATGTAGACACAAGATGAAAATAACTCGGGGCGGGAAAAAAATTAAAAAAAAAAAAAAAAAAAGCGCCCACCAAACTCCTGTTAAGTGAAGTTCGGATTGGAGCACATTCCTAGAAACTCCCGGCTCTTGCGTACAGAATTGTTTGAAAACTTCCCTTTTTGTCAGATAAAGGCTCGATAACTTTCTCCTTCTCCCGGCTTCCCTTTACCCGCATAAAATTTTGAATTTTCTGACTCCCGTTATCTTCCCGTGCACATCCCTCCTCCGATAACTTGTGGTGAATTCGTGGGTTGGTTGTCCCAGCCCTGGAGCTTTTCTCTTGTGGATATATTCTCGGATTTGAGAGCCCTTCCCCATCCCCGCGCATCCCGTAGTGATGGAGGGGACGACCCGCCCTGGCAGCTCCCGCCCTCCCCACACGAGGCGAGGCTCAGCCAGGTTTACGCGTTTTCGCGTTTTCAAACTGTCCCGGGTCCTAGAAAATCTGAACCGTGGAAGCTTGAAGAAGATGCTTTCCATCGAGCAAGACTTTTTTTTTTTTTTTTTTTTTTTTTTTTTTTTTTTTCACCAAAAACGTTCACGTCAGACCGAGGAAGAGAAGAATAAACCCCTCCCTGTTCATATTTTATACTGTCCCCGTTCCCACTGATCTGTCAGAAGTCACCGTTATTCACCACTTAGATGGAAAACCTGATTTCTAATTTGAAATAATGTCACTTTTCGAGTCCATTTATTTTGTATGATTTATTAAGAAAGTACATCAGTATCACCGAGCTAATTATCATAGGCAAATGACTTGTCATAAAATTAATGTACCTAGTGAAAAAGTTAATAGTTATTATTTAAATTCTTGATTCCTCTTCTCTGCATGTAATTAATTCCAGATACGTGAATGAATACAATTAATGTGGAAAAGCGAAAATGAAATGAATTTGTTTTCAGACTCTCTCCTCCGCACCAACCCTTTATCCTGCAACCTTTATTCTAAGAGAGAGGACTGCGGGAGATCCAGGTTTTATAATTAAATATTTCTTTTCCTTGTTTAGCTCGACACTTCGAAACCTAATCTAAAAACCCCACCACAAATTTGCATCTTTTAATAACTAATAGATTTCCTTGGAAAAATTCTCCAAAGAAAGAATTTTATTGGGAGTGTGTGTGTGTGAATATTTAAAATATTGCAGTGAGTAAGTTGAATATTTTGGGTTCGATTTGTTCTCTGACAAGTTATTTAACCATAGTTAAAGAAAATTATTGTTCCTGCCACGTTCATAAAATAAACCAGATAAATAGCTGACGATATATTTTTCCACCTACATTATTTTCATTTTTTTGCTTTACTCTGCATTTCCTCTTAGCCCATCTTTCTCTCCTTTATAACCCAGACTCACTATTCCTCTTTCATCAACTTTAAGTCTCCATCTGTCTTTTTTTTTTTTTTTTTTTAAATCATTTGCCAGCTCCGTTTTTGGAGCCCCTTGATTCAGGCTTTTCCTTGGGAAGCGAGACAACAGAACAAAGCTTTGTGACCTGCAGTGTCCCATCAGAGCGGCTTTGGCCATTTTTTTTTTTTTTACAGACCCCTTATAAACTGATACTACAGCACCACAAGGCTGTATGTCACATTTCCAGCACGCGCGATACTTAATTTTTCCATCAAATCGTGCGTGTGAATAACCCTCCGCAGCAAGTACTTTAGAGAAAATGGCCACATCCTTGCACACAATGTGTCAACAGAGAAAAAACCAAAACCAAACAAACCCCAACAAAACCCCTCTGTTCTCCTTAAAAGAACTCCTTTGTTACGAATGATTTACTCAGCTGCACGGTGAAGAAGCTGGACCGTCAGTAGGATGATAAACTCGTTTCTACCAGGTAAAGACGTGAACCGTGATGGTATATTTGGACCCTCAATGTACAGAAAATATGAATTCTCTGGCAGTTCTGAAGGCGTAGGTGGGACTTCTGTCCAAACACAGGTCAAACACCCGACACCTTCCCAAATAAATCTCACCGGGGGAATCCGACTCCATCCATTAACTCATATACAACAAACCTGGAAATACGCTTCAGCATCTGGGCACAAAATTGGCAGCGAAGGCAGTAATAAACTATGTCTTGTTTCTATAGGTGGCTGGATCTTCCTGAGTTACTCTCCTCTACACATCACAATATTTACAGCATTATCGCTATCTGCATCCTGTAACTAGGAAATCAATCACTTTAAAAGATTGTCCTGTTAAAAAAAAAAAAAAAAAGCAATACCCAACAAACCAACAGCCCAGCACAACGTTACTGCCAGGTTGTGCTCAAGGATTGAAGTGCACAAACGTGTTTACTCGGGCGGGCAGGGTGATAGATGCGATCTATAGTGTTAGACCGACTCAGGAAAGGAATGTGTTGTGGCTAAAATGGATGGATGGCCAGTGATGTCTGCTGAATTTGGGTTGGGCGTCAATAATCATTGGCAGAAGCTGAATTCTGACATTCCCGAGCACGGCTGTTGAGCTGTCACTTGATCATACCCTGCAGATACTACAATAGATTTATTTATTTATTTATTTATTTTAAATCAAGAAGAGTCAAAGTTTTCCAATTCTCAGCGTCGGGGGCCGAAGGCACAGCGCGGGGAGTGTCCTGATATGCTCCATGCTAATCTCAAACGCATTACAGTGCCGGAGAGGTGGCTGCAGAAGGGTTTTATTCTCCATTTATCTTTGTCAGCGACTCCTAAATTGGCACTCAACGGAATCCGTAATATTTTCTTCTGGTTTTGTCAAGCAAGGAATTCTGGTTCCGGCACATAACGACAACAAATGAACAAAGCTGTTAATGCTTTCCATGTGTTCGAGATGAAGACAGTGATTATTAAAATGAATGACTAAGAGAGGTAGAGTGGCTTAATTAGCTATCCTGTTGCTTCGCTTTGAAAACCCATGTTGGTTTTGATTAAACTCAGGACTTGTGTCAGCAAGAATCGCTTCCACCAGCAAATCACAAAGAAGCAAGAGGGGAAAGTGCCCGTTACCTCTGCCCGGTTACAGTGCTGTCGGGCTGGGCTGCGGTGATGGCGCAATAGCCGGCGTCGCCCCTTCCCCAGCCACATCTGCTGCGTCTTTTGGCCGGTTGGGATGCTCACACAGCCGGTTCCATTGGGATCTTCCTCCGTGTAAGTACAGCTCAAGGTTTTCCTACTTTTCCTACAATCTCCTTTTGCCTGGGGAAAACCAGGTGGAATCAACAGCGCTAAAGTTAACGGTACAGTTAATAGCAGGCTATCCCGAAGGACGCAGTCAGAATCTTTCCAGCATTAACAGGTCATCATAGCTGAAAAAATAAACCTTTTTTTTTATTTTTATTTTTATTTTTTTTTGTGCAGACGGAAAATTTGCTTAGCTGTAGGCATGTAAGACACTTAATTAGCATGCAGCTAGCAGTGCTGTGGTTTGCTGTTTGTGCTCTGTTCTTGGATGGGTAAAAGTGGTATGGGAAAGCCGATAATAATTGGGCACGGCCAAGGTACGGTGTGGAGGGCGATGGGATTGTTCCTGTCAATAATCACCCTGATCGACCTTTTATCCAGGTTTCTGGTTTTATGTGGAACCAGAGGATTTCTTCTCCCGGTTGGGCAGGACTCCTCTCCTTGTTTGCGTGGCTAAGGTGGAGCAGGTAAGGAGGAATGGCTCTCTAAAATTATAGACATGAAGGTCTTGTGACCCCCCTCGTTTGGATTTCCTTTGCTTGGTGTAACGTGCTGTGAAGGTTACACCTCACCCATATTTCTTGCCAGCACCATTACAAGTAAATCTCCAATAATAATCCAGAGCTGATTTCAGGTCGAGCATGGTGAGACCCACACGTACGTGCACGCACGTGGCAGTTGGGTATCTCAACTTCCATCCTCCTTGTTGGGGATGTAGTTGATGGACGCAGTGGAGCTACGTCGGCTCTGGTTAGTGCAAGTTAGTCAGCTGGAGAGCTCTCAACCTCCTGCTGATGGACTTTGCTCAATCCAGCTGCTCCTAGGCAGGCAACTGGTGCTGGCTGGCGCTTGGTGGGGTAGTGGAGACCTCCAAGGCCTGCAGGAAGAACTGCAGCTCTCTGGGGTAGCAGTCAGAAGGCAGACAGGATGCTCAGAAACTCCTGAGACGGCACCGAGTGGTTTTATCTGCATTCCCCACATACTTTGGGTTAGAAGATGCGGCTGCTTGAAGTCAACAGGACACGTGGTGAGGAGGCAGGATGCGTGCAACTATTAGGCTGGTTAAAATATATTAATGAAGAACGGAAAAACTCCTGGGTGGATTGCAGCTGGTCCTGTGTGGCCTATTTGAACTCAGCATGAATATGCGTATCTACTTTAAAGCTATCGGTGTATTATTTTGGTGTATTATATTATAGACCAAAATTATATACTGGTGTATTATTCAGTCTCCAGACTGAACTCTGAGGTTGTCTCTGCTGTCTGAAAGGACCCGACATTTTTATTTTGGAGGCTGAGTTCCGTTTTCCCCTTGCATTTGTGCTCCTTCGCTTTTATAGTAGATTATTCCATTTAATTGAGATAAAAAAAAAAAAAAAAAAAAAAAAAAAAAAAA
>NW_020799142.1:35705420-35730534 GCF_003259725.1 Athene cunicularia
TTTTTTTTTTTTTTTTTTTTTTTTTTTTGCACAGTTTCATCAGACAAAATACACTACATTTTCGGGTTTAGCATCAGTATTTGAAGGCCGTTAGTAGGAAGTAATGAATATAGATGGTACTGCTGGATGTGCATAACGTGCTCCTCCAGCACGGAGCGAGGAGCTCAGGTGTCGTTTCAGAATTCATTGGCTGTTCAGAGGGAGCTTGGCTGTCTCCTCCACTTTCGCCTGTGTGAAGAAATATTATGGTTCATCATTAAAAAATAATAAGGCTTTGAAAGTGACCATAAATGAGGCTACCTTCGCAAGGAACTCATGGCTAACCAAGCAGAACGACAAAAGTCAAATCGTTTACTAATGGCAAAACCTGTTTCCTCTGGAAGGCCAAGGCGATACCGTTTGCTGTTGTCAGTGAAAGTGGGGCTGGGCCAATGGATTAACGATGCGCCGTCAGGAATGATGAAGGATTAATGTTGAAATGGAGAAGTCGGCGCGTAAGGGGCTGATTCACTTCGGGCTAAGGGAGTACTGAGACTTTTAGATGGAAAACGTACTTTCGGTGCGCTGTCGAGGTATTTTTGGGGTGGCAGCGCCGTCGGTAGGGATTGGGCGCTGCCTTTTGGATGTGCAGGAGGTGGGTGCTGGAGATAAAGGGTCTGAGCAGCTCCAGCTCAGGCCGGTAGAGGTGAGGCTCATGTCACGTATCGAAGTGCTGATTGGGGTTCCGATGGAGCGGGTGGGGATAATGCTTATCTACAGTTGCATTTATTAAAAAAAAAATAAAAAAAATCAACCGCCAAACTTCTCACGGTGACTCTCGACCCATGCCAGATGGGTTAGGGTCCTGCGTGCCTTGTGGAGCTGTTGCTGTCACAGCCCTGGGGCATGGCGTTTTTTTTTTTTTTAAGAGAGATATTTCCTGCTGATGACTTTTTCCCACCGGAAAATCTCAGCCTTACAGACCCTGAAGGTGAAATGAGTTGCGTTGTGCTTGCTGACAGTACAGGCATTAGGTTTGGGAATGAGATGAGTCGGGTTCTTTACCTTTGTTTTGCTTTCATTAGTTTCTAAAAAAATCCTCTTTCCTCCGGTAACTGTGGCTTGAAAAACATGTTTTATCCCGTGCTGTACCTGGTGTCAGATGGTCTTTCTTCATCAAAAGGCAATCAAAGCCAGGAAGAGGCATTTCATGTTGAGGAAAAAAAAAAAAAACCACCAACCCGCGATCTATATACATAAACAACGTTGCAAGACGGTGTGCCAGCTTATTCCAGCTTTGACTTCCCCCTCAGGGTCCCTCAGCTTTTCCAAAAACACGCCCTTCGGATCACAGCTTCGTGTTCCAGTCCCTGGCTTTTCTCATCGCGTTCTCCAGGCTCTAAAACTTCACCTCGTTTTTCTCTGTACTTTCCTTTGCTTCTCTCTCGCACCCGCGGGAGTGTTGTGTGCGACTTAAAGGACCTGGGCCAGTGATGAAATTAATATTTAAGCTCTAGAATTGCTGAAAATATGAGCGCGCCTTCCTTGCGTGTGGTTAGATATAGAGTGAACCAAAGAGCTGAGTTCTATGTATTTTTTTTTTTTCCTTGAGAAATCCTAGCATCGCATCCTTTCTTCCCATGGCATCGAATCTGCATATTTTTTTGTCCAACCGAATACATTTGCACTTTTGATATTTTCTGTAGAAGCTTGGTTCTTGCTGCTGGTCCATCACGCACATTCCCTGTGTCTATTCGCTGTGAGCATCCTCAGAAGCTTTTTGTTGAAGTGGTTGCGGTTACAAGATGACTACAGATTTAAAAAAAAAAATAAATTGGAGGAATGTATCTCGTCAGAAAAAAAAAAGATATTAGAAAAAGGACACAGGATAAAAATACCTTGAAAAGAGGAATATTTCCCTACGTTCTATAGCTGCATGTGGTGCAGAGCAGCCCTAAGGTTGGGGAATAAGGGAAGTTGAGCTTTAAATATATTTTCTCTGCCCTGAACCCAGATCTTCTACTTCACAGGGCATCCCGTGAATAAAAACCTGATGTTCAGGCATGGGGCGTGCAGCTGGCGTTGCCCATCTTGGCATGATTCAACAGCCCAAAGAGAGGAGTTAACACCTCGGCAGTCAGGGCTCCCTCACCCTGGAGATCTGCCGGGCCCGGACCTGGAGGAACTCAACAGCCAAGTTACGGCTCACAAAAGTGGGTGGGATGGTGCAGGAAAGCTTGGAGGGGGTAAGACATCGCCAGCCTTAATCGTATTCTGGATATTCAGTTATTTTCTATCACTGCTGCCAATTAGTGAACCTGAGCACGGCTGTTCACGTGTAAAATCGCTGCCGATACTTTATTTACCTTCCCTTTTGTAAGGAGCTGCAGGAGAACACGGCGATTACGCCCCCTAAATACGGAGCAGCGTGTGCCATATGCTGGGATTTAGCTTCTTGAATAAATCTCGGTTAAATATAACCAAACCGACTATTCTTTTATTCTGAAATTGGGAGCCAATCGAATGTGACGGATGTACAGTCCTCCGTGCTAACAGGAATAAAGAGCTCTTTAGCAACACGCTTATAATTGCTTCTATTATTAGCAAGGTGCTTTAATCCAGCGATAATGAAGGTAATGATTTTCTTGGTTGCAGTGTAATTCTTCTCGGTATCTCTTCCCGTGTCTCCCGGCAGAACACATACTTGGAAGGAGTTCAACGCCGCAGATAGTTTCTGCTGCAGAGAAACCACTTCTGTCCTCCAAAGGCAGAAGCAGGGGCTGCTGGAGCAGTGACACGGCGCACCGTTTTGCTTCCAGTTATTCAGCATCCATCTGTCTGGGCCCGTATCTGCTGTTGTTCCCTCTGTGCCGGAATAATGAAGTTAAAAACCCAAACAGCATAAACAACCATGACAGGAACGTGGCTGGGAGCAAAGCCCTGGCAAGAGTTTAAGGCCGCATCACTGGAGGCAGCAACAACGTGTGTGACTTCTTCGTAAACCAACCAAATGCCACCACTTGGCTGGTGGTTGAGGTTTCCCGATCGATTTTTGCTGGTGGTTTTACCCCAGTTAAATTGTCTGTGGCTTATAGATCTAATACTATAGCGGCAATAGCAATACACTCCTGTTTTATCCATACTTAAAGGGTGGGATTGCTGTTTGGGGCTCGAAAAGTTGTTAGTGAGGTGGCGACAAACAAACACCAGGTTGGGACTTGGGATTTTGTACCCTGCCAAAGTTCTCTTGAGTTTTTTAATAGAAGCGCACATCTGGAAAACCACTTCGGCGGTGCAGCGGTGGAGCAGGGCAGCAGAGGGACTGCGTCCCTTTGAAGCTTCCACTCTTCGTCCTCTTGGATGCGCAGTGACTAACTCTAGAGTCTGTGTGATCAGGACTTGATAAGAAAATGAATTTTTTTTTTTTTCCTGTGGAAAGCAATCACTCAAGAACAGAGTCTGGCTGAGTTCCTGCCCTTTTGTTCGGAAGTGGAGTGAGGAAATATCAAATGTGATACTTGGCTCAAAGGGAAATGGCTAAAGAACCCGAGGAAGGATAAGGCAGGGAAGAACGTGCTTATACCAGTGCTTTACCCTCCCCAAACACTAAATAAAATACGAATGGCTACATAACCAAAAGACGGGCCTCGAGACGCTCAGTGTTTGCATTTAAAAGACACAAGCATGTGCGTTGATGAAGATAATAGAGGAAGCCCGTGGCAGAGGAGATGGCTGCACCACTCCCCAAGCCCTGGGACAGCCGCTGAGCAGCAAAACCAACTTTCCCATCAGCGCAAGGCGGAAGATGTTGGCTTCACGCAATGCTGGGGATGTCATCGGTGTGTATTTCTGGTGACACTGAAGGCAAACATAATATGCTCATTAGTATAAATACGGTCATGGCGGAATAGATTGGTGGATAATGACTTTGTTTAAAACATGGGAAGCGCTTAGAACCTTTTTCTGGTGGAAACGGTACGTTTTTCAGGCTCAAAGTGAAATGCAAAGGAACGAGATGTTTTACTTCCAGAGGGCGCGCCAGCCTAAGAATCACTTGATTTTTATTTGAATTAGAAATCCCAATTAATCTAAAGCTGGACGAGGGGAAAAATAATGGATATTGCCACCTCGCTTAGAGCAGGGGCATGAAATATTTTTGATGTAGGACACGTGAGGGCAGTACCTTGCCAGAAGGTGATTCGATTCCCCGTGACAGCCAAGGCAGTGTAAGGTAACAGTCAATGCATTGGTTTAAGACCTGTCAAAGCTTTCAAATTCCAGCCTGGCCTGATTCTTGGTTTTGAGCTGATTCCTGTTAAAAGTTCGCGTGACAGTTGCTCACTCCTTTGCTTTGTTCGTTTTAACTTCCTTAGCTATATTCCGTATGAACGTAGCCGTGTACTCACACCCGTACGTATCGTAGGCAAACCAAACTCCTCCCGTTTCCACACCCCCCCCTTGCTTCTGCTAGCTCTTAACATACCCTTCGACCGACCGCCTTCCGTGTCAGAAAGTGCTGGGGAGATGAGAGAGGTGTGAAGAAAGGCATTTATTGGAAGCGATGTGGCTATTCATCTGTGAAGTCTATAGCGACAAAACAATAAAACGCGAACTCGGAAGCTGAGGGAGGCAACGGCATGGAACCAAGGGTGGGTTTTGCTAAGGCTTCCCAGTGTTTTGCTAGGTGACATGTCAGACTCATTATCTTTGATTCATTGGCTGCAGTGCCTAGAGCCGAGCACCAGCTTTAGCAACCAATTGTAAAAGAAAAATCGACAGTCTGGGAGCCGGGATAAGCATTAGCGATTCTTGCTGCTTTGAATTTGGTCTTATGATGAATATTAGTACTAGAAATATCCAGACTATGTTAACGCCTGTTAAGGGTTCGCACGGAGTTAGCTGCACTATTTAAGAGTCTGTTGCACGCCAAACGTTAAGAGCCGCTCTTCCTTTTGGATAAGGACAGGCCATGCTCACTATTCCTTCGTGTAACCATGTGGTAAAACCCGCTGGTTCATTGCCTTGGAAGAGTGAAGATGGGTCCAGTTGTGTTTACTCAGTCCGTCCCTTTGCTGCGAAACACAATTGTTCTTGTGTAGCTGGTGCCTGTGTTTTCAGGCAGAGTTATCGCGTGCACCCACCGGTGACGCAGAAAGACCGTTGGTTGACCGCTGCCAGGAATCCCTGAGGGAATCCGAGTATCTCCTCCCACAGATGGGAAGGATGATGCTGACTTCCCAGGGAGACCCAGAGATACTTCCTTAACGACCCACGCTAAATACCAAGGAACTCGGGTGGTGCTTGGGTCACTCCCTTTAACCTTACACCTTACTTCCAACCCCTAGTAGGGGGGCATATGACTTCCTACTGCTTCAGCTGGTATTTGCAAGTAGTTGACCAATTCAACTTCCCTCAGAAATATTTTAAATTCCCGTTTTAAGGGAAGAGGGGGGGGGGATCCAAAAAAAAAAAAAAAAAAGTTCCACCTCTTACCATTTTCAGCCGCTGTGGACTGTGCTTTCTAGGAAGTTCAGAGTATGTTCCAAATGAAGATTTCGAAGAAAACAAGGACTTTGAGAGTCACACTAAGGCTAGGCTGCCACGTACAAGCTTTGCTGCCACACCGTCTAGCAACAACTCCAGGAGACAATTCCTTCTCATTTAATGTCAATAAGTTCCCTGGGCCCATCCCTACCCTCCTCTCGGCAGCGCTCGTTCCTGTGGGAGGAACGTGTCCCGAATGCCTCATCTGAGGGGTGTGGAGATGCAGGTTTTCTTAAAGTTACTCCAAATAATTTGCCCTAAACTGGGGTTGTTAAATGATGAAACATTTTAATACTCTGATGCCAACATTGGTCTGAGCGAGCTGCTTGTGCTGTCATCTAGAATGTGTCTGGTCAGGTCTAAGACATATTATTTTCTATGTGTGGGGATGTTCACGGGCATTTATGACTTTATGGAAATATTTATTCGTAAATATGTTAGAAATGTGGCTGAAGTGGCTGCTTTAGCTCCTTCGAAAACCAGTCCCTGAGGACCCAGGTGAGAGGCGCGATGTGCGTCTCAAGGGAATGGATCCAGGTGCCAACTCCCTAGGTTGATTCTCGCGACATCCGTCCAGGTTCAGGTCCACCACGGTTTGAACCTCTTCGAACAAAGCTGGAAAGGTTAATTAGTGTCTTCAGTGGCTGCCCTCCCAGCAGAGATGATCAGATTTTGCTTTTAAAAGACGTATTGATTTCTCTGGGCATTCCAACTACATCTCTACACGGAGTGGAGCACTTTATATCTCTCCCGCGTCAATCAACTTTGAGCTTCATTCTAAAACAGAACTCAAGAGCCCATAATTAGATTGTTATTAGGATTAATTTTCAAGTACTCCATGATATCTCTTCTCATGATTAAAATTGGAAAAAAACACCCAACTCCTCTCCTCTGTCGCCCCAATCCCACAGAAGGAAAATCGGTTGGAAGAGATCGCAAGGAGAGATGGGCAGATGTCGCATTTAGATTGAAGAAAGGAGATTTCTCATTCCAGACAGGTAGTGGGTTATTAATTCCCTCAAGTGGTTCTGCATATGTCATAAACCACGAGAGCCGCTGAGCTCGAGAGCTTCACAAATTTCAGCTGAACCCCAATGCCTCTGGGTCTCTTCCATAGCGGTTGTTTAATCTTGTACATCATCCCTCCCCAAGAAGGAAAGCCAGCAACGCAAGGCTAAAAATACCCAAATACATTTTTTTTTAATATTAAACATAAAATACGTTGAGATACCCATGAAACACACACTATATATCTTCTTGCAGCAAAAAAAAATATATGCAGGGAGAAAGCTGGCACTTAAACTCAACGTTTCTGCAAGTCCTAACGCGGATGTTGTCACTTCTAGCGGTGCCGGCAGCCTCTGAAGTTACACGGGCTCGACTTTAGTCCTTCTGCTTCAAGTTTTCGCTCAGCTGATGCCTACAGAAGTGTCTGATGTCCTAAGGTTGGAATCGAAGAATGAGGAAAAGTGGCTCTTTTGTGTCTAAGGAATGAGCTGTGTGCTCTGGGTTTCCTTTTGAGCTCAGCAGAGGAAGTGGCTCAGACTTTCGGCGTGGAAGTCGCCAAGTGATCTCTGACGCGCTGAAGATACTCAGAAATCTATCCGTTGCCTGAAGTCTCTCCCTGATTTCAGTCATCCTATAAACCCTTCTCGTTACACCCCCCGACCCACCCGTACAGGCTCCGGCTCCAGGGCTCTGCTGAGTTTTTTAAAGCGGAAAGTTCCACAGTTGGACTTCAGATGTCTCTGCGGTTGTGGTTCCACCTGAACGTATTTCAGTAAAAGTACATCACGAGGGACTTGCTTTCTCAGTGTTTAATATATTTTAATCGGAGAGAATAAAAATCCGGGTATTCCTACACCTAAATATTTTACTGTTCTTTATTTCGTAATATTTAATGGTTTGAATTGCCAGACACCCGCTATCGATAGAAAACAAGCGTCATCCCTGATAACCGCAAGCTCCTAAATTTTAATTTTTTTTTTTTTTTTTAAATGATACCAGCTTGAACTTCTTCCTGAAATTTAGGGAACGTCAGCAAGCTCTGTCCTAAGAGGATGTTCCACAAGGAAACGTTCCCAGCTCGACCTTGGCCTCTGTAACCACCGGTGCCTGCAGCAAGCGCTTTCCTCTGTGGGGATCCTGCTTCCAGCGCTTACAGAAGGGGGAAAAAAAATTAAAAAATAATTAAAAAATTTCCCCCCTCAGCGGAAAAAGCTTCTTGGTTTCCATTCCGTGCTCCTGACTGCGAGTTTTTGAAGCTCTTTCAGTTTTGGCTGCAAACATACACTCCAGTAACGCGGTTCTTCTTGTGTCAGTTATAATTTCCCAGCTCCGGCCTGCTGCTCCGCACTCTGCAGCAAGCAAACAAAGCTGTTTTGATAAAGAAAATAATTAGCTACCATTGCTAATTATGCTAATCCTCTTCTGGTGTTGTCGCATTCTAATAAGAGGTTTTGACAGATCTGTGCTCTGAATTTGGTTGGCGCAAAGCCGGTAGGATTTACCTTTCGCTACTGAAGACAAAGTTCTTAAATATAAGGAGGAGTGTATAAAAACGCTGCATTATTTAGAAGAGTTGTTTTTTTTTTTTTCTTTTTTTTTTTTTTTTGTGGCTATGTGTGGCCTTATTCTGCTGCGCTGCTGCGGCGTTAGACGGAAACACAGAATCAAAGCCCATCTCCGACGTAATAAAAACTTCAAGACCGATGTGTTGCAGCCAGGGAACACAGGCACGGACGGAGAGGTGTACAGAACATTTCCTCCACCTCCTCTTTCTTTTTTTTTTTTTTCTTTCTGAACAGGGTCACCATCAGAAGACACCGCTGCAATACCCACGGAGGAGCCAGGCAAGTACATGACGGATGCTGGTGCTGCAGGTCTGTGTAACTATACACTCGGTTGCAAACATCAATACTACAGGCAGGCTTGGACCTTTGCCTTTTAGCCGCTATCCCTAGTAGTGCACAGGGAAGCACCCTGCTAATTATTTTATTTATTGTTTCAGATCTCCTTTTATTTTTATGATTTTTTTTTTTTTTTTTTTTTTTTTTTTGTGGAGACTTTGCAGGCAGTTAGACATATCCTGGGTGTCACAGGATAAACAGGAAGACGTTGTCCATCTTACTATTTTTTTTTTCTTATTTCACAAAGTCCTTGTAAAGCTCGCGTTCTCTGATTTTATTTATTTATTTTTTTTAATTTAGTGTTACAGATGACTGAAAAATTAACCCTTTCTCTATGGCTGTTCAAATGGTTTAGCTGAAATAACCCAGGAAGAGAAACGTGCTCGTATCCGAGATACAAACCGATCAGCACTTTGGAGAGTCCAAACCCCAAGATGTTCTTTCCTCTTCTCTCCTGGCTCTAACAAGACTTGATATGATGGTCCTGGAATAGCGGAAGGACGAACTGATGTGACAACACGTGAGATTATAGACCCAAACACACGTCCCAAAGGAATCCGGTGGTGGCTGCTCATCTGAACTGGCAGTTTCATAGGATCCCAGAAGGGTTTAGGGTTGGAAGGTGAATTGCTGGGGTTTCAACCCCCAGCCCCACATTAAGGTTGACATCTGGGTGATTCCCGCAGCCCGTCCCAAAGTGGGGGTGAGTTTGCCTTTAGGCTTCCCCCCAGGGTGGGGCGGCCTGGCAGACAGAGCCGTTGGGTAAAGGAGCCCCAGGGGTCCCGCAGTGAGTAACCCAAGGTCAGGTGTCCCACTGGGGGATAACAGCCGGGACCCCTCGCAGGAGGGGCAGTGTCTGTGTGTGAGGTGGGTGCCCTGTGCAGAGTTCCCTGCTGGGGAAGGACCTCCCGCCTCCCTGGGACTGGGCTCCAGTCAGCTCTGGCCTTTCTAAACTTGGGCTGTGCAGAGATTCAGTGTGTGGCTTCCTTGGTCTGATGTGTTTGGTGTGTTGACTCGGTTGTCTCCCGTCCCTTCTATGGGAGACTGCATGTCACCAGTTATCCCACCCACTGTTGGTCGTGCGGTGTCGTTGTTGGGGTCAGTGGGATTGATGTCCATTATGTATAATCTGACTGGTTTGTACCCCCAGCGCTCACCCATGTGCTGACCCTTTTGTATCAAACACAATTTGGTTATTGGTTCATCTTTACGCTGGCTGTGTCCTTTATGCCAGGCCTGGTAACTGGCAAGACAGAAGGGACCTTTGAAGATCGTCTAGTCCGACCCCTCTGCCATGGGCGCAGGCATCTTTCACTAGGTCAGGCTGCTCAAGAATATCTAAAAATCTTTCTGCCTTGGCACTGTTTGAGAGATTCCTTTCAATTTTGGGTTTCGTGAGTTCAATCAGAACTGACTGAATTTAGCATGGTGCCTATCCTCCGCAGCACAAACGGCGATGTTCTCTATGCTCACTTTGACATTAGAATGATTGTTATCAGCAATGGATTTTATGTAGGGCTCAAGCAGTGGGGGCATTTGTGTACTCGTCTTCTAAATGACCCTACGAAGAGCCTCGCTCGTTGGTTCCGTTCTTGGATGGAAATCTCTACGTTACACTTGGAGTTACTCCCTGTGTTGTCGTTCATACGCTCAAGTTAGAAAAATAATACAGCAAATGAGACGCATCTTATTCTATCGGATGCTTCGTTTTTGGGGCAGACGGGAATGAACAGTAAAGCATCGTGATCAATTGTAGTCACAGAGCTGAATAATTAAGACAATTTGAAGACGTCTCCACCCGATTTATAAGAGCGAACCGATTACTGAAATTCTTTTTCTCCCGGTGTGGATTGATTTGTCTAGGGAGAGAACTCCATTTGCTGACATAATGGACATGGGCTCTGCTGGAGTGAGGAAGCAGAATATGAGATTCTGTTCACATTTAGTTGACGGCGACAAGCTTTAGCGGTTGTTTTTCTCTAAGCATCTGTGGATTGGACTGTATTCACGCAGAGGAGACACGTTTGCTTCTACCAACTCTGTGTTAAGACTTTTTTTTTTTTTTTTTTTTTTTTTTTTTTGCGTTATGCTTTCCCTATGGCATTTCTCGCTCCCACTGAGCCTGTTGTTGTACACGCTGGATGTTTACAGCTCAGAGAGCATCACCATGCAAAAAAATAATCGTCTTTTCGAGACAACTGTGGTTCATAAGATGCTGGAAGAAACGTCAAAGCATGAATGTATCTAAGAAATAATCGTTTAGCTCTTCTACTTTTTAACCACAGAGCTCAATGTATTTCCCAGCAGAGAGGGATCGTCTTGATTCCTGCTATACAGAGACAACACCTCGACAAAAAGTTATTTGAGTGTCACCTGGCAGCTGAGAACAGAATCTGGGCGCTATCTACGGGCCTACAGGAATTAGTTATGAGATGTACTGTGTGTATGCGTGTTTTTTTTTTTTTTTGATATCTCTGCCAAAGTGATGCTCATCTCCCAATACATTTTTCTTTTACAACAGAATTTCAGCCCTTGAATAATATCGACAACACAACAGCGCAAAATAGTTCTCCAAAACGTAACAGATTTTTGGTAAATAGTTGTGAGAGTGCAGTGGGAATCTGAGCAGGGTTCACCTTGGCCTCTAGTTGTGGGAAGTTCAAACGCTGGCTGAGATGACTTGGGCTGGATTGCCTGGTTGACTTCGAGGAGTGGCTCCTGAAATACTGGTGTGTTTTGAGGACTCTAACCCAACTTGGACGAGGTCCGAGTGCGTGGCCGATCTGCAGCCACACGCTGGGAGTAGACCGGAGGGCCTGAGCAGGGGCAGTGGGGCTCAACCAGGGATTCAAAGGACTTGCTCATGGCCTGCCCTGCAAGCCTTCCTCTGGGGTGCTTGACTGATGCAATTAATCTGTGTGGACTCCGGGTTATGAACTTTAACTTGTGGCCAAGTAGTGACCTTCTGGATTGTTTTCTGTAGTCATCCAGAATCCTTGTCTCCTGCCGCGCCTCCTCGGAAGCAGCGCTTGACTTCTTGCCATCTGGATCCTACCCACTTGCCAAAGAATGTCCTGCATCGTGTTTCGAGTCCCACGAGCACTCCGGCAGAGCTCACGCTTTATTTCCAAGTAGCCTTACCCTCTGTGGCAGAAAGAGGACACACAGAACATGTGTGTTATTTAAATGCTCCGATCTTTTGAATTATACTGCATAAAGAGAAGAGAGAACAGTATTCTGCCTCTCCTGATCTTTCAGAAAGTCTTCAGAAAATAAGGCAGTTACACACGTTTCGCATTTTTCTATGGACAAACGCAATCAACCTCACATGGGTTAATTCCCCAAATTTTCACAAATCCCCGGCGAGGAGGGGTTTGGGTTTTGATTGCCTCCTTGAATTAGCTTTGCGCTTTCAATTGAAGGTGACTTTACGGTTTTCTTCCAAAACGTGAAGCAAAAATTCGCTTTCCTGTTTGCTAGTTTTCATGGTAAACAGAGAAAAATAGAGGAGCTTCTTCTAATTTTTTGAAAATATGGGTGCCGATTTCTACTCGTACCAGTTTCTCTGTAACAGAGGCGTGTAATCAATAGGTTTTTTTTCACTGTGTTTTGAAAAGATAATTTTAGGTCATTTAAAGAGCCTTGATTTTTTTTTTTTTTTTTTTTTTTTTCAGCTAAGAATAAATGCAAATTGATTTTTGGAGATATGGAAGCGAATAAACTAAGACTGGTGACTTTCAGTGTATCTTTTTACAAGACTGGAATAAAAATAGAAGTCCCAGTAGAACGTATCGATGAGCAGAACATTTTCAAAGTGTCAGTTCCACAACATTACCCACGTGATTTTCAGAGGGATTCCTCCTTCCCATCCACAGAGGAACAATTATCATTACCATCCAGATAGACTTTTACTTCAAGGGACATAGTTGAAATTAATAGTATGTATTTGAGTTCACTTTTTGGAGAGGTCAAAGATTTGTCGACTTTTTTTTTTTTTTTTTTTTTTTTTTTAATAAGCAGGAGGTTGTTCCAGGTAGGCAAGTCATCATGTGTTATGCTAGTAACAACTATAGCTTTGTTTTTTTTTATGAATTTTGGATCACACTGACTTTATTGTTTCAGAAACAACACTATTTTACTCTGCCCTCGGTTAGATTCTTCTGGCTTTGCTCTTTCCTTGGTCTGTTGCTTCATGGAAATGGCTTCATGCAAGCTGTGCATCGGGAATGGTCCTTGGTCCTTGGCTGGTGCAAACTCCCTGATTACGCCTGGAAATTTTTTTGGGGGAAAGTGGTAGTTGGCCTGGGATAGAGCTGAGCCAGGGGCTGTGCCAAGGACTAACCATATGGGCAATTAAATTCTCATGCCTGGAGACATTTAATTTCCTGGAATAGACACGGGGAGTTCAACGGTTCCAGATTCCAGTAACCCTCTGTTAGAGTGCACCGTAGTGAAAAGATCTGGGAAATATTACTGATTATCCAGAAGTGCAGATGCGTGTTTGTCCAGTTCTATTTTTTTTTTTTAGACACACTGTGATAATAGAAATCAAATTTTAATTTATTATATGAGTTATTACAGCTTCCTGCTCTGTGTGTGCACGTGTGTGTATATCTATAAACCTACTAAGAAAGACGGTAAGATGAGTTGCGTGTAGAATACTGCACACTTCTCTACTTAATTCGCTTTCTAATATTTTTTTTTTTTTTTCCCCTGGATGGCTTCTGGGCTGAGCTAGAATCGGGGTGTCCCAATCTAGATGAGACCATCCAATTAGTTGGAAATGTTCCATCGTTCATTGCTTGATGGTAGTGGTTGGAGCGTTCCTATGACTCTTGTCTACTTCTGAAATGGAAGAAGATCCGTTTGTTTTTTTTTTACCCAAATGTGCTTCCTAGGGGATCGTTGCATTTTTTCCCCTTGTGGGATAAACATGGGAGGTGCAGTTCATGGCCGCTTTCTCTGCTGTAGCCCATGCTCTAGTAAAGAGCACATGTTATGTTGTGACTTGTTCTTCTGTGATTCTTACTCAAGTCACGGGAAAACTGCGAACAGTGGAGCTTCTGGTTGATGATACTTAGCGAAGATCCCTCTGTCTACATCAGAGGACTGAAATCTGTCTTGATTTGTGAACATTTAGAAACTTTCCAGGCATAAACACCTCCATAAATAGCATAAATACAGACCGGAGTCTGGCAACTGTGATTTTGCTCCTCCGGGATGGTTAAGAAAAGCAAGAATTAAATGATTTACAGGTTCTTGGCATCTTACGAGCCTTAGGATGAAAAACATGACCCAGGAAGCCTTGAGCAACCTGCCGTGGTTGAACCCCGCTTTGAGCTGGGGATCCAAGGAGGTTGAACCAGGTGATTTCCACAGGTCTCCTCCAACCTCAGCAGCGCTGTGATTCTTTACCTGGGGTATTTAACGTTTTCTTTGTGCCGAAGGGTTCAACCATGGTAAGAAGTTTTCTCGGGTAACGTATGTTTAGGCAAAAACGTAAGACGATGGGAGTGGTTTTGGATTTCCCTTTAATGAGGACAAAAAGGTATTTTAAAGCGGGGACTGTGTTCGTTGCTTGTCCCTGCTGAGCCTCTCGATGTGGGAGTGGAGGGTAGAAACTGTCTACGTGCAGATGGAGATCTAGAAAAAGCTGCTGAATTTGATACGTATCCACCTACCTCATGCAGAACAAAAAAAAAAAAAAAAAAAAAAAAAAAAAAAATATACTTACTGGAAGTAACCAGAAGGTACTAGATTTTAGTTTTGTGTACATATGGCTTTGGACTAGCTATAACTCTCTCTTGCAACAGAATTACATACATTTAGCCATGGAGTGCCTGGAAAATATTGTAAAAAGCTTCTTCAGTGAGAATTTATACATGTTAGTGAGCCTTCGTAATGGTTATGTCCATCTGCTGTTATCTATACCGAACTGCGAGGGAATGCCCACAGAATTCTAAGCAGCTTGCGACTCTCTTTATCTTCTCTCTCCTTTTTTTACACTGTTGTGAGCTCTGGATAATTAGGGGGAAGGTGTAAATAGTGAAGGAACAGAACTTTTTTTATTTCTGACCCTGACTTCCCCAAGCCCCAAGCTTTGCTTGCTAGGCTGTATTACAACCACAACCTCCCAAAATGCGCGTTGCACGCGTAGTTTTGCTGGAGAGACGGCGTAAAAAGCGAACAACTCCCCACAGTCTTGGCACACCGGTTATTAAGAAGCTTTAGTATTGTCAAGTTCAGTGCCGACGCCGATGTTTGAAAAGCAAGGGACTTTGGAATGAGAGAACGGAACAACGTGCTGAAGAATGTTTTCAGATTTCAGAGGTTTTCAGGTGTTGTCACGCCGCTCATGTCCCAGTCAGGGTGAGGAGGGGGGGGTCATCTACAGCTTTATTTTTCTTTTTTTTTTTTTTTCCCCCATTTTCTTCAAGGATTGTGGTTGCTTTGGAGATTTTTTTTGTTTGTTTGTTTATTAGAAATTCCCCTTTAAGAAATGAAATCAGGTTTTAAGCAGGAGTGACCTAACGGCTTTTTAAGCTTCTAACACGGGAGCTGTGTCACTCCCATACAGCTATTGCAGTTGAAATCCCCACAGATTAAAAAAAAAAAATAAAAATACTGACTAGGAACAGGTTGTGCTGACCGGTTTAAAAGGAAAGAGTTTCATTCTCCCCATCCCTATTTTACAGGGGCTCTCGGGAATGTTTACCTCTGCTCTGGATTTTTAATCTTACTCAAAGACCTTTAAAATCACGTTGCACCGTAAATCTCTGCCAACTCAATCTTTGTTAACCGAGAATGACCATTCAAAAAGGAAAAGATTTGAGACATTTTTGAAGAGCTCCAGGAAACCCCTTTTGACCGATTTCTTGGGTTTTATTGTGGGATTTGGCTGTAAATCCAGATTACCCCAAACCCCAACCACCCACAACCCAGACTGAAAAGCCCAGTTAGTGCCTTATTTATCAGATTTTTTTTTTTTTTTAATTTAACTTCATCTTACTTGTCTTATTAAATTTCATTCCGTGAACTCTATTTCCTCGATGAGAAGCAGAAAGAGTATTAAAACTTCGGTTTTGAAACATATCGTGGCAACGTATCCTCAGCTCCGATGCTGCCTAAGATGAAGAAGTCGGGGTTGCACCCATCCATGTAGCACCTCGTTAATCTTTTCCGCCAAGTTAATTCCTTTCGCCTTGCACACGTATAAAATGGAGAAAGAACTCGGGTCCACTTTCACTGTTTTAAATATCTTTTGATTTGTTGTTGCTGAATAATTGGTGGACACTTGCAAAATTATTTCTAACACGAGTTGGGAGCATTTCTTTATCTATTTTGAAGGGAAATGATTTCTAACCCAAGTGGGAGCTGTGAATACGAAGGAAGCTTTCCTTTTGGGATGGTTGACTTGAAAATGTTGGTTAGATGTTTGCCTAAAAATATAAAAAAAAATTGCTGTAAAATCTGCTCATGGATTTTTTTTTTGCCCCTCTGCAAAGCATTTAAGAAGAATCCATACCAGTCTCCGGCTGAGCAGACTTTCTAACGCTGCATTTTCTACCTGGGGTGGTTTGCAGAGCTATTCATTAGTTATGTTTTATGAGGTGTCACCACTTCAGTTGTTTTTTTTATTTTCTTTGAGTAAATAAGGAAAACATTTTTTTTAAAAGAGAAGATAAATGATGGATAGCGATTGATGAATAGAAATGGGAATTCTTTGAACGCCTAGGCTCGCTTGGGAATTAGTGCTGATGTGTTCCAGTGGGGAGCAGCCATCCTGCGAAACAACTCCCGTTCGTACGCACATATTCACAAATGGGGAAAAAAAAAAAAAAAAAAAAAAAAAAGAACAGAATATGATTTAAAAGAATACCCGAAAGAAATATGAAGCGGTGGGCTTGTCATACATGAAAACGCTATTGAGCCTGTAAAATTCAGCCCTGTGTCTTTTTAAGGGCTGTTTAGGCCTTTTCCTTAACCGTTTCTGCATAAATTGCAACATTTCCGATTCCTGTGTCATTCTTCTACAGCTCTCAACGGATCAGGTCACCGAGCAAGTTACGTAAGAAAAAAAAAAAAAAAAAAAAAAAAACGTTTTTGTACCTTTTCAAAGTCGGAAATTTGGAGTATTTAATTTGAAGGAGAAACAGACGATGGCACGAGGGGTCTGCTGGAGCTACCTCTGATAATCCTGACCCGGAGATCCAGTCCGGCTGAACTTCAGTAGGCTGGGCTCTTGCCTTTTGATCTTGAGTCTCCTCTTAAAGTCAAGCCTGAGTCGTGCGGTTTTAGAAGTACTCCGAAAAGAGCGAAGGGTTCCTTTGATCCTTCCCGTAGTTCGTGATTTTTGGTTTGCTGAGACTCAACACAGAAAGGATTTAGTCTGGATTTAGAAAAGACGGGGTAAGGAAAATTGACTTTTGACCCCCCAGGAATCCAGCTCTTGTCAGTCACATTGCTAGTCACTTCTTTTTTACTCTTCTAGACACCAAGATACTTCTTTTCTGTGTCTTTCAAGAAGCATCCAACTCTGTTTTTATTTTGTAGGGTTTTTTCCACTTAGTAATAGCTCTCGATTTTTTTTTTTTCTGTTATTTCTGCTTTTATTTTAACACTCTTTTGACCCCTTTTGATCTCTGCAAAGAGCTTTATCACTGCTTCTACCTCCTTCCATCAACGATCCAAATTATGTTTTCCTCTCTGGATTCCAGTCTGTGTTAAATAACACTTTCAATAGCATCGTTTTTTTTTTTTTTTTCCCACGTGAATGATTAGCCAACATAAAAATATCAAATGAAGATATCCAACTTTTTGATTTTTCTTTATTTAAATGTGGGAAAACCTACTCTGCTGGGAGCATTGCAGGCAAGTTAACCACTGCACAGCCTCAGCTTCTGAGGTGGAGGTGCTGGGCAAGAGAACTTGACTTCCTAGTCATTCACATAAAAACGTACCTCCTGAATTATTTTCGTTTGATCCAGGATTAAAAAAAAAAAAAAAATAAAATAAATCGCTGGCCAAATTATTTCATGCATTGAGAAGTGTCCGAAGGCTTTTCTGCTCTTCAAATGTAATTAGTGCACGAGCCGCCCCCGTGGCCCTTTGTCTCCCTGAGCCAGCTTTTCACGTCGCGCTGCTGCAGGGAAGGTTGCGTTACTCCAACAAAGGATCACAGATCACCAATCCTACAACTCTGGACAATCAGCGGTTTGCATTTGCTTTTTTGATTTATTTTTTTTTTTTCAGTCGTTAGTATTGGAATCCTTATTTTTATGGATTTAATGACAAAAGAGGTTCATCACTCTGTATTTTTTTTTTATTTTCCAGCAAGACGGTACAAGCACTGTTTTTCTCTTGCACAGCCGGTTATTTTTTTTTTTTTTTTTTTTTTTTTTTTTTTTTTTTTTTTTTTTTTTTTTAATGAAAGACTTAACTATTACTCCTTACATGTCTGCAGGAATTCCGTGTATAACCATGATGGTTTTCATGGCCTTGGAAGGCTCTTCCTGTCCAAGGTCACACGCTGCATTGACCTCTCATGGCTGCACCGTTGTTCTACAATCCGGTGCATTTTACAATCCCAACTTACTTCGGCTTTGGCTCAAATCTTGCCAGCGCAGGCAACGTCAACTGTGCTGATACAGGAGTCTGATAACAGCATGATGCTGACTTGATACCGCGAAAACCAATAGGCTGAAACGTCTGCTGAAAAAAATATCGGTGTTTTATCAGTCCTCCTTTGTCTCATCCCCAGTTGCAGGGTGGCTCGTCATTGGCAAAATCCTGTACTCAGCAACGTCTTCATCCGTTCACGCGGGCCTGCAAACGCTTGCTGGCTGCTGTTCCTTGACAGTTCTGCTTTTGAGTGATGAAAACCCATTGCCCAATTCACGAACTCTAAAAAAAAAAAAACAACCCTGCATTTACATGGTGTATATTTATTGCGATTGTTGTAGTCACACTTGATATTAATGAATTCCAAGGCAAATGATCCTTAGGATCATTGATTTTTTTTTTTATTTTTTTTTTCTTTTAGGACCACATTTGCATGAGGTGCAGTACGTGATGAAGCCCTTCGTGTTCTAAGGTTGTGATGCTGGCTTCTTTGTCCTGATTATTGTTCAGATAAGAGCATGGACGTGAATCATGGCCTCTCATCATTCTCTTGCTGTCATAAAAATGTACCTGGGTCAGGGGAGATTAGTATCTAAAGATGTGTGGCCTTCAAAGTAATACCCATGGGGATAGGGGTTAGCTAAGTGAGTCTCTAGTGTTGGTGTGAGCTGTGAGAACCCTCGGCTGTTTTCTGTCAGTGTGGGAGATGGAGAGACGGAGAAGTAAATGAATGAGTTTTCCATCAGTAAAGAGGGGAAAAAAAAGAGATTTTGGGTAACGTCAAATGAGTGTCGAAAGCATCTTCTTGAAGAGTTTGCCTTGGTAAGCTGAACCACGTGGCTTTTGGTCCCGATCTGGTGCCCATCAAAATCAACGGGGGCCACTCGGATCTTCATAACAGGACAAAATACTCAGGTTCTCTCTCAGGCCATAGAAGTGTCTGCGCATGAATTTGACTTAATTAATGCAGAAAGATACAAAACCAATCAGAGGTCCTACCCATCCCCCCCTGTGAGCTGTTTTCGCCCCCCGAGAGCTGCAGCAGCTCTTCTTGGCATCCTGGGTCTCTGTGCCCACAAGGAAGTTGTTAGCTCATTACACAGCACTGAAATTTAATTAAGGCCAGAGTTAAGCGTATAAAGTTATTTGACTTTTTTTTTTTTTCTTTTTGTACAGCAAAAGTCAAATAAATTAACACAACAATAAGCGAGCAGAACGGCCTTAAACAATTCATATAATTTTTTTTTTTTTTCTTGTGTGTAATATATTAAGATGCAGATTCTGTGTGTCGCAAAGAAACTTGATAGCGTGTGAAATTAAAACTACAGGCAGTTAAATTATTGATAGAAAACCAAATACATTTTTTTGTAGTTGTAAACCACTTCATTTAGATCTCTTTTTTTTTTTTTTTTTTTTTTTTTTTTTTTTTTTTTCCTAGTCGAAATTCATTACGAGAAGCCTGAATACGTTTAGTGGAAACAATTGAGACAACTTAGATTTCCCGTCTCAGGAAAATGGATCCTGCGTATCAGTAAAATAATCTGAGAGAACCCCACCAGTATTGTTCACCAAAAGTACAACAGCATGGAAAAAAAAAAAAAAGTGAGCGGACTATCACCCCACGGCATTGTTGTAGCTCCCTTTTGTCGGATGCTGCACGGGCTCTAAATCCAGGCGGCTCCTCCACTTATTGCAAGCTAAAGAATGAAATCTTTGACTTGCTGGGGAACTTCTGTCTTCTTTTAGAGAGTGACCTACCGCAGGCTCCGCAGAAATAACCCACAACCATGTCAAAAAGGTCGAGATGGAATTTCCGTCTTTGTCTTTTAAGAGGCTTGGGAGCAGTGGTGGTGTAATGCCAACAACAAGTAGGTGAAGATAAAGACTTTTCGAAGGGATTTAGTTATAATTTCTCTGATGTATGAATAAGACTGAACACGTATTAAATCAAGGAGTTCTGAAAAGAAACCCGTTAGCTCTCATCCAAACTAAAACAAGAAGATGAGAAGTTTTATTTTTTTTTTTTCCTGAATTCCCTGCCCTTCCCAGATACAAATCCTTCGGCACGAAGTCGAAACCCTGATGTGCAAGGTGCTGCACGCACGTGCTCTGCAGGAACTAGAGGGGAAGGGGGCTGGCACGGCTGGCTGAGCCACAACTACAACAGCGATACTCGCTCGTGCAAAGCAGATGCACGGCTGTGTACGTACGGTTTGGGAAATGTAGCTTCAGAAGTTTGAGAAGGCAGAATACTAAATGTGCTGGGGGCTTAACAAGCAAAGCTAAATAATTAGTGTAGCTCATGCGCTGATGTAAATTTACATGAGGGAGATGGAGATAAGCCTGCGAGCTGCTCTCCCATTCCTCGGAAACAGCCTAACGCTGATACATTTTAAGAGGTTTGGCTGAATTCCTACAGCCTTGTGCCAGCAGAGCTCCTTCCAATAAAAACAGAAATTTAATTTTAACTTTTTTTTTTTTAAAAAAAAAAAAAGATCAGTGAGCCTTCTGAACCCTGTGATGTCCCGTAGTCACATCTAAAAACATGTGTTATTCCTCGCTGCTTCCTTGTTTTTAATTATGATTTATTCGTTAGGATTTTCCCCGGTGCAGAAGAAAATTGAGCAAACTTAAGATAGTGCCTGGTGCAATCTATCACCGGAAAGATGTGCTCTGATGATGTGTATTTCTAAGTACTGTCACTCCAGTGATGCATTTTAGCGTAAGAATGTAAGAATCGAGGTGAAAAATGGACGTTATATGTTATGTATTGGCGCGGGATCCTGATGAGATTCTAGGTGGAATCATTAGTTAAACTCCGCATCTGTCACATCCACGGGAGGCGTGAGATGCTCCTGCGGATTGCTCCTGCAGCTCTTTCTGAAAGTCAAGGAGGTTGCCAAGGGGCTTGTTTTTCCTGGTCATGCTCAGCTCTAAGGGGCACGGAGACTTAACGTTCTCACGTAGTTTACAGATATCATTTTGAAACCAGTTCTAAGCAAATCTGTATAACCTCTAGAACACACAGATTGACACCATGTCAGATGAGAAGTCTATATAACCACTAGAGAGTCTCAAAATCCCACAGTAAATAAACCGAAAAGATTTTTTTTTTTTTTTTTTCCAAAGGCTTCTTCAAAATCACCGCAAAACAACCCAGTAAGTCTTCCGCTGGGATACCTCTATGTTGCCACTTTAAAATATCCCTGATGCGTCAGAAATAAGGCAGTTCTGTCACTCTGATGTGTTGCAGCTGGAAGCCAAAACCATGCTGCGAAGTATCCCAATGATTTTACTTGCACCCAGTATTTTAGATACCAATAGAAATTTTGCGGGGAGTCTTTGCGAGTCTGTGTTTAAAAGCTGCAACAGTCCCATGGCAACAGGATTGTGCAGGGCAGGAATATTTGTGTCAGCGCTGGCGTGGCCAGCGGGGACAGGGAAGGGATCTGAGCCCTGGGCTCGGCACTGGGGAGGCCGCCCCTCGCTGAGGGGGTTCAGTGTTGGGCCCCTCACCCCAAAAAGGCCATTGAGTGACTCGAGCGTGGGCAGAGAAGGGCAACGGAGCTGGGGCAGGGTCTGGAGCACAGGTTTAGTCTGGCTCTGAGGAAGGATTTCTGTGCAGAAGGGGCTGTTGGGCGTTGGAATGGGCTGCCCAGGGCAGGGGGGGAGTCCCCGGGATCCCTGGAGGGGTTGAAGAGTCGGGCTGAGCCAGCGCTGAGGGATCTGGGGGAGTTGGGAACGGTCAGGGGGAGGGTCATGGTTGGACTGGAGGGGCTGCAAGGGCTTTTCCAACCTGGATGGTTCTGTGAACGAGCTAGAGACTTAGTGAGGCCTTAGATTCAAGGACTTGAGAGAGGAAAAAAAAAAAAGGAAAATGCCTTGCTTCAGCAAAGCTGCTTTTGGAAAACTCATGTTTCTGGGAAGGGGAACATCTTCAGCTACGAGACCACCAAAAGCCAAAGGGTGGGCGGCGTATTTAACCAGTCCTGAAAACGGAGCCCTGGGTGCGGTTTGTTAGTTTGGAAACTACGGCCACGTAAAGCCCAGCCCTCCTTTTCTCCCGTTAAATTTATCTTGCCAGAACCGAAACCCCGAATGGTGGTGTAAGACGTTGTGTTACCGGGATGACAAGCGAGGAGGTACTTATGTACGGAATATATGTAGTGATTCTGCATCGCGTATATATCTCATATAGGGTTTGGTATTAGCCTCTTGCTGTTATTATTCTTTAACCACTTTCTAGAGGTGAGATAATAACTTTTCTTTTATGTATGCCCGAGGAATCCGAAGCGCTGAGATAGTGATAGCCAGTATAACTTAATTTCAAAAGTAATTAATGAGGCTGCATTTTAATGAGCCTTTTTATACAGTGTTTTGAACTGGGCTGTTTCATGATGCTGTTGTTCCGAGACTGCTGGAGGGGGGGAAAAAAAAAAAAATAAATCAAGCAGAACCTGGGAAAATTAATTTTAAAATAGCAGCAGCGGAAATAAGACACAATCTATACATCACTTTGCATTGATTTTATCCTCACAGGTATTTTTGAAGCCAAAAGACAATTCCTTCAAAGTCCTAGTACAGAAAGGATTCGTATGGTTGTAAATTCCTGCCACAGCCTTGTAAGTCATCAGCCTCCTTTCATTCTTTTGTGCTTTAGTATTCCGTTTCTCACTTTCTTTGCAGGAATGCAAAACAGGGTCTATAATAAGTAAGCAAGGCTTGCTTTTTTTTTTTTTTTTTTTTTTTGTTGGGATAATTTGGTTTCTACATCAAATCATTTCAGAATATTAATGGCCTTTTGTACCTCTCGGATAATATCAGAATAGGGAAGGATGCGTGGGAGAAGAGTTTATGCATCCTAAGGTTGAAATTTAATGAATACCGCTATGAGCTTTGTCTGTTTAATGACTTACAAGTAGGTGTAAAAATAGCGTAAATATTATATAGATGCATTTTTTTTTAATCACAGTGAAAAGCCAGGCATTTTATTCCTAGTGTAGATGATGGTGTTGGCCAAAATGTAGAAAAATGTAGATTTGGTCCCTTAAATGAGTTTGGGTTTTAAGAGATCTGATGGAAATCCCTCTCTGACTTTTTCATGACTTGTACGTGATAAAACTTTAATGCAGAAGGCACTTACGTCCTGGTTTGTGTGTGGATGAAGTCAGAGACTCTTGGTGAAGACTCACCTTTTGTTATCCCGACTGGAGAAACTGTCACAACAGCGCTGACTCCCCGTTTCTCTTCGTGAGACTGAAAATGTGGAAGGACGCGCAACGCAAGCGGCTGAACCTCACTCACAGCTCAAACACTAGAACTGAACCACGTCCGTCTCTGAGGAATTACGTCTTTCCAATTTAAAAGTTCCAGGTTTGGGAAGAAATTAAAACTCATGGATTGGATCGCAGGAGCCCTGTGGAGTTTGAGGAGCCGTAGCAACAATCTGGATCTGTGTCGATGATTTAATTCAATTTCTAACGACCGTAGGTACGTGTTTATTTGTAAAGCTTCAATCCTTTGACAAGGGTCCTGAGATGTAAACTCACCTAATTCTGAAACAGCTGAACGGCTTTCTCGTTGTTGTAGTAACTAATTGATGATATTTCGGTACGTTGAGACGGTGCATGTTTTGAACCTTATTTTTTTTTTAATTTTTTTTTTTTTTTTTTTAATTTCTAACTGTGTGTTTCTTACAGCTCTCAGACTACGGAGGATTAGTTCCGAAAGACCTTTCAGTCAAAGCGACTTTCGGAAGGAAACGGCTCCGTGTAACAGCCCCCAGCAGCCCGTGAGAAAGGAACAAACAATCACCGCCACAACAAATTGTATTTATTTAGCACCCATCACAACAAAGCTATCCCTGGGCACTTGACAAAACTTTCGTGTTTATAGTACAGAAAAGCCGAGGGATCTGAATATGAATTTATGTAAATTGCCATCCACGTTGGGAAACAGCTGTTTGCAACAACTGTTCTGTAAAATTGGTCCCTCTTTTGAATTTTTTGGGTTTTTTTGAATTTAAAAGAGGAAGCAGATCAGAGTTCTCTTTACCAGCTTTCCGATGCGTTTGGAGTTGGGCGATATAAAGAGAATGATTTGGAAGGATCTAGCCTTGGGAAAGCATAACACAAGCTATTCTTCCTCCCTCGCTTTTAGCTATAATTCTTAAAAATATGAGCATCGTATTGCTCACAAAGCGCATGTTTTTTCCATCTGTGAGCCGGCCAGCCAAAATCTGTCAACATGATATTTGGAAACGCTCAGAAAAGCAACAATGACATTAAAAGCGGTTGAAGCACGGAGTGAGGGAAGGAGTGGGAGTAGCGGGATGGCAAACATCCTCTCCTGCTAAAGCACAGAGGGATTGTTATTGTGTGACTGAGAACGGGTAGGGACCGTTTGTGAGGAGTCTGTTGTGATTAAGCCATGTGTACTGTCAGGAACAAAAGGCATTAACCTGCCTCTTTTACATCCCTACTGCAGCCACGGATTTCCCTTCAGCAAAAATCTTACATCGTCCTTCCTCAGTGTTTGAACGGCTGATGGACTTTGGGTTCCTTCTGGTCAGGGGAAACAGGAGTCCTCTGTTTCCTTCTCTGCTGTGTGCCCTTCACTTACATGGTGAGTCAGGACTGCTGGGTCCACTGCTTCTCGTCTGGACCTGCCCCTTCCTCCTCCAGCCTGTTTTCCTGATGAAGCTTGTTGGTGCTGCGTTACCTTCTTCATCTTCACAGAATCCCAGAATCATCTGGGTTGGAAAAGCCCCTGCAGCTCCTCCAGCCCAACCATGACCCTCCCCCTGACCGTTCCCAACTCCCCCAGATCCCTCAGCGCTGGCTCAGCCCGACTCTTCAACCCCTCCAGGGATCCCGGGGACTGCCCCCTGCCCTGGGCAGCCCATTCCAACGCCCAACAGCCCCTTCTGCACAGAAATCCTTCCTCAGAGCCAGCCTGACCCTGCCCTGGGCAGCTTGAGGCCATTCCCTCGGGGCCTGGCGCTGGGGCCTTGGCTCCAGAGACTCATCCCCCCTCTCTGCCCCCTCCTGGCAGGGAGTTGC
>NW_020799142.1:35730584-35734615 GCF_003259725.1 Athene cunicularia
CTCCAGACTGAACCCCCCCAGTTCCCCCAGCCGCTCCCCAGCAGACCTGTGCTCCAGACCCTGCCCCAGCTCCGTTGCCCTTCTCTGGCCACGCTCGAGTCACTCAATGGCCTTTTTGGGGTGAGGGGCCCAACACTGAACCCAGGAATTGAGGTCTCATCAGAGCCAGAACCACGAGACACTGGAGAATCCTCCTGGACCACGTGCATGTATCTGTGCTCTGCACAGCACTTTTCTGCCCGTCCGATCAGTTTAGGGTTGTTCCATGAACACGGGGGAGGCAGGGCGCGTCTGAAGTGTCTCCGGTGCATTTCCATTCCTTGAGCGAAACAATTTGTCGGTGTTGTCATTAAGCATGAAAAACAATCGGCGAGTTCATCACAACCTGAATCTGGGGATAGAGAGGAGCCACTCTCGGGGTAAGATGGGGAGGAGGAGGGACGCGTGTCCCTGAGGCAACGTCAAGGAAGGGTGACAGAGAGCTCTGCCATCACAGGAAGACGGTGTTTCAAGTGAGATGGATTTATAACGCTTTTATTATGCATATTTAATAGATTCCCCGTGCCTAAGGAATTGAGACAAATGAAGACACGCAGACGTGCGCCCGCGGGTCTGGATATCAGCTTAGATTTTCTCCTACAGGCGTGCAGTTCGGCCGTTGTGGCGGCACACGACGTGCAATACATCAGGTAAAGGAAAGAATGGGGAAAAAGACCTTTCACAAGCAATATTTTTTTCCTTCGTTCTGTCGAGAGTGGTTCCTGGTGAGGGCTGCACGTTGCTCTGCAATGCCCGTGAAACTCGAAGGACCGCACAGATAGATTTTTTTTTTTTTTAATATTTTTTTTTTTCCACAGACCAGGCTCAGCCACATGTATATCAATAAGCAAATAGGAGTCAATTAGTGCACTTCAAAGATGAAAATAGATAAATGTTTGAATACCACCAGTAAAGTCGCTACTCCCATGAATATCAACAGTAGATAAATAGAGCGACTCTACTTGGTTCCAGTGCTTTCTACGCTGGAAAAATAAGGAAAAAAAATCAAGGGCTAAAAAAATAAAATAAAAAAACCCCCAGAATACCATTCTTTTTGTCATTCATCTAAATGCCAAGGAACGGCGTGCTGCACATGGGGACAAATTACAAGGTTATTGAATCGAAGTATAATATTATTTGTAAACAGTGCCATTCTGGGCTCTGGAGAATTATAGGGAGGAATTTTTTTTTTTTTTTCAATATTCAATGGCTTAAAAAATATGTGATTATTAGCTCAGGCTACCAGACAGGATAAATAAGAGAATAGCCTTTCTGCTAAATGACAGTGATGTTAAGCTGCGACGTGCTCAGCATTGATTAGCTTCTAATATCAACCCCATTTATAAAGCGCCGGAGAGGAAATACAAATAAAATCGCATTTTTTCTTCTGTTTGGGAAAGATTTTAGCTTTGTGTCGTTCCGACAGATGGGCTATTTTAATTCCCCAGAGACCGCTCAGACATGTAAAACGTTGTTTACGCCTTTGATTTGCTACAACGCGCTTGCTATTCATATTACAACAGGATCTCGGAGTATTGGTCATGGATCAGGACTAAAAGATCCAAGCGCTCTAAACATCCCAACAAATGTTTACAATCTAAATATAGGAGCTAGCAGATGGCTGGATGCAGTTAGGAAATCATAGGAAAAAGCACGAGACAACACAAACACTAATCATCTCAACACACCAGCAGCGGAACCAACCGCCACCATGTTTTTTAGTCTAGAGTTTTGGGGAAAAAAAAAAAAAAATAAAAAAAAAATTAAAAAAAAAAAGAGGAGTTTTCTTTTAATCGAAAGCTTCGCTTTTCAGCCTAAACTGTAAATCTTTTTTGTATTCTGAACTCGGTTTGTTCTTCCTGGTGCTGCAGCAAGAGGGGCGAACAGATGCGCCCATCTTTGCGGGTACGGTGTTATTTTATATTAAAAAAAAAAAACCAACAAACTTCCGAAACAAAGCGGACTGAACGCCGCGTAGTCTCGTTCTGTAACGGTGACTGCGCCCAAAATGGATAAATTCCGTTGTCCTGCGGTCATAAATCTCAACCAATCAGGCCGAGAGTCATTCTGAGCACGGAGCCACGTGCTGCCTCTTGCTCTCTCCTCTTCTAGTGCCCTCGGGTAGGAATGGGAGAGCCGAGAGAGCTCTGGTTAAATCATCTCCTCCTTTTTTTATTTTTTTTTTTTTTTTCATGCAGCTTGAAGCCTTTCCCTTATTCTTTCGAAAATCCGGCTGTCGGCAAACTCCCCCGACGCAACAGTTGAGGGAGGATTTTACCAAACCATCCCCGAAGCCGGAGAAAGAGCATGTAGGCACTGCGGTCGAGGGCTGAGGTCCCCGACTCTCCTCCCCGTCAAGAAAATAACAGTGAAACGATTTTATTATTAAGAGAAGCGGCGTTGGCGGCGTTAAAATTGGGTAAAATCCCGCTCGCGCGCTGTGTCCGCGATGGGAAGCGTCAGGTGAAGGGTTTTGGGGCTGGGGATGCGAGACTTTCCTCTCAAATCCTGATGGACACGTGGGAGAAGGGCACAGTCCAGCTGTGGAAATGCCAACAGCAGTCAGCTAATATCTAATCATTTTTTTTTTTTTTTCCCCCCTTTTTTTCCTTTTTTCTTTTTTTTTCTTCTAGCTGGTCCTTTCCGATTTGAGATTTTTCATTGCGATTATTGACCTGTTTATATTCAGCCATAATTCCTCTGTGGCGGGAATTAGTATTTGGGGTTTAATAAGCTTTTTTTTTTTTAATTAACATTTCATAAAAGAGGGATTGTCTGTATGCCTGTCTGGCACAGATTCGGAGTCAGTTTTAGTGTCCTTCCCCTTTGCTCGCTTCATATTCTGAATTTAAAGTCGCCAGGAGTGTCATTTCTTTGATTTATTCCGTTAACCTCCAGCTTGATAAATCTTTATTAT
The DNA here is from genome assembly GCF_003259725.1 of Athene cunicularia. NCBI lineage: Eukaryota > Metazoa > Chordata > Aves > Strigiformes > Strigidae > Athene > Athene cunicularia. The sequence goes on from NW_020799142.1 coordinate 35,733,541, forward strand.
TCCTCTTGTTGTCCTGTTTTTCAGTATTAAATGGATTTCTGTGTCCCCCTGAGATTTTCTGGGGGACGCCGTGTAGCTCGATAACTTCACGGTGCATATTTAGTCTGTAAAAAAATTCTCAGTCCTTTAATTTTCCGTTCTTTGTCAAGTTATTCACTCAACTAAACCACTCCAGCCTTTTACGACGGCGAATCCTCTTGATTTACGCAGAGGAATAAACACAATCCTCCTTCTGTAATGCTAGTAGTGACTTCGTAGCTTAATTTTTGTGCCTTTTTTTTTTTTTTTCTTTCCCTTTTAGAACAGACCTAGGTAGGACGGACAAAGCACCAACCAAACCTCATCCGTAGGAACCTTGCGCCACCCAGCATTATTGAATGCAAACAATCGCCCCTGTAGTAAGGTTCTACAGCTCTGCTCACCCTGTAATAAGGTTCTATAGGTCTGCTCACCCTTTAGTAAGGTTCTACAGGTGCTCACCCTGTAATAAAGTTCTATAGGTCTGCTCACCCTGTAATAAGTTTCTACAGGTCTGCTCACCCTTTAGTAAGGTTCTACAGGTCGTCTCACCCTGCAGTAAGGTTCTATAGGTCTGCTCACCCTGTAATACAGTTCTACAGGTCTGCTCACTCTTTAGAAAGGGTCTACAGGTCATCTCACCCTGTAGTAAGGTTCTACAGCTCTGCTCACTCTGTAATAAGGTTCTATAGGTTGTCTCACCCTGTAGTAAGGTTCTATAGGTCTGCTCGCCCTGTAGTAAGGTTTTACAGGTCTGCTCACCCTGTAGTAAGGTTCTACAGGTCATTTCACCCTGTAGTAAGGTTCTATAGGTCTGCTCAGAAAAACTTCTCCTTAGCAAGCAGGGCTTTGCGTTTAATTCTACGGGCTGGATTCTCAGCGGACGTACACGGGGTGGTCACCGATGTTGGTGGACGTAGAGTGGACAAACAGCTGCTGGGGATTTATACTCGAGACCTGAAGGTTTTAAGAAGCATTCTCAAGCATCCCATTGTATTATTTCCTCCTAAACTGTCTTTTTTTTTTTTTTTTTTTTTTTTTTTTTTTTTTTTTTTTT
>NW_020799142.1:35734665-35737191 GCF_003259725.1 Athene cunicularia
CCTTATTTTTTTTTTTTTTTTTTTTTTAGAAGTCTGGCTTTATTTTACTTTCAACACTTCGTTTTATGAAGATGTCTGCGCTGTTCTCTGGATCTTAGTTATTTTTCCCAGCCGATTCCTAGACCTCCCTTCCTCCCCCGCTACCTGCCAGCTGACATTTAGAGGCGCGCAGATTTTATTCCTACGTTTCGTTATCACTCGTTAATCAGCGGTTTAGACCGAACAGCTTGTTTCTCTCGCACTGAGCCCTCCTGTAAGTGCCATTAGCAGTGATTCACGTCTTCCGTCGAGGAACTCTTTCCATAGGAATAAACAAGAGGTTTGCCACATCACGGAGATGGTCTTTCGGTTTCTAAACTTATGGCAGAGGTATTTATTTAAATATCATGAATGATTTAGCTTGCTCTGTTTGTGGCGCCGTATTTCTCGAAAAGCCCGTTTCTCCTAGTACAGAATTACATTTCCCTCTCTCATTTTACCCTAAGCAATTATTCATAATACGCACATTACCATTGCTTTCTTGCTGCTTCTTTTGCTTTTATGAAATTCTCCCTAAGGAGTTTTGCTGTAACATAAAACTTCTTACTACTTTTTTTTTTTTTTTTTTTTTTTAAATTAACAAAGCGTTATTTAAACGCGGCTTGCAGTAAGACACTTGATGTAGAGATCAATGTAGGAGATTTTTAAAGGCGGCCATTGAATTTTTATTCAATGATATCATAAATCCATCATCGCATACCCAAAGAGTTGCAATATAAGTGCAGGAGAATTTGATTAATCCGGTCAGCTGAATCTCAGAGGCTTTCCAACTTTGTGAAGTCTCTCGACTTAATTCAGTAAAACTGCTGAAGTGCTTGGGGCTGAGGAAGTTTGTACTGAATGAGATCTTACCCTTTTTTATTTTCCAAAAAACACATTGTTTTAAATGAAACTGGGTATGATTTTTTTTTTTTTTTTTCTCTAAAGGACAGAGCCATGCTCTCTAAGGCTGTTATTACTTATTACATATCTGTGGCATCACTGGTGTGTTCAGTGCCCTTAACAGCTTTCAATCTAAGGCCCTAAGACAGGAGATCAGCAAACCATCAGGGAACGTTCCCCATGGATTTGATTGCAGGTTCAGAAAAGAAATAGAGATCACGATAAGCGGGAGAAACCCAAGATATGAAAGGATTGTAAAAGCAGGAGGCGGCTCAAGGGATCCATCAAGGTAAAATGGAAATGGGGCATGGACGGACCTTTTCCACCCTCAGATGCAATTTGCAGGCTAGCCAAGAAGCTCGTTACAGAAGGGACTGGTAATTTCAGGTTGCGTTCTCTTCTCGGCCCTGAGTGACTGAAAGTCAAGAGAAAAATTCCACACAGCCTTTGAAAAAACAAGTCTCAGGTAAGCTCTTTCAAGCCCAAAGCACTACCATCTCGTGGCCAATTCATGTTTCCCGTTTAGTTTTTCATTACCCTTTACCCCTTTTTCTCATCTCTCGTTTTTGTCCCACTTTGTTTTATGCCTCATTGTCTACTCCAATATCTTTGCTCAGCGTTCAGCCTTTCCCTAGCAGAACGGGCACCCAGCTGATCGCAGTGGGGACTCAATTCTTCAAACTCTTTTGTGCTTCCAGGAATTTGAAATTAGGCCACAAACATTTTTTTTTTTTTCTCCCTACCCGTGGTGGTATCATATCACTGCTCGTAGATATTTGATGTTACCCTGATGCACAGTAGTCACCATTAAAAAAATAATTTCCCCTGGCATCTAAAACTTCTCAGCACTTCTTCGATCAAGAGGAGGAAATAATTGCAGCATCTTGCAGTCTACGGCGGTGTAACTCGTGGTGGATGTTGACGTTTTAATGGCAGGCATCATAATTTCAGAGAGAACAAAAAACGAATATAGGAAAAGTCCGTGGCTCTCGATTAATGAGGTCGTGAATTTTCTTTCTCCAGAACGTTTGGGTAGTAATTGCACTAAAGAAAAAGAAAGGAGGTTTGGACTTTGATTAATACCTACCAACAAGAGGGGAAAAAAACCAAAAAACCAAACCCCAAACAGAATTAATTAGTGGGAAGCACTCATTACTACTTATTAATAATTTGTGCCTCCCCAAACAAATATATAATGTTTCCTGCCTGAAGATCTGGTACACTCAAAGTCTGATCTAATTTATACTTTCAGTTTAAAGGAAGGAAAGAGTAGACATGATGTGAAAACAAGATTGTCACAGAGTAACCCAGATGGTGCTGCAGGCAGTTTGCATCCATTCCTTGGGCCGTAATTAATCAAATAACCCCTCTTTTCAGTAAAATAAATAAATAAATAAATCAGTAAATAAATAAACAAATAAATTTAAAACCGTTCCCACTTTAATCAGTTCAAGCTGTGTTAAAAAAAAAAACCAAAAAACCAACAAACCAAACTGAAAACCCTGAAACAAAAGAAAAACCCCGAAAAACAACCCACAATAATTTTTTTGAGGGATCTGAAATACAAAAACTCGTGGTCGATTTTGTTGTTCTGTTTTTTGGTTT
>NW_020799142.1:35737241-35754977 GCF_003259725.1 Athene cunicularia
TTCAGTTCAAATAAAGCAGAAAGGGATAAGAGTTGTTATTCCCTTTGGACTACAACATCTCTGACAGGTGAAAATCGCTGTATCCCAAAGGGGATTAGCTCAGCATTAACTTACTTGTCAAATATAAATGTCAGCTTAATTTTGTCCCCCACCTTGATATTCGGAAAATATCAGCTTTTATTCTAAAAGATCACGAAAAAAAAGTTCCCATGTGCGTATTTTTAATTACAGTGGAAATGGATTTCTCTACCTGTAGATCCTGGAGTGCATCCGCGTGCATGAGAGGCTTTTCAAAACAAATATCTTCTATTCATCATTTTTGTTTACGGGCTTTAAGGCTCGAAAGGACCACGGGGATCGATTCCTGGACTAACTGCTTAGAAACCACAGGCCAAAAAAACTTCACCAACTAATTTTTCTCATCAAGCCTGCAAGTAGATAGAATCCTCCAAACATTGCAGCATTTTGTTAGCACACGAAGTACAGCTGCCTGGAAGCTAACGATAAGGGACGAGGTAACACATCTCTATTGTCCAAGCTAAGGAAAATACTGACGGATAAGAAACCAGCATAAATGTTGAGTTAAAAAGTAAGCAGAGTAAACATGTTGTAAAGTTTGGTGTTTTTTTTTTTTATTTATTCAGTACTAAGAGGTTAAGATATGATTTATGACATTGCTGAAGAAATTGAGCTCAAAAAAAAAAAAGTCTGATGTTTTCTAAACCCTTTGTTTCTGCTGATGGTAGGAAAGAGCTGAAAGTGTGTATATCATAAAAAAACCCCACAAAACAACAACCCGGTTCCACTTGGCCTCTAGTTCTCCAATTCACCCTCAACCCCTTTAACTTACACGACCCCCCTATGACTTGTCTTTGACTCATCCACCGAGAATTAAGTTGCAGTTTGATTTTTGACTTGTAAAGTTACAATTCGATCCGATTATTTACCGGTGCAGCTCCGGAAAGGTCTTTAGAAAGGTTGAAAATAGCAACAGCGAGAAATTTGGGGAAGTTTTATACCTCAGTAGTGGATTAGTCTACTGAATTATTTACTCTCAAAGAAGATCGTTGTTCGGCAAAATTGGCTGAGGGACATTCATTTCAATTCATCATTTATAATCACAACAGTTTGTCTTCGAGGGGGAGGAATATAATCCTGTCGATATTGTTAGCCACCCCCCCCCCCCAGAGGAACGTGCTCAGCAATTCCTGGGAGCAGCTCAGCATCGTATAGGATTGGAGCCACCTTCCCCCTCTACAGCACAGGTTGCTTCTTGATAAAGGGAGTCAGAAGCAAAATAATCGGAAAAGGTTTTGGAAATGGAACGGTTTGTTTCCTGAATAGTCTTAAAAAACACCTGCTCCTTAAGGTGGGCAAGGATGATACTTACACGGATAAATTCCCCCGGTCAGACTTCAGAGGGTGTAAATCAGTTCGGAAGGAGCTGGTGTGAGGCTGCGGATCCTTCCTCTTGTACGCATGTAGCCAAACACCCAAGAGGTTGGTATTATTTGTTAGAGTCAACCAAACCCAAAAGAGACACAATGAAAACTAGAACACGGGCAACAAATTCCCTAGTTATGACGTGGACAGGCCCCAGCTCTGCTTGAGTTTTTCTTCTTGACGTTATCATCGTCTCCAGCAGTGCGGGGTTCAGCGACTGTTTGGGGTAGAGACTTTTGGGCTGACAAGCTTTGGGCACACCTTGAGGGTCGTTCAAGGGGACGTCAGCACACAGCAGTGGGAGAGCTGCTGCTTCTCTTGGGATGGTGACAGGATGGAGCAGGGCTGGTGGCTCCCCCAGGTGGGTTTAGGTCAGGATTGGGCTCGAGGTGGGGGGGGTCGAGCAGCATCAAACTCAGCCTGGGGTCGTCACGAGGGGTCACGAGTTCCTCAGTGAGTGACAGGTCATGAGCTGGATGAATGACAGTTTCCGGGAGAGAAATGCTGTGGAGAGACACGCTCAGGGTGGTGGAGAGGGTGTGAAACAGCAGAATAGAGGCTTGAGCTTCCCAGGAAAGGAAAGCACAGCCCTGCAGCGCTGTAACGCCCCCTCCTGCACCACCAAAATCTAAAAACCTTTCCTAGTGTGAGTCCACATCATGTTATATTTTCTCAAAATTCATTTATGAATGGCGTTTGCATAACTTAGTGCTCTGTAACTCGTTTTTGTTATAAATTTTTATACTGAAATATTATTTTTTTTCCCAAATCATAGCTTTTAATGGTTTCATTATTTATGTGCATGCATATAAACCCCCTTACAAACTCTATATATGTATAATATATAGAAAATTCTCTATATAATGTTTATAATCTAAACCATCAACGGTGGTAAACAACATTTATTTGACTGCCTTAATAGACATTCTGGGAACGAAAGCAAAGTTTTCAAAATACCAGGAGCAAAGAAAGGTAAATGAGGAGAAAAATGTGATCTTGGATAAACTCTGACTATTTTCTCCCGCATCCTGTGTTTTGTTCCAAGTCAAGCAAAGGGCTTGTGAGCCTTCTGCAGACGGAGGGGCTGCTGCTGGCTGGCTTACGTGCAGCTGGGGATGCGCAACCAGCAGGTGCAGCGTTCGTAGCTGTTAATAAGCGGAGAAGTGCCAGAACTTCTGCATATGCAACTCGTTGGCTTTGTAAAGCAGTGAGTGCTCGGAGGGCAGGAGGGGAAGGGGAGGAACTCCCCAAGAGGCTGCTGGCAGAGCCTTGGTTTTACTAGATCACGGCGGGGAAACAGGTTGGACGTGGTCATCCACGGAGGGTTGATGGTTCAGGTTCAGGAGGCAACTTGAGGCATTTACAGTTGGTTCTTTGTTTCTGTTTCACAGTTGTGCTGGTTTTGGTCGGGATAGAGTTTTTTCCTTCTTGGTAGCTTGAGCAATGTTTCAGGGGGGATCTGGGATGAGCAGAAGCTGATACCACGCTGGTCTTCGCGGTCGGTGCGGGGAGATCAAGGTCTCCCCAACTCCCCCCGTCCTGCCCGTGAGCGGGTGCACGAGAAGCTGGGAGGGGGCACGGCCAGAGCCCCGGACCCCAGTTAACCAGTGGAGTGTTCCCTGTGGTGTGAGGCCCTGCTCAGGATGGAGAGGGGGGGCGGCCGGGAAGCGTAACATTCACCTTCTTCTGTCCTTCATGGACTTTCTCTCTCAGTCTCCTCTTCGGGTCTCTTCTGCTGCTGGGTTTCCATGTCCAGTCTCTTGGCAGCAGAGCCTTTTCTGCGCTCCACCCCCTCTAGCACATCAGGATTATTTTGCAACTCAGACCTTTGCTGAGACCCAGTGGGAATATTCTGCTCCTGAGCTCTCCCGAGGGACCAGAGCAAGGCAGGAGGCCGTGCCGTAACGTTTAGTCAAACTGAAAAAAATGATGATTATTCCGGACTGTAATAGCATTTTTATCAGTTGAGAGCACTTAAAGAAAATGTCTAGAGGCTTCCAAATTTACAGTTTTGGGGGTTCAGCCTAAAGCAACAATAACAAGGCAGTGTTTGAGTTTCTTGCAATAAAATACACATTTCCTATCAAAAGGAAAAGCTTTTCCTGACAAATTAATTGAGTTACTAAATCAGTCCAGGTTCAACAAAGTGATTCTACCAGTCCAAGCAATTGCTTTAATTACACAAACACACAGCGTATTATGAGAATTGTGCTCACCTCCCTTATCTAGCAACATCTGTGTGGTCAAATTTGTCAGTTACGTTCTCCATGAATCTCATTCTTTATGTCAGTTAATGTATTTGAGCTTTGCTCTGTGTTTTTGTATCTAAGAACAGGAACTATATCACTTTAGAAAGGAAATAAAGCAGAGAATGCTTCCTTTTGCACACTGCAGTTGAAGATAAATATATCTGGGACATTCAGAATTGAATAATTGTGTCTTACAAGACTAGCTTTTCCCCCAAACCGAGGTCACATTCTAATCAAATCTTTTACAGTTTTTAGTCAGATATTGTAATAAGTCATTTGAAATCAACTGTCGGCCGCTCGACTTGTCAGATCCCTCTAAATGAAGATAAATGAGAAGAAAAACTGCAAAAAAAAAAAAAAAATGTCCTGGCTGTTATCCGAAACATTATGAAAATATCATAGAATTACTTAACGGAGGTACATCAATTAACGAAATCAATCTGGTTATCCGAGTGCTCCAGTAAGAAAACCAGAACGATGCTATTTGGAGTTCTGACTGATGGCTTGGTGGAAGGAACGAAGAAATAGGAGAACGTCCTCAGAAGGTTGGGAATGTCCCACCAAAGTGCCACTCGGACTCAGGCCCAAAACTTGGGCCATTGTCTTGGGGAGGGATGCGGGCACCGTGCACGTGCACCCGCACGGGTTCAGGTGCCGGGGAAGGTGTTTGGGTGGCTCAGGACACTCCTAGAGAAAGAGAGCGCTTTTATCTAGTTAATTTTCGTTCTCCTAGCACCTTTCGGCTCAAGATTAGTTTTAGCTTTTCGGTTTGCTTTAGCAACACAAGTTAAAACCAGCCCTTTTCCCGATGTTGCTTGTTTTATTAATCCCCGACTCAGGAATGCATCAGAGTTTAACGTTTGTCAGAGCGCATAAATCGTCCTAAATGGTGACTGCAGGTGTGGACTTTTAGAATAATAATCGGTTCATTACGCATTGTTACCAAAACTGGTGGCTATTATCATTATTAATACCATTATCCTTTTTCAATCATTGTCTGCAGCCCACTATTATTGCCTGTCACTCAGGCCGGTAACCTGGCACCATCTTTGTGATCTGCAGCTCCTCACATCCAGGATGCGCCTAAACCCTGCCAATTCTGTTTGCATAACAGCTCCCGGATCCTTGTTCAAGCGATCTTCATCCTGTAGCTTGATTACTGAAGCACCCTGCCTTTATTCTAGACCCGGTCTGAACAATGTGGCAAAGAATATTTTTCCTCTCCATCAGCTGAACTGTGTCACAACTCTTGTTTTATCCCTCCGGAGAGCGGGGCGGGGGGACGACGGACGACATGACGTGTGTATTTCCATGTCCACTGGTGACCAGCTCAATTGTATCAATCACCGAGGAGATAAATATCAAAGGAGGAGGAAATAATTTAAACTGGAAGTTCATTCTGGCATACAATCAACTGGATGTAAATTAGTTACGAAAGACTGGAAATTAGATGGTTTCGAACTCCACGAGGTGTAAAGTTCTGGAACAAGCTTTCAAACACATTAGCGGGGGGAAAAAAAAAAAAAATTTAAAAAAAATTGTGCTGGAGGTTATTATGTTTATCAAGGCAATTCTGTGAGAGCTTTCCCAGAGCCAGAAAAATTAAGCTTGTGATCTGCATCATTTGGCAGCGGGTTCGCTGGCATCGTTATTTAAAGATCCAGTTGTTGTTTGTTTGTACATCATTTCAGTTCTATTAATCATATGCTGCAGGCTTTGGTTTGGTCTCCTGCAGAAGCTGGATGGAATGTTTGGGTTTTGTTATTTATTTATTTATTTTCCCCCCCCGTACTCGTGCTTTCTTTGACCTGTGTCGTGAGGAGAATGAGGAGGGAAGGGAATTGTGGGTGATTTTTAGTGGAGAGTTGTCACGGCTAGAGACAGGTCAGGGCGTACCTCAGCTCCTCCTGGTATTAATACCCCTGGTATGAATACGGTTGGGGTGATTTAATTCCTTGCTTAACCGTGAAACCGATGGCTTGATTTGAGACTGGGACAGGACAGTTTGGAGGTCATAGTGTGTATTATTTTTTTTTTCTGTCATCTGCTGAAGCGCGGGGTGCATGATCCATACGCGTGTCTCATTCTGGGAGTTTTATTGCATAAGATTCCTGCTATGCAAGGAAATAATTTCCACTGATTTATCAATCATTTCCGTTATTCCTGTGGCAAGGTGCAACCATGCCTGTTTGTGGGTTGTAATTTTGGTATTTTTATTTATTTATTTATTTATTTATTTATTTATTTATTTATTTATTTATTTATAGTTCCATGGTTCACTCGCTATATATTATTGAGATAAATATTAGGGAAAAAAGTTTTCACAGTGAGCGTTGTCCCACAGTGTAATAAGGCCCCGGAGAGGTTATGAAATCTCCATTCTTGAACGTATTCAAACCTGGTTTTCCTACACAACCTGATTGAACTCCCAAGTTGTCCCCCTTTGGAGCAGATGATCCAATACCAGACGATCCTCAGAGGTTCTTCCAACCTTAAACCCTCCGCGATTCTGTAGAGCTGCGGAATACGCGAACCGTGGTGGATGGGAATGTGTGACCCAGACATCTGTTTAACACCCATGAACCACTTTGGCAAGTTGAGAACTTGCAAACCGAATATTCCCTTCAATTTATATTCCTGTACGCCTCTCATTCATCGATGAGATCCCACTGGGATGGGCATCGTGGGCACCACCACACAGAATATCCTTTCCGTTCATTAAATGCCCGAGTAAAACTTTTCAAATGAGAGCTTTAAAAGGAGAGCAACAAGGATCAGATGGTAAATAACGTGCTTAGAATCTGCGTTTGACCTGAGATTCTCAACAAGAAGAAAATCGTTCATGAATAACAAATAAGGGTATACTAATCATCAAAGAGTTCCACGCTTCGCTTTGGTAAAATATTTGGACGTCAAATTTAAACTGTAATGCCTCGGGGTATATATATATATATTTTAAAATTTTTTTAATCAGTTTTACCCCTTAACAGACAATATTTTATAGGTCTTGACCAGGCACTGGGGCTTGTCGGTGGATTTCTGCACGATGAGAAGTGGTGCATGTGATCTAAACCAGATTTTTTTTTTTTTTTTTTTTTTTTTTTTTTTTTTTTTTTTTTTTTTTTTTTTTTTTTTTTTTCATTCCGTGCATTCCAATTCAGGTTTTCCCCTAAGGCTCCTGGATGCATTTCTTGGTTGCTATGACTGAAGCGAGGGAATTAAGATGCACTCTTCTAACTGAACAAGATTGATGCTGACAACGTAATGTAGGTTTGATTTCAATTTCATTCCAGCTTTACCGTTTAAGACAAAGATTTTCAAGGAATCGGAAAAAATGAGGATCCTAAACCCCTCCAGAATTTAATCAGAATTTATATGGGTAGTATTTTGAAAATCTCAGTTTAAAATATTTTTTTTTTTAATCCTGCCTTAAAACAGAGCCGATGAAATTCTTTAAATAATTAAAGAGCAAAAATGTTCTTAGTTTCAGAACCATGGATTTAATTTGGATTTATAAAAGAGGGGACTCGGCAAAATTGCTTTTCCAACTCTCTGCCTGTCTTTAGCACATGAGAATATTGTTCTTCTTAATGATGTGTGTTATCTGTTTTACTGCCCTAGACTTTAATTCTGAGTCGGCGTCCGTATTTTCAACATATTCAGCAGAAAAATCGTCTCACTGTGGAATCTTCTCAACCAAGTTGCCTGAAGGTCACTTTGAATAATAATAAAGCAGCTCGCGCTGGTTTTTGATAAGGTCTTTGCTGAAACAACCACAGGCCCGGTTGGCCCTTCCTTGAAAAAAACAACCCTAGGGAAGATTCACTGAGACAACATTGCTGTGAGCAGTTTTTACTGAGATTCTGATGAGAGAACACCGGACTTCTAAAAAAAGAAAAAAATAGGTCAAAGTCTTCCATTAATAGTTATTATCAATTAAACTACACTAGTGAAACCTGAAGAAACTAATATTCGGACCTTATTTCTGAAGGTTTTGATAAACACAGGCAAAGGAGCTCAAAACTAACTTTGTTACCGCTGGAAGTTGCTCTTGAAATATTCTTTAAGGTCCAAAAGTGAGGACGTCACCAAAAGAGCATTAAGAATATCTGCCTTAAATTTTTATTTATTTATTTATTTATTTTCTTAAATGCGTCAGGTGGACAAAGTGCACTTCTTCCCCTCTAGGTTCTTGCATGATGGACACCAACCAGATCCTTTTTTTTTTGAATCCCACCAGGAACTATACGGTGTGTTTTCATAAAATATTTTGCAGGGAACCAAGATACACTTCTCTGTTCCTTCGCTCGCCAAAGCTCAGTCTATATCCAGAAAGCGCGAGGAACAGATACCTGGTCAGGTGGAAGAGCTTCCTCCAGCCAGCTTGGAATTCCTGACCTGTACGCTCACAGCTATTTATATGAAAATTTTTTCCTTGCTGTCAGCAGCCATAAATATGAATGAGGTCAGTTAGACCAGGGCACTCTAAATAATACTGAATTCCCTCATTGGTGGCAGCAGTGCCCTGCTGATTCACCGATCTCTTCACGGTTCTTCGCTTTGGGTGTCCTATTTGTGCTAAATTAGATGAGTTCAGGGGCGCTTGAGAATATCAAGTGGAAACGGGTCCTTGCAGGGTCTGGGGGAGGTGCGGAGGATACAGAATCCGTTAAGGTGCGAAGCGCGTTAGCATCATTTATTTTTGAAGGTGTCTGGGAGCAAAAGGCGCAATATCGCCTTCCCTGAATGTCTGTATTTAGTTTTTTAATTATTTTTCTATCATTATTTTGCTTTTTTTTAAAGAAAAATGTGCAGGTGGGAGTTGAGCATTAAGGACTTTAATCGAGAAGGCAGCCTCTAACTCAACAGAATTATTATTTTTTTTTTTTTTTCCGTGCACGGCTAATTGCACGCACAGTTACGCACACAGCCATCGATATTGAAGAACAGGACAGTCGGACCGCTGGAAGGTTTTGCTGCGTAAACACGAAGAGAGGTGAAGCAGATTGGTTCACTTTGTGAAATCTGTGCACATAAATCAAGGATGTGTAGGAAAAGGGATCCCTTTCACGAGGCCAGCTCGTGTAGTGTGACACAGGTCTTGCCAGTTTATCCTCTGTCCCTGGGGAGACTGTGGAGAAAAACCCTCCTGGGTGCTTTTCAAGGCATCTGCAGGATGGGAAGAGGGTTGGGAAGGCTTTTTTTTCTCACCAAACTGACTGGTTTTTTTGTTGTTGTTGTTTTTTTGTTTTTTTTTTTTGGTGATGAGCTGAGTGCCCCTGTGGATGCGGGGAGAGCAGCTTATTATGTACAGCTTGACTTGAGCATAGCGCTCAGCACAGCTTGCCACCGCAGCCATCCAGCCAAAGGGGTGAGAGACGGACAGGAATATTGATGGACAGTGGATGAACTGCATGAAGTCAGCAATCCTTAGTTGATTTCCCTTAGTTTTACTGCCTGTTCCTTTGTGACTTCATTTAGATTAGCGAATACCAGCTGTCACCAACCTGTGCTGGGATGCAAATCCTGGGTGCTAAGGCCAAGTTTTGGTTGGTTTTATTTTTTTGAATTGACCAAACGTTAACTTTTTCTGTTCAATGATGGTCTCACAGTAGAATGTGCGTAGAGATTCGTATTTCATTCTTACTTTATCCAGGCCAATGTAGAGTCTCTAGACCTGACTGACATGCCAAGCAATCCTTCTGCCCCTCCACAGCAATCCCGGGCAAAAGATTTCCCCAACGTGAGGCGAGTGCCATTTTCCTTGACCTATATTTGTTCAGTCCTCATCAATATGTCACCCAAGAGGGTCACGGCTTGTATTGTCAGAGGACATATTGTCTATATTCAAAGGAAGGCTGGGGTCACAGAAAACCAGCGGAGATTACAGAGTCTTTCATGGCTCCTGAATAAAAATGAAGCGGCGCGGTTGCCGAAGGTCGGTACCTCCGCAGTCATGGGACTGCAGCAGAATGCGGAACCGCTGTTTTTAAATATTACTACTGGAATGGAACCAAATCAGACGTTTGACTTGCAACAAGAAGTAAAAATAGCCTCGTTTAAGGTCTCCTCAATATTTATGTTCTCACTGCCTTTTCCCGTATGGCCTGCGAGTTTCAGTCCTTACCTTTTGATTTAAAATATTTTTGTTTGTTTTAATTTCTTGTCGGGTTTTATTTTTTGGTGTGCATGTTTGTTTTCTGGGACAAATTCTCTCCGTCTTATATCACAGTGACTTCAGCCTAAGTCAGGAAGACTCATTCCAGAGTTACGCTAATTTAAAACTAACTCTTAGCCTAAGGGTTAGGCTAAGCCATATTCAAATTCAGACTGCATGCTTTGCCCTACTCCAGTCAGCTGTAGGAATTAGGTGATCTCCCTTTCTCAGCGGCGAATACAGCTGATTTGAGATATAAAGCTGCCTTGTGCAGTGACCGCACATGGAGGCCGGGAGCACGGGGGTGGGCTCAGCGGCTCTTCCTCTGACGGCAGATGCCCAAAGTCGACACCACAGAGGTGGCCAGGGAGGACACGTCCCTGCGGATGGTGTGAACGGAGATGCCGTTACACCGTCTGCATGTAATTTATTCCCCATAACACGTAAGTTAACTTCGATCTCAGGATATTTATAGAATGTTTTTCACTTGAATGCTGTGCTATTTTTTTTTTTTCCAGTCTTGGCTGCTCTTGGGTTTTGAGACCAGTTCAGCTGTTGTAAGTGTTCTCATCTTTTCAGCTTATAAGAGACACTCTCAGTCTTCAGCTTTTTCTGTGATTTTAGTCTGCATTTTATCATGCAGATTCTCAAACCCCATTCTCTCTATTATAGTGCATAAACAATATAATATAAACTAATAAATCTACTCAGAGATATTTAAGGCTTTTTTCGGGTAAGCCATGACAGTTAGCTTAGTTCCATTAAGAAGGAAAAGAAAAATATATAATATTCTGTGAAAACACAGCACAATTTAATTTTTTTTTTTTTTTTGCTTACATTTCTACCCACCACCACCACCAGAGCTTTGATACACTTGTCTGGTAGTTACACCATCCCAGGTAACTTCAGTTCGTAGAGCGAAGAGGATGGAGAGGGAAGACAAACAAGCACAGGAGGGAAATTAAATCATTCATCACAGCGTCTTGAAACTAGTCCTCACTTCTTGGATGCACACAAGTGGTTGAAGGGCGTGTCTTCCTGTTAAGCAGGCTCCAACTCATCAAAAATTCCTTTGGGTTAAAAAAAAAATAATAAATTAATTAGTTATATTAAAATAAGGTGTGGATGCATTGATTCACTGAGTGGGTACTTGAGCATCCACTCGCAGGAATTCTGCCGAAGCCTGCAGAGGAATTAACCCCCCTTTCAGCTCAACATCTGTTTTTGGAGGAGGGCAATAAGTAACACAGGAGATACCTCTGAGGATAAACTAACAAATCAGTGTAGACAGCAAAATGTTCTTTGAGACGAAGATAATATTCAGTAGCCTCACGGCGAGGAATGTATTTCAGCGCTGAGAGAAAGAAAGACTCCGTACAGAAAGTAATTCATGCAACTACAAAAGCCCAGAAAGAGAATTGTGGCAACAAGGAAGAATGTGTGCTTCAAAGGTGAGCACCAAAATGTACAAACTGAGTTCAGGGCCATAATTAGATGAAAGAGAGGAGCTGGCAATGGGATAAAATTGCTTTAAATACAGCAAGTCTTTAAATACAGCAAGCAATGAACTGTTATTCTGGAAAAAGATTAAAAAAAACCCCCCTAAAAACATACCGATAACACGCAGCGGTGAGTTCCTAGAGTTAGTAATTTTGATAGACTCCCCCTGTGGCGATTGAGGGGAACCTGAATCAAACCACTCAAAACTGGTTTCACTCTTTCTGCCTCTGAAAGCTCTTTCCAAAGGTGAGATGAGCTCACGGGTATCCCGCCCCGGCGGTCAGGCACCGACTATATCCAGGGCAGTTTATTGGGATTTACCAAGGGAAGGGTCTCGCCATGATGCTGCAACGGAATAGAAAGCTGGTAACAGGGAAATGTCAAAAAAAAAAAAAAAAAAAAAAAAAAAAAAAAAAAAAAAAAAAAAATATCGAGGTTTCTCTACATGCAAACTTATTTAATCTCGAAAAGTTTAGATCTTTTTATTGTTATATTGTCCTAACTGACCCTTCCGTCCCTACGTATTAAAGTCAAACGTATTTAGATAGCTCTTACTCAAGAAAGAGTATTTCGTCCGAAACTCTCTTTAACAATAGAGAGAGCAATTCTTTGCCGCGCTCTATCTTGGTGTTTAATCAACTCCTTTCAACACAGAATCTTATTAGCAAATCCCTTGAGGAGCAATTCTTGTTTGTGTCGGAAAGCAGAAGAAAGTTCTCGTACATTCAGTGATAATGAGTTGGTTACACGCCACATGTTCGGAAAGGCGTTCTCTCTAATACGTGTAATTTCAAAAAGACTGGGATATACATTTATTTTGATAGTGGAAAAAAATGAGTTTTAGAAAGTGACACAAAGATTTGGGATTGCTCTGTTGGTTGGATCCTATTCCAAATTCTCTGAGCTAAGGAAGAAAAAAAAAAAAAAAAATCCGTATATTTTGATGAGGAAATGAAAAGGTCATAACCTGATGAATACCTGAATGAGCTTAAAATGAACAATCTACTAACTGTGGGTGAAGGGGAAAATCCATGGAATTTGCATTTTACCCCTTAGCGCAAAGGGAAAAACCCGGGATGCAAATTACTTTGCCGCCCTACCCTACCCCGCATTTCTCAGAGAGCTGTGAAGCGCTGTTCTGCTTCGGATTTTTTATTAGAGTAACGCAATTACTTTTGTCAGGAAATATACCGCTTAACCCGATTCTGGAAAACAAAAATGGTTAAGGATTCTTAATAATTAATAAAATGACATTTCTTTAAAAAATGTCACCAACTTTATTGTACTGAAGTTGGCATTCACAATCACTCAAGTACCTACGGAATGAGAATTTCTTTGGTGGCATCTGCAGAGAGGCAGGGCGTGAGCTGATTGGATGACAGAGGCTAGAGGTCTGGGGAAAGACTGAGCCGGGTCTTGGCAAAAAACCTGAGGTTTCCTCCATCCAATTAGAATGGGATAACAGAAGCTAAGTCCACCTACCGAAAGCTTCGGGTTCTTGTCTATTTAAGAGCTCAGTCGCAAAGTGATTTATGTGAAATTCAGGAGCCTAACCCCCCCGCCGTGTTCCTGACTACAGAGTGTGTCTAGACCGAGTCTTGCATTCCTTGCACACACGCGGGTAAAATTCTTGTGGATATTGACTAAAATTTTGTAATGAATATCAAGTTTGATGGGCATACAGCAGATAAATATTAGCTACAGGGGGTGCTCTGTCATTTTTTTTTTTTTTTTTTTTTTCTCCCCACCTGATCTCTTCAGGCAATCCACCCGTGAATGAAGATTTGAGAGTTGAAAAACGTGTTCGGCTGTCAGCTTTGAGTTGGGCTCGGTGTAGGTGTTGCTCCAACTCTCAATTATTCCCTAATCTACCAGACCTATGAAGCAGGTAGGTATGACCTTTGAAAATAATCCTTTTACAGAGGCTTGTGAAGACGGAACATGGACTCGAGTTGCTTGACCTGATTTAATCAGCAAATCCCAACTCATTGAAACGAAGCCATTTTGCAGAAAATCCAACAGTTTGGATGGAACTTTCACTAACTCACAGGCAGGGCCCTGTGAGAACTGGCTGCTTGCAGACCAGCTCACCTGACAGCTTGGAGGTAAACCCACTCCCTCACTCCAAGGCGTCCCTACTCATGGCTTGCAGGCAAATTCTTCCTCCTAGTTGCAACCAAGGCTCCCAGATCCCTCCCTGCTTTGAACGGGGCTTTGCCGTGGAGGTAAGAACTCCAATTCCAGCCGGAAAAACTTCTCACTTGTGCAAACTTTCTGCAGTGCTGAGGTGTAGCTCCACCTCACTCACCACGTTGGCGAAGATCAGAGCCGGGGCTGCAGCCCTGTACACAGGAATTTGTTAGGCGCAGGCACTTTCAAGGAGCAATCCAAGCCATGTAAGGCCTGACTCTGATTATTTTAACACTTTCGATGTAGACTCTCGTCCTAAATTCTTGTAATAAATGACTTGTAACTCGTGTGACCTTTCATACCAATGTATTACCCGTGACAATATTAATGATACTTTACGGGCAAGGAAAGATTTACCGTATCAGGCTGTCTGTAGAATTAAGTGCAGTGTGCTTCAGTCCAAGTAAATGGCAAGACTGGACCCAAATTATACCCACATACATATATAATAGATGAGAAATCCTAAATTCATTTGGACACCTTCAAGGAAGCCGAACCTTGCAGTGATTAAACGCCAATAAACCAGCAATTATTGCGCATGCCACTCGGTGGAGAGGGGGAAAAAGTCTTGGCTGTAGGACCCGTTTAAAAGCAAAATAGATCAGTTGCTAAGTAGTTGCCAAGATGTGAGCCTGAAATCAAACCCTTTTAAAGTACGAGAAATAAAGCGTTGTAATTATTTACACAATACTTCTTGTGTTGGGCTTGCCCTTGCCGCTTTGTCACTGAAAATGGGGGCGAAATGAAAATCTGTGTCCTGACAGGGGAATGTTTTGCAGCAGCGTGATGTCCTTAAAAGCTGGGCTGTCACTTGGTACCCCACAGGTGACTCCTTGGCTGGGGAGCTCCTCAGGGCTTGTAACGCCCGTGTCTTCCAGGCAGGCATCCTAAACTCCGCGGTGGGACTCTCCCGGGCTCTTCCGTGCGTGTTTAATGAGCTGCCCGGGCTGTGATTTCCTCCCTCTCCCCTTCTTTTCTCTCCAAGAGGATATCAAGGTTGCGAAAGAGCAGAACATGAATAGTCAGCTAATCAAATCGGCGAACGCTGAAAAGGTCAAAGCCGTTGACTTTCACAAGCTGTCACGAAAAGGGAACCGCGGCGCTTGAGCACTGTGCAGAGAATTCAACCCAAATTTGAAAGGGAAATACAAACTGCCTCTCTACCCTGGGTGCCGAACTCGCAGGAGCGGCAAGAGAGGAGCCTCACTGATCACACCTTCACAGCTCTTCATTTCGTCTTTCCAAAGCCCGCGGCCGGCATCCCCTGTTGCTCACAGATTGCTGCACACCAGCAGAATTCCAGTAACTTACTGGGACGATCGTTGCTGGCACCAGGCGAGGCACAGCCTGCTGTTCTGCCTCCAGACCCCAGCGCCATTACCCAGCTACTCACCGAAATAATTCAGGGAGCGCCATATGGAATTTACTTGTTGATGCCGTTTAGTTTCCCCAGCACAGACATAACTCTCAGAAACTACTTCGTGAGGAGCTGGGGAGTGAGTAAACGCCACAACAGACGGAAGATGAGAGTGAGGGCTTGTGTATTTTTAGCTAACACATTATTCCTGGCATTCCTTCGGAGCAGACGCGGGTGTTAGAGCCTCTGCTCATCTGCCCAGCTTCCCTGTTTAAATACAGCCTGCCACTTCTCATCTGCTCCTATTGTGGCTGGTGGTTAGTCACTTAATCACTTGATTATCAAGGAATAAATGGGAAAAAAAAAAAAAAAAGAAACGGACTGGCAAAAATCAACTTCTCCAGTAGCTGGAGATCAAAGGCTGGAAAAGTTGACGCATCTTGAAATCCCCTGGCAGCCGTTAAATGACAGCCACTAGGGCGCCGTCGCTGGGTTTGTCGTTACTGTTTTAATAAAAGAGCAGATGATTGACTTCTCTGTCTACATGAAGCAATATCTTACGCTGGAAGGTTCTCCCACCGCGTAGCTAATTGCACCCAACGCAAGTTAGCCTAAACTAAGCTGGAGCGAAACAGTTTAGTCCGAGCAGCTTCGGAATGAGGCTGTTCATCCCATTTGTGTGTCTTGGTGTGAAAGCAAGGGAAAGCTTTCTTTCTCCTGGGCAAAGTGAGTGAGCTCTTCTTTGTTCGCATAGTTAGCGGGTCATGACTGATAGATGTGTGGTTCCCTTCATAAATCTTCCTTAATAACCATTTGTGGTGGTTTAACCCCACACCGAGCACCACGCAGCCACTCGCTTGCTTCTCCACCCTCCCAGTGGCATGGGGTGGAGAAGCAAAAGAAAAATGAAAACTCGTAGGTTAAGAACAGTTTAATAAATAAAACAGAATAACAGTGGGATCGAGGCCTCCTCGGCAAATTTCCCACCTATCCTGTGGGTGTGGCCGTCACGCTGGAGGCAAGCGATGATCCCACTGTCCATGTCCCCAGCAGACATGTTCAACAGCGCCGGGCCCAACCGTGATCCCTCGGGAACATCACTCATCGCCGCTCTCCCCATCGAGCCGCTGGCCACAGCTCTTGGAGACCACAACTCTTGGAGTCACACCAGTTTGAGACATACCAGCCTCCTCGCAGCCAGCTCAGTGATGTTCCCTCGCCAGTCCGCCTGCGTGCTGCTGGGGAAGAGCGAAGCACAGGCCTCGTTTCCTCGTACCTGCGAGCTGGAAAATTCTCAACAATTTTAACATGCACAATGCTCAATTATTAAAAAAAAAAAAAAACAAAAAAACCCCAATCTTGAGCTTTTTCTCTCAGCGAAGATAACCATATTATAACACATTTCATACTGAGATACACTCCGGTCCTGGGGCTAGTTTCATTTCTACTGCTGTAAAGCACTAGTGATGCTGTTGAAATCAGCGTATCAGCTTCAGGCCCGAGAAGTGAGGCAGAGGAAAGGGAATGCATTATTCTAAGCTAAACAGCAAATCAGGAGTAAGCAATATCCCTGGCAACCCTCTAAATTCTGAGCCTGGCTTTAGATTCAACACGTTTCCAGCAGGATCCCTTCCTATGTCATTCAAGATCGTTATTGTCTGTCCAGATGATAAAAGCCTGTAAATCTGAGTGTAAAACGTTTTTTTTTTTTTTTTTTTTTTTTTTTTTTTTTCCTCTGATTATTATTTTGTGCACTCAGGGCGAAAACAGCTGCTTTTCTTTGCTTTCTATGCATAAAGCGAAGCAGTTAAGCAGAGAACGGAACAAACATTTAAATATTTGACGAATTTTATCAGACCAGCAATTCCCTTCAAGGGCATCAAAGATTTCCTCCTGTAGATGGCAGGATCTCCTCCGCACCTTCGGGAGGTGTGGAAGAAGGGATGACAAACTTGCTAAACCCTCCTCACCCCGGTTAAGTCAGTGCTTGCAAACACGGGAGCTCCTCAGGGGAAACTGGTGCTGGGAGCTGTAGGAACCTGAGTTTGTTTTAAATAAATGGGCTGGAGCAGAGCTGTCGTGGCCGGGCACTCAGACTTTATTTATCTTGGAGAAAACACCACCGCGGGTAGTTTCTGAGCCTGGAAGAACTTTCTAGGCTTCCTCTGCTAGAGCTCAGGGGTGGTGGTAACGCCAAACCCCTGAGGTTTCCCACTGGGTCCCCCCCAGCCTGCTCCAGTCTCTGCTGTAGACCAGGAGCGTGTCCCCGAGGAGGGCTGGCAGCAGGCTGGAGCCTCCACGCTTGCTTCCAAACAAAAGCTGTGCGTGCCTTCCGTAAGAAGACATGAATTTTGTTAAATTGGCACCTTTGAACAGAGAAAACACTCTGCTGAAAGGCTGGGGGCTACTGGAGCAGGCTATTGCTCTTCTTGATCACTCCCACAGCCTTCTCCTTGTGCTGCTATAATATGTAGTTTGCCGCAGGTGATAAAGCTCTCCAGTTTGTTTTTTTTTTAAAAAAAAGAAAAAAAAAAAAGAAGAAAATAAAAAAAAAATAGTGATGGTGTGCCGTATTCTGTTCTGTAAGGCAGAAGATGTGTAATATGTGACTGTGAGAAAATAGCAGGGCTTGCTCTTTAATTTACATACGCTAAAACGGTGGAAGATTATTTTTTTTTTAATTACTATATTTCAGCCTTATTAAAAAAAAAAACCCAACCAAACTAGTCGTAAATAAAGCCTGCGTGCCATTTTCCCCAAGCTGGTGTGATCACAAAATGTCTGTCCCAGGCTACCCTGTCTTCCACTTTTTTTTTTTTTTTTTTTTTTTTTTTTTTTTT
>NW_020799142.1:35755027-35759859 GCF_003259725.1 Athene cunicularia
GGTTTCTATCTTTTCTGAAATGTAAGTTCCATCAAAACCGGACAACGTTTCATTGCAATGAAGGATGTTTGCAAAGAGTCCTGGACCTCTGCGTTTTGGCATCATTTATTTCACAAAAAAACCCCAAAAAACCCAACAAAACCCAACCCAAAAACCCAAAACAGAAAAAAAGAAAAATGAGCGCTGATATCCTTCTGACTCCTAAAAAAAAAAAAAAAATCCAAACAAAAAACAAACAACCCAACGAGCACTAAACCAGAAAATTCCCCACCAAAACGCAAGGAAAACAACAACGCGGTCATTCCACCAACGTGACCTAGAAGTAGAATTTTTGACACACACACACACACACACACACACACACAAAAAAATCTACTGATTGATTTGGCTAATTAGCAAAAAATATCCGGTTTACTCATCTTGTGCTGGAGCAGTTCCAAGCAGTTCCATCTTTCCCGGGGTTTTTCTTACTCTGAAGAGCCCTCGGAGGCCGGACGCCATCGCTCAGCCCCACACCTGGAGGACCAGGCCACCTCCTGACATCAGTCTCCATTATCCTTCCTTTTCTTTCGCCCATCTGATGCCCGGTGGGACTGAAAAGCAATCCAGCCAGTGACAGGACACAGTTGAGCTTTTTTTTTTTTTTTTTTCCTCAGGGAAAATGATCATGGATAGTCCCACAAACGTTCCCTTTTTCCATGGCTTTCTTATCCCAGCAGGCTGGGCAGATGTCTTCCTTCCTGTGAGATCCTCCCAGCGCAGAGCATTTTGTGCGAAACCACTTGAACCAAACTATTTGCAATATTTTCTTAAAAAAAACCCACCACAAACGACCCCAAACCAAAAAAAACCCTTTCTCTGGCACATTATTGGGGAGGGAAGGGCAGGCCATGGCTCTAGGCACAATGGAGGCGATGAGGGGTTTCCACTGCAGGATGAGTGGAGCTCTGCCCATCTCTGAGCTCGGCCCAGGGGTGAGGCTCTTCTCAAGACCCTTCTTTGCTACGCTAATTAATTTTAATTGAGCCCAAATAAATCTCTCCCTTCTTTTTTTTTTTTTCAACAAAAAGAGATTTTATGTTTCTCTTCCCTCAATAGCTCCTCCAGAACCTCGATGGAAATATTCCTTTGTATGCACTTTTTTTTTTTTTTTCCCCTATGCGTGCAGAGGATTTCTGAAAGGAGGGAGGTTCCTCGAAGTGCCGTGCTGAGGAAGTTTTTCTTCACCCTTTCCTGGGCGCCGTCCTGTTCTCCTGAGAGCTGCAATAATTCCGACGCTGACGTGTCAGCTCACATTTCTGAAGCGACGTGCCTTTTCCTCCTGCTCGATTAGCATTTTCTCCCATTACTGCATCCCTTAAGAACTTCTTTAATTGGCTCTGCCAGGTCTGCTCATCCAACAGCAACAGAGAAAGTTGTGCAACAGCTGGTGCTGGATGATTATTCAGGTGTCTGGAAAGGTGACTGTCACACAGGCATCCTCGCTGGCGTTTTTAAAGAACCCCTTTCTGTTCTGCAGAGGTTTGAACTCAGACCGTACGCTCTGTCAAGGAGCAGAACGATCATGCACGTTTTTCCCATTTGGAAAAATCACACCGGTGCCTCATGTCACCACGCAGGGAGAGGCCCGGCCTCTTTTTCATTTCTGCTTTGCATAATGTAATCAGTTGGGTCAAACTAGAGCTTTCTGAAGTCGGCGGGGTTATCGCTTCTGTGTTTTTAATGGCATCACAATTAAATAAACTCCAGCTCAAACTTTCCAGGATCCCCTCTTTTTTTTTTAAAAAAAAAATTTTGCCCTGTTACACCTGTATAGAATTACAAAAATGACCAGACGCTGGAGAATTAAGGAAAAAAATAACTGTTTATCTTTTAGATGTGGACCTGTGTTGCCTTGATAAGGAGTGTCAAAGCAGAACCATCTCAGTAACCTGCAGATTTACGTCCTTCCACCGCTTAGCACTCTGTAACTCCTTCTTGCTAATTAACCCATGTAAGAGGCTACGGGATACAGTTTCACAAACACTTATTTAGGTAATCAAACCGGTTGAAGGAGATGAAGACCTTCCGCCCTCTCTTGTTCCCTCTCTTGCGGTGCTCAGTAGCAGCCTTATCATAGATAAATAGGACCGAGGAACTCACAACACAAGGGCAAGTTGATGCAAGAAAAGTGGTTGTTGGTATTCCAGACCGAATTAGTAGTCCAGGTCAGCCTGGGACTGCACAAATATTTGAGCTCCCAAATGGTTAACCCTCTGCTAGTCAGTACCCTCTGCTGATGACTCTCTTGGCTGCTCATTCAGCCTCCAGATTTCCCAAGCAGCGCTGTCCTGGCCATAGGCACATCCGGAGAGCTCCTGCAGAGCCGGGGCTGCACCCAGCGTCTGGCAGTAAGGGAGAGCAATGGACTTCCCTTTGGAGATCACAGAATCGCAGACTGGCTTCGCTTGGAAGGGACCATAAGGATCACCCAGTGCCACCCCCTGCCCCGGGCAGGGCCACCTTCCACCAGCCCAGGTTGCCCAAAGCCCCGTCCAACCTGGCCTTGAGCCCTTCCAGGGAGGGGGCAGCCACAGCTTCTCTGGGCAGCCTGTGCCAGGGCCTCACCCCCCTCACAGGGAACAATTTCTTCCTTACATCTAACCTAAATCTCCCCTCTGTCAGTTTAAAGCCGTTCCCCCTTATCCTATCCCTCCCCGCTTTCAGCCTTGGGGGGCCGCTCTAAGCTCTCCCCGGAGCCTTCTCTTCTCCAGCTGAACCCTCCAACTCTCCCAGCCTGTCCTCACAGGGGGGCTCCAGCCCCCCCAGCATCTCCGTGGCCTCCTCTGGCCCCGCTCCAGCAGGTCCGTGTCCTTCTGCTGTTGGTGCCCCCCGAGCTGAAGTACCCGTGATGGACGTGAAGATGCCACTTACATCTTCAAGTAATTTTAAAAGTGTTATTCAGTGAAGAGGAACGTTGAAGCTTTCTAATACTGCCACGATTTGGGTTAGCAAATGAGCATCTTCGCTTAGGAGGGATGATACGCGGAAATACTCGCTTTACCTGTTGCGTTTCCGGATGCAATCAGTCAGGTTCACAGAGATCCTTATCGCAACCTGGGACGGCGACAGACCACTGCAGCCCAAATCATAGTCACCAGCGGTAGGGGCCTGGGGAATCAGGCTGCTCATGGAAAAACCAGCTCCTCTGAGGTCGAAGATGGAGAAAAAAGCAACGCGCCGTTTAGCTGGGAAAAGCAAAGCACAGTTTATTGGAAGAACTGTAAAACAGGCATGTTTTGATTTAGGAGGAAAGCATTAAGGTAAGCGTAGGCAAGAGCCCAGAGCGAGGACCAGCTGAGCTCTATGCTCCAAGTGCTGGCACAGACACTTTGCTTTGCGTGAAAATCCCCGTGTGGTGCCTCTGCACCTCTCAGCCTCCTGTCTGCAGAGCCAAGACCGTGCCCCCCAGTCCCTGGGTTCCTGACCGTCCAGTGCTGATCAGAATATTGGGGACCTCTAATGTCGGATAGTCCTTGTTGTCATGGGGTGGGAGGAGTGGCAGCCTCACCCCCCCAGGGGTACAGGGCGTAAGAGGTGTCTTTGATCTGTCGTTGTGTCTGTGCAGGGTACGGAAAGAAAAAGGGTGAAAAAAGCAATTTGATACACATGCCCAGGCTTTGAAAAAAAAAAAAACCCAAACAAACCACCACCAAACGACACGGCATTTGGAATTTATTCCAATAAACCAAAACATCTGAAATAAATGTAAGGTTCCAAAATTCGCTTTGCATGATTAATGCTTCGGAATATTTACATTTTAACTTTCCAAGAAATGAGAATCTTTAGTTTCCTGTTAGATAGCTGCTGCTCGATAAAAGATTCAGAAATTGGATGTTACAGGTCATGGGATTGTATTTATATACCCCATTTCATGCTTCAGAAAATCAGCTCCTTAAAATGTAATACTTGATTGCAGAAAAACGCTGCCTCTGGAAAATAAATAAATAAACGGGGCTGCCGTTCCTTCTCCCATCAGAGGGAGGACGTGGTGGCTGAGGTGAGCTAGGAGAAGTATCATCAACATGCCGGCTGCTCTAATGAAGTTGTTATGCTTCCCCTTTTTAAAAAACAAGTAGCAAGTTCTGTTTATCAGAAAATGAGATCCCTGGTGTATAATAAAGCAGGAACGGCTCTGAACCAGCTAGAGGATTTCAAAGTGTGTCTTTGCTGCATGGGATGATGCTAACGGGTGATTTTTTTATTTTTTTTTGTTTAGTTTGCTCTCGCTTCCGCAGCTGCAATAAACTTTACGGTGGTTCCTGGGCTCAGCCTCTCGGGATGGTGCTTGTGAAACGGCTTGTGCCAAAGGGATGGAGAGAAACTCTCATTAAAGAAAATAGCCCGGGCTCACCTCTTCTCCCCTCCCACCCCGCCGTCCTTCCTTGCCACTTTCTTTGGGAAAATGCCCCGAGGAGATTCCCCGCCCGGGCACGGGGAGGCGGTGGGGTCTTGTCCACCCAGCAGACACGAGGAGTTACAGTTTAGAAGAGACATTACGTGGTATCGCAGAAGATAACATTACGTATTGCTAATTTAACCTGAGCTGGAAAAAAGATTTCTTAGTAGTTTGGTGGTTTTTTTGGTTTTTTTTTTAGTTAAACAAACTTAGTAGTATTTTTTTTTTTTTTTTTAATTAGTTAAACATCTATTAATTACTGTCACCTACCTTGGTAGTCAACTTTCTTAGGGCTTGAGGTACAGAGATGGTTATGGCTGAGTGTAATATTTACCATTTCCACACTTCATCAGACTTTATACAGATTCTTTCCCGATGTTGGGACTGTCTCTTA
>NW_020799142.1:35759909-35764667 GCF_003259725.1 Athene cunicularia
CACAGAAGCTATTTTTATTCAAAACTGTTTAGAATAGCACACACTTTTTCCTGAAATGTGTTCAAAGATCGTAATTTATACGACAGAATGGTGAATGTGCCCATGGAATTTCTATTGGATATTTTCAATTTCAGAGAAAACAGGAGCTGCTTGAAAGCTAAGAATTGCTAAAATGATCAACATGCTATCACTTGAACTCTTGAAAATGCCCATAAAAATGACATGATAGCAGTGAATTAACGTTAAGTACTCTGGTATATAACAGGAAATGATGCTTAAATCTGGGAAAAACAATAGGTAGTAAGAGTTTTTATATCTGGGAAGGATTTCCTTGTTTTATTTTTTGCTTTTAGACATGGCATGAATTCTACTGAAACATGTGGAGCAGTTTTAGTGATTTACATATCTGAGAATTTTCCCTGGTGACAAAAATAGCAGGAATTTCATTTTTAAAACTTAAGTAAGATGCTGCCTAATCTGATTGCAGGGGCTACAGAAACTTTTATTTCTACCTACTGCATTCAGATCTATTAAACTGTAATATTCCGCAATCAGATGCGTAACGATGCTTCTGGTTTTCAAAGCCAAATGAATCACACAGAGATGGCACACCAACCGGGTATCGAGGGGCTTGCATTCATTCTTCTAAAGAAAATTAATTATTATTTTAAATCGTATTCCCAAAATGAATCTGGGTGTGTAATCTGTTTGTGTCAGAACAACAGCAGTGGCATGAGCAGAAGTTCTAATTGTTAAATCTTAATTCCCTCTGTCTCTGGGTACTATTTGAAATACTTAGGATATGCCATCTATTTTCATTAAAACTGTTCATCTGAAATCTGCTTACAGTTCTTCTCTAGTAGAGTTTTGAATACACCATTCACAACTACTTCCTGGCAGTGCTATCTCGTTATTAACAGTCTGCCTTTTCTGTTTGGCTATTCCATAAATAACTAAACTGGCCAAACCCCTCTGGGTGACAGATGGCAGCAACATGAAATTTAAAAAAAAAAAAAAAAAAAAAAAAAAAAAAAATCCGGCTGCGTGGCTATTTCTAGGTCAAAGGACATTTAGGGCAAAAGTCTGCTTCTTTAAAGAAAAAAATGTATTTTCTTTCCTGTAGGAATTATCTTTGCCTGAGTAGACATCTTTGGAAGTGATACGGAGGGTGGTAAAATTGGTAAATTTGGGGTTGATTTTATATTGTAACAACAAATATTTCATCATTTACTCACTGGCGTATGGATGAGGAAGAAGAATGCGTGCAGGCCATTTATTTATTTATTTATTTATTTATTTATTTATAATTTTCTCCGGCAGCAGTTTGAAATTATCCTTCAGAGGGATCCCAGCACTATTTAGTGTTGGTAAATTAAGTTTTCCTGGACAGCGTGTCCCTGTGCTCTGCTGTGCTGTTTTTTGTTTTTTTTTCTTGACTGGGAGGTGCTGGTTCTGCCTTTTACCAAACGTTAATCTCCCTCCGTGTCCAGTCCCTGTGTTCAGAGCGTACTTCTACACGTGGCCATGGAGGGTGATGCTACTTTTTGTAGCAAAACAGGGAGAAATAGCGGAGGCCACACCCAAAGCCCTCGCGAGGTCTTGCGTGGAGGCGAACTGCTCAATTTCCAGGTATTTCTCTCCGGAACAAAAAGCAGCCTGGTGCTACGAGCGCAGCCAAAAATGACCAGGAGGCAAAAAACTACCAACGGCTACGCGTAGGCAATTATTTATAAAGTTCCAGGAGCAATGTGAGACCTCGGCTCTTACATCAAAAAGGCGATGTGAGTTCAGGCTGCCCATACGGTCAGCCCGTTCAGCTTTGGATTTGCAGAACTTGCATGGTGGCTGAATTTTTAATACGAGGAGTTTCTTTTAATGTTCTTTGCTCTTCCGAAAATGTTAAAGGCTCCAAAGAAAAATGGTGCCATGCAGGGTTGGAACAGGAAGAAATAAATGACTTCCATATCAGCTTGGATTATATATACACAATCATATTTGTCTGTCTCGTCATGTAACTTCATCATCATCTCCTTTTTCCTGAAGATGGTGATCTACCACCTCCATGTAATTAATTTCACTCCCTCGTACTGCTGAATTGAAAATCAGTTAAAATTAAAAAAAGAGAAACAAATAAACCAGGAAAAAAAAAAAAAAACAAACAGGAAAGGATATACCATTAATATGAAACTAAGTGGAATATGAATCTAATGCTCTGCAAGAATCTCTCCTGTAAGGTTGGGATATTGATTTTAGAATACCTCTCCATTTATGTAACCGGAAAAATTTGGTTCATTTTTCCTTCCCTGAACCTTTTCCCCAGTGTACGTTAAGGCTATAACCTAAATTTGTCGGGGAAGAGTTATTTACATTATGGTAGCAAAGCCCTTCCAATCCATAACGGATGTTTCTCTACATCCGGCTCAAGTTCCCACCTGCTGTGCAAATTGCTGCAGTGAGGGAAAGCGCCCCGAAAGTGGAAGGCGGTCAGGGATTAACGATATTTTTTTCTGAAAATAGAATTCGTGTCATTACAAGAGCTTAGGGCACACGAGCAACAACAGCAAAATAATCTGAGTTTTAAATTGGCGGGGCCAATATTTTGGACGTGGTTCGAAACCTCGAGGAAGTGCAAAATGTGATGTCGCCGGGAAAGAATAAGTAAGAAATATTTTTGCAAAGAAGCAAGCATTCCGTTTTGTTTAAGTATCTTTGTCTAACGCTTCTATTCGAGGGGCGAAGATGTGATGAGTAAAAGAGGAAAGGACACCTCTTGTCTCTTACTGTGCCGGTCCTGGTGACTCAGCAGAACGCTGTGCTGGTTGCTTTGGCTTCTCTTCCCCACCTGACAGGGGTCACTTATGCCAAATTCTAGGCAGAAAGCAGAAATCCCACCTAAATCCATTTTATCTCTGTTTTGTGTGGACTAGTCCCCCGGTAGTTTCATTCTCCGAGACTTTCCGAAGCACTTGGCAGAGGCACTTAGCCATTGGCTTAGCATGGGTTAACAGTTTAGGTCACTGAATTATATAATCCGTCCTTGGTTTTATTTTGGTCTGCTCAAGAACTGTTGAAGTCCACAAGCATCTCCCTTCCAAACTCTTAGAAAAAAAAAAAAAATTATTATAGGAGATGGGGTTGTTTGCTATGCTTGAGACGTGTGGTTGTCGACGGCATTGGTGGGAACGGCTTCAATAATCGGGTTTTATTAAGTCACTCTTGTAAGGGTTTGCCCTGTTTTGCCTGAATTCCTTTTCAGTGCTAAAATAAAACAAAGGAGAAAACTAGTTTTTAAAAAAAATATAAGGAAAACTTCACGGGGGAATTTTGAAGGGGAAAAAAAAAGGAAATAAGAAAGTAAGGACCAAGCCCTTCCATCCCCGAAGCGACAAAGTTTGGGTGTTTTTACCAACCGAAAGCATTTTTTTTAGGAAATTTTTTTTTTTTCCCCGGAAGTCTTCGTTTGGGAAAATGACAATTTCTAGACAGGATTAATTCAGTGAAGATGTCTGATATTAAATTTATTAATGAACACAGGGTTCTCGATTCAGCTGTATCTGCACAGACGTCAAAGAAAGCTTTGGGGTTTCCTGTGTTGAAAGATTTATCTGCTGTCCGTTTCTGCCTTGCTGTATTAAAATTAACTGTAACCAATTTATTTTTTTTTTTTTCTTATCCCAGCCTTTGTCAGACTCCAATCTCTTAAAAGGAAAAAAAAAAAAAGAAGCGATTACCAGCATCATTATTGCTGCTACATGAGATCTCTATTGTTAAGCCAGTTCTGTGAAGGCTTTGTAATTAAGTTTTATCAAGAAATGCAAACAAATATTGTTATTAAAGTGAAGCTTCCCTTCCAGGAGATTTTTTTTTTTTTTTTTTTTTTTTTTTTTTTTTTTTTTAATCTTCAATCTTTTTTCTTTGGTAGTTCTACAGGAAAAAGAAAAAGTTAATACCCTGAAAAGACTATGGTCAGTCTTTTAAAAACAAAGAATAAAAAACATTGCTGCGGTGGAAGAGGTAACAGTCTTGTCTCCCAGCCTGGACAATAATTCTATCCCTTATCTTTAACAAATAATGTAAGAATAATACATTTGCAATGTATAAAGAGTTCCCAAAAGGGAAAATTATGAGCACATGAAGACACAGAAACAGGACCGTGTTGGGGAGGGATGAGGGGAAATGAAGCAGGAAGCACCGGGGGTTGGCCCTCGAGTCAAACCTGCACGTTTCGGGCCTGAGGCTAAACCCGGTTTTAGGTGTCCCTGGGTATTTCTGGGCTCCGCGGCATCTGTGGAGATGCTTCACAGCTGAAGTGAGAGTGCCGGGAGGAGGACAGACCCCGAGGGTGCTCGCTGTAACGAGGTCTGTGCAGATCGTGGACATGGGACCTGTGGGTGGATTTGGAGGGGAAACAAGGTTGTATAAGAGAAAGGAACGAGCCGGCCAGCGGTAGAAGAGTTAATTTTCTAACCCAAGATGGGAGCTGAGGTGGAGCTGTTCAAAGCCTTGAGACTGAAAAAGTTGAATTTAGAGATGCTAATAGGCGAGTTTAGAGGGAGAAAGTTGGAACACGGAGATAACGGAAGACTCCCAGGACGCCCTGCCTTTGTTCTGTGTGTGGGTGGGTTATCAGGCGTCAGGGCGCAGAGATGTAGAATTGCTCAACCTTTACACTCCTCCTAAAAATAGCCTTTAATATCTCTTTCTGTATAATTGAGGAATTTGTCCTTCTTTTTTTTTTTTTTTTTTTTTTTTTTTTTT
>NW_020799142.1:35764717-35772592 GCF_003259725.1 Athene cunicularia
TTTTTTTTTTTTTTTTTTTTTTTTTTTTTTTTTTTTTTGTGCGTGAGCGCTCGTCACCGAGAGGTAGACATGCACGATTTTACCGCTTTGGTGTGCTGAGTGTACTCGGACAAAGCCATCAGCATTTTTCAAACTAAGGGCATTGCACAGGTGGTGATCCCCTTGAAAAAAAAAACCAAAACACCACACTGCCCTGAGTGGCTGCATGTAAATTATCACACAGTTCCCACCAGAACTCCGGGGGCTTACTGATTTCCTCTGAATAATTAGTTTCCCAAGATATCCTGCATGAATTCTTGCATAGGAATCAATTTCCCACAGAGCAGTGTGAGTTGCGTTTTATTCGGGAATGGTCTCATCTTCTGCGTCATCGGCTATTGTTTGTTTTACCCATCACCTTGATCTATTGATATTTCTAGTCCCTACCCAAAAGTGGCAAAAGTAACGATCTCATTACTTGGAAAATTAATTAACCGCTTATTCCTATTGCATTCGTAAGACGAGGAGCTTGGAGGAATCATGGTATAATTCTCCATCACATTAAAAAAAAAAAAAACAAAACATAGAAAAATGATGGTGCTGTCATGAAGCATTTATAGTTTTGATAATCCAAGTATGCGTTGTACCATATACCAATTTTTCTTTTTTTTTTTTTTTCTCTTCATTACTGGTCAATAAGAGGCATTTGAAAGCCATAACACTCCATAGCCAACAGTGAAGTCCACAGATTCGATGAACGATCTTATAATTTCCTCTTCTGATTTCTGAATTTATGATGTAAAAGCAACCCTTCGGCGAAGAATGTCGATAAAAATGACACGTTTTTCTTCCTAAATATGACCTGTGGTTATTCCTTTACCTTTCAGAACTGCAGACATCTAACCATGCAGCTGGGTAAGACCACTTGGTTACTGCACGCAATTGTAGAGGTCTCCTTCTTGGGGAAGTCCGTTACAGTAAACTCATAGGATAGCAACAAAAATGATGAATGGATGAGGTAGTTATTTACGATTCAAGCGTACAAGAAGATAAATATCTGTGTAGCACCTTGATGAAATGGTGTCTAAAGAGTGGAGGTGCAGGATGATATATTTCTAAAAGGAGGAGCTGCGTGAAAAGGAAGAGGTGATATCGCCCCCTGTGTAGCGTTTGTAAAGACAATAAATAGGTCCAGTTCTGGGCTCTGTGTTGTAAGGGAAGTGATGAAGAAGTGAAAGGAGACAAAGAGAAAAGAGAAAAAAGAGAGAGAGAAAAAAATCTATTTGAAAGGAGACAAACCGCTGAAATTATCTGAGGCCAAAAGTTGTGCCCTATGTGAAAAACTCTCCATTTTACCAGAAGCGATCATCAAGTGCGAGAATTCTATTCAGCAAAAAGCGCAAAAATCTCTAAAGCGCACAGCTAGATAAATTCCAGTCAGAACTGCGGTGCCGTTTTTTTTAACTGTGAAATTGCGTAATCATTGAACCAAACTCCCCACAATTCCAACGGCACGATCGTCTCTTCAGCTCAAGCCCAGCTACTTGCCTCGACGTTTTATCGTAGTGTTGACTTGGTGAAGGGTGACCTAGATGAAATTACAGAGCTTGGGTGATTCTGGGAACTGACCCAAGTCTTATCGTGTAGTTGCTTTGCGATTTGCACGATTTATTATGGTCCAAGAGGTGAAATGTTAAGTTTCCGGGCTCCCTCTGGATGGGGTGAGGCCACAAGATCTTCCAAAGAGCACGTTACTCCATCCCGGGACAGAGTAAGAGGTTGGCGTTACTGCCTGGGGGTTGTCACTCTGCGGTGATTACGGAAGAAGATGTGAAGACTAACTTTAAAAGGCTAAGAATAAATGGAAGCTTGGACTAAACAAAGCAAGTCTCTTGTAGCATTGTCCCTCCAGAATAAGCCACGGATAATTTGTCTTTCTAAATAGCGACAAAAAGGCTGCCCAAAGAACTGTGGTTTATACCATATAAAATACACGAGTAGCCACTCGGTGTCATTCTTCTGGTAGATAAGTTCAGCTATAGAGATAAAGAAGTTAAAATGCAGTTGGTACGATGAAGAGGATGAAGGCCATGACTTAGGGAGGGGGTGTGTGTGTGCGTGTGGGAAGAATAAAAAAGGAGCGAGATTGGTGTATGAGCGGTTAAAGAAGAACTTGAGAGAAGCAGAACAGTCCCTGCTCCCTCGCTCCAGGCTGCTCAGCCTTGGGATGAGTTCAGAGGCTCCTCCAGGGTTCACACAATAATGCGAAAGTTTGGGAAAGATGTAAAGGCTCCTGTAGAGCTCAGGTGCATCCATTAGCTGTCCAAAAAGTGGATTTGGGGTGGTATTCTGGAGCTGTTATTTCTTTCAGGGCCTTGGAGCCAAGGTCAGTAGAAGAGCCCTTCCATTTCCCCATTTTGGGAGGGTGACCAGAACCCGATGTCTTCGGAGAGAAGCTGTGATCAGCGTAGCAGCAATGGGGACGCTACGCGTCAAAACATCATTTCCTTCCGGAAATTTCCATCTTTTGTGTAGCTGCTTTGTTATTGCAAAGACAAGCTCTGTTTTTCCCCTCTAGTGTCACCCATCACTGTGATACCAACAAAACTCATTATTATTTCTTGTAAGACAATGCCTACAGAATAAGAAAATTAATTTCTGATTTTTTTTAATTTTAATTAGCATTGCCTTCTATGAATACCTCCTGTGTCTGACTTAAAAACACTTTTCCTGAGCCTTCAGGTTTTCACAGAATCACAATCCGGGTTGGAAAAGCCCCTGCAGCTCCTCCAGCCCAACCATGACCCTCACCCTGACCGTTCCCAACTCCCCCAGACCCCTCAGCGCTGGCTCAGCCCGACTCTTCAACCCCACCAGGTGTTTTCCACATTGCTGTCAAAACAATGCGGAAAATTTCACCGAGAATCACCCTTCTGCTAAACTCTGCCTCAGTCCCAGTGCTGCAGCACACTGAATACATCAGTTCACCCCCCAGGACTGTCCCTTGCCCCAGTCCTGCAGCTCCGCCGCTGCCGTGCACATCTTGGTAAAGAAAGGTGGAGATGATGTTTTTTTCCAGCCCAGTCTGGATGAACAAGGAAGGAAATATCGGAAACACTCCGACAGCCTTCGCTTTGCCTGCGCTCCTGTCAAGGTTTCTGTGGCGTTTTAAAACAAAGAAAATGTCAGCTGGCTCTTCACATCTCCTTGTCACATCTGTCGTCAATAGAGATGTCTCAGTCAGGCTCTAGTTGGTTGGTCTCTGGGATTGTCCTCCCATCTCTGGATCAAAACAGCCTGAAATTTATGACTCCGGGACATCACGCAGCAGACAATTTTTTGATCGATTTTTGCAGCTAAGTAGGAGGAATGGAAAAGGTTTTGAGTTGAAGGTTGTCTGGCAGCGTGCACTTGTGTTCCACCGCTCCCAGCATATGTTGCGATACAAAACTCTGATCCCACTAAAGATGACAGCATTTTTGTCCTTGAATTCTAAAGAGGACTGGTTTAAAATCAGTTTTATATCAAAATTTCAACGGCTACATTTGTTTTTATTTCCCAACGCACTGTGTGAGTAATTCTGCCTGATTCTCTTTAGTTTAAGTTCAGCTACCCGAGCCGTGTGTTGATTACATGTGGGAGTATTAACTTCACTGGGAGGAGGGATTACGAACAACAAAAACTTCTCGAGCTGGAGAGATATTTAAGCTGGAGGGCAATTTAGAGAAACACACAGCGACAACATTAGTCGTGAGCAAATCTAGTGTGGAAACGAGGAGAAGATTGCTCGCGGTCGACGGGGTAAACTTTGGGAACGTCTTTTTGGAAGCAGAATAAAGGCAGGAAGCACCAGCTGGACTCCCGATGTTTTATTGATGTTTTATGGTGTGGATGCTCATGAGGTGCGGACAGTGCCCCGCAGTCCCTTGGAGGCAGGCAGCTGGACGGGGGGTTGCTTCGTTCAGGAGCAGTTTGGCGTTTGACACGGAGCGGGACGAGCCGTCGCCCGAGAGGGTGACACGTTCCAGCTGGTTCCTGAAGGTCCGTGAAGGACACAGGGAAAGTCTCCATATGGCCTATCCAGGCTGGATGACAAGGATGGTTCCTTCTGGTTTGTGTTATTCGCCTGACCTTGTCTCCTAGGTAAACATTTCTCCTTTCCCTGAGCGAATATATTTCCCTTATTAAACTGCTGTTCTTGTCTCTAGAGACTGGTCTTCCTGTGCAGTGTCAGTGACAGTGAAAGGATCTGATCTCATTGGAGGGTTTTGCGGGAATTCGAAAGGCAATTAATAAATTGTGATTAAATGATGGCTGCAAACTGAGTTAGAAAATGTGTCATTTCAAGTTTGTCTTGTTACACTTGCTGGACCATCCTCAGTGAAATGATTTAGAAGAGCTGGATCCCTATTAGTTTAAGTCTGGTTTTTACAAGGCGCTGTTACGACATAAATTTTTACGAAAACATTTTTGTCACAGGTTTTCCTCATTCGTATCTACCACAAAAAAGAAGAAAAAAAAAAAAGAAACAACATAAAAAAACCAACCCAACCCAAACAACCTACCAAGCAAACTGGGACCAAAACGACAGGAATGTGTTTATTGTCAGGAGGAAGGGAATTCAAAGATGCCGGCACAAATGTTAGGGGTGAATAGGATGCTCCTTATCACGGGATTGGTCACGGAAAAAAAAAAAAAAAGTGGTGGTTTGAAACTTCATTTAGGGAACAACGTGCTCTCAGGTGACAGAGAACGAGCTCGCAGGTCAGGGGAATTGAAAACGAGGGTGAGAGCTTTGACAGAAAATCCTTGAATTCTTCTGACTTGGGTTTGTTGGAGTTGTCGCAGGCTGTTTCCTACACAAGAGCCCAACGGCCTCTTTACACCATCTGCCAAGGTGCTGGGAGGGGAAGTAGAAAACGGAACCTTCGGTTTCTTTTCTCTCTTCCGAAACAAAACTCGGAATTTTCGGGCAACGGCCAATGTTACTGCACAAGGGCTCGAGAGCCGTGGGAGAAAGCAGATTGCTTCTCCACGTACCCTGCTTTACACACGTGTGCTTGTCATGGGAAAACGTAATGCATTCTCAGTCCAGGCTAAATACTCTAGCTCACCTTTCTCGTTGCATAACTTAGTCTATCAACCATCTTTTATTAACTTGGTTAACTCACACACTAGTTATTTAATTCCCTTTTCTGACTCCGGAGCCATCTAGACCCTTGAGACGTGTGTCCCTTGCCAGGAAAGCAGCTCTCGGAGCAGGAAATTCTCCTCTTCGCGATGGGACACCGGACTTTATACCTGAATTTGGGGTAAAATAAGGTGAGGACCAGGACACAGTGATGCTCACTGCCAGAGGAATAAAAATCTAAAATAAATAAATAAATAATAAAAAAAGCGCAGTAAAATGTAGTAGAGCTCATCCTTTGATGAGAGCGTGCCCTGGTTTCATAACAGCGCTTCTGCTGGCAGAGGAGGGGAAGATGCTGATCGGCCGTAGCCAGCCTGTCCAACCCACCGAGGGATGTCTTTTTCCCTTTTAATCAGAGATTCCAATACACTTTTCACTTAAGAAACTAATAGATAACACATTTATACGGGCATATTTTATGGCTGGAGAGAAGCACACGTTAATTTTTTTTTTTTTTAAAGAAAAGCAGTATGAAGTCTACCAAAAAAAAAAAAAAATTACGTGGAGTTCCGCTGAAAAACCCTCCAATTTTGATCAAATGAAGCTTGCACAGCTGTTCAGCTGGGTGCTCGGGAATGAACTCTGCCTCTGTTCTTTGAATTATTCCACGCAGCTATGATGTCTCATAACAGATAGACCATCGAGGGGAGCAACTGGTTTTGATATTTTTTTTTTTTTTTTTTCTTTCCCCCCCAAAAATGTTTATGATAGAACAGATAGATCGAGAAGTGGGGAGATTCATATGTAGAGAGATGAAGGTGGTGACACTACGTGTGATGACAGCTCTTCACTGAAGGCTCTTGAAGCATTTTTTACTTGTGTATTATAGGTAGAGTTATGTGTACCTGAGTTGCTTTTTATTTTATTTTTTTTTAAAGAGTCTTTATTCACATTTGCACAGAGCCGAGCACTATTCTCACTCCAGGCCCTCTTGCAGAAAGCACAATAAGTAAAACTGCTGTGAGGCAGATGCTTTCTGTGCAGTTCCATCGGGCTCAAGCTGTGCAGCGACACTTGCACGTGGCTTAGGAAAAAAAAAAAAAAAAAATAAAAAGGATGTAAAATGGCAAAATAGCGCACCTGACTGAGAATTTTCCCAGGGCATCGCCAGCATAATCACAAAATAGGCCCATGTAGATGCTGATGAGCCTGAAATAGCTGGGGCTGTTCTCCTGCTTGAGCATCCTAAAATATCGAAATCAGGTTTAGAGACATGAGGGATTGTGGCCCCAAGAATACTTTGCAGAAAGTTGTAACTGCCAGACAAAAGGTGCTTAGAAGGAAATTGCCTGTCTCAGCCTGTGCTTGATGGCAACAACTTAGCGACAGGGAAGGGATGTTACACACGAGGCTGCTCCGTAGGAACGACGTATTGGTTTTTTTGGAAGAACGGCGGAATGTGTTATTCTGAAATCTCACCTTGTTAGAACGGAGCTCTTTTTAGAGATGATTTATATTGGGGGGAAAAAAAAAACAAACAACCCACACACAAACCTCAACCAATTTTATTGCAAGAGGTGAGTTAGGAAAAAGTAATAAAATTTATGCGGTAAATGTCACATTTCTTAGAGCCAACATGAACTTTCATGAACATGAACGGGGCCAAATTCCTCTCAGAGGTCCGTGGCTGCAGGGCGAGATGCAATGGACACGAGGTGGTACACGGTCAATTCAGATTAGATGTCTGGAATAAAATTTTTGACCGTGAGGGTGGCCAAACCCTGGAAGGGATGGTCCAAGGAGACCCTGGAATCTCACCTTTGGAGGTGTTTAAGACTGGACGGGGCAGCCCTGAGCAGGACTGCGTGACCTCCAGGTGTTCCTTCCAGCTCAAACTGCTCTACGATTCTGGTTTCGAAACCCTCGCGATGAAAGTCCTCCTCTACTGCAAGACGGAGTGAAGGAAGATGTTTGGAACCTCATCCTTCAGAAGGGTGATGAGTTTGATTTGACCTCAAGGCTGGAAATTCTCCACATCCTTGGACTGAAAAATAAAAAATACCAGCTGGAGAGTGAAGCTGTCAGGTATTAAGCACGGTGGTGTACGGAAAGGAGCTTTCATTTTGGAAATAAAACGTTTCGACATTTCCCATCTTGAATTTCTCGTTGGCAGGATTGTAGATAAACCCTGTTTGATAGACAGACTTGGACTTGGTCCGAACTTCCGACTTGCTGCAAAACGCAAAAGCCGTTTCTCGTGCAGCGGAAGTTTGGATTTTCAGTCAGTTAACCCAACATCTGGCAGCTGATTCAGAACTCTGTGGTGCTGCGACGGGAGAAGACGCAGCCTGTGACCCCAAACCATTGCACTCGACGTGAACCGGGCTGCTTGCAGGCAGCGTGGCAGCCGTCGTCAAACGAGCCGTTACTCACAACATCTGCTTAACTGTTCACGCCACAGTTCTCTTTTTAATTCAGAATCGGTGAGCCAGGCCACCGCCTTTTATACTCCAACGAGTCGGAGGCTGCAGAACAACTACTGCAGAGCCGCTGCTTTCTACCACTGCTGCCTTCATTTGATGTTAAATATAACAAAAGGGATTGGCATATAATTCATCACTCCTTGGCCAGCGTACACCTAACTGGATGCTGCTTCGACTGATGCTCAAGCTTCCATCTACAAGGAAGCCCGCTAGCAGTACATCCTTCATCACAGACAAGTTGCTGAGCAGCAACCGAAAAAAAAAAAAAAAAAAAAAAAAAAA
>NW_020799142.1:35772642-35775321 GCF_003259725.1 Athene cunicularia
AAAAAAAAAAAAAAAAAAAGAACTGGGCTTTATCCTAAGTCCCCAAGGGGGGTGCAGTATGTTCGGCTTCTCAGATTCTTCACAGGAAGAGCCAAAAGGTTGTAACCTCCACTAAAAAAAAGTGGTAGAACCTCTTTTCATCAATATTTAGACTACCACCACAGGAGGTGTGGGAAGACAGAGGTTCAAATCCCAATTTATATATATAAATTTTTATTTTTTAATTTTTTTTATTTTTTTTCAGATAGCCATGAGCCACTCCTGGGAGGAGTTCAGAGCACCCAAGGTATTGAGGAAGGTGTGTGGCGGGAGGGAGCGTGCCTTGAGACCCTTCTCTCACGCCGAAGCAACACAGCAGGAGGCCACTCCAGCAAAGGGTAATGAAGAAACTATCAACGTGTTGCCTAAAACACCTCAAAAAAAGGATCCCTGGCACGTGGCCTCTTCCTTCAGGCTTATGTTTGCCAGGAGTCAGCCCCTGCAGAAAGGTGTAGGCTCACCTCGGCCAAATCTGAGCTGCAAACCAGGTGTATTTTCCTTTGTGCTCTCTGCCAGTCTCAGGACTCTTTAATTTTTTTATTTTTTTTTCCCTGTATAAGGGGGCTGGTTTTTGAGATGCGATAAAGGCGATGGGTCCCTGGAGCAGCCTAGTCCTGGTTAATATTTCTGTCTGGGGGCTCCCAGCTTTCCTTGCATATTGGGTAAGGAATTTAGTTGCCTACCACAGGATTCGGTTTCTACTCGAGGGGCCAAGCATTTCCAAATCATTAAAAAGATTTTTGGATTGTTTCTGGCCCTAATGGTTTTGCAGCTGAAGGTCCACGGGGATACAAGGTGAAGAAATGTTCCCTGCAGTAAACCTCTCGCTTCCCTTCACAACCCGGCGCGCACACATATAGTAAACAACTGTGACAACAAGGACAGCTAACAGGGGAAGTTATCCTTGCAGGGCATTTAATATTGCATGAAAACGCTCACTTCTCCGCTGTATTTTGCAGTAGGGGATATTATGGGCTGGTAGGCATTAGCTTGTATCACTCTGATTATTATTCTGGACTATTACGCCTAGTTTAAGTTTAAGATTTAGCTGAGAAGCCTTCATATTATGCTCCTTTTGAGCCAGCTGTGCGCCGCGGGTTTTGGGTTATGAGTTTCACGGAAGAAACGAGCGGGTATGAATTTAGGAAAGGTTCAAACAAACAAAAAAAAATCCCAAAAAACACAGACAAAAAAAAAATTATCCCAAAGCACATTTTGCAGTACTTTTTGCTACCCATCCTTGGCGTTGTGTCCTTGGCAAATTTTCCAGCGCTTGCTGGAAGCTCAATATTGGTCTTTCGGAAACTGTCTCCCTCTGATTTCGATAGAGCCGCATCTCATTGTTCATCACCGTTGCAAACTCCCTCGTTCAAGTTCACAAGCTGGCTGACATTTGTCAGGCGCTTCGCTCTTCATCATGATCCTGATCGTGGCCATTAGGCTTATGATAGAAAGAAAAAAAAAGAAAAAACCCACCTTAAATGACCTAAATTACAGGACCCAGGGCCAGGAAATTATTAAGCGAGCTGTTCTGTTGATTAATGGGAAACGCAAGGGTACTTGTCACAATCGGATGGGTCAGCTGACGGGCAGAAAAGATGTGGGGATGGTTCCGCAATCGGTGTTATCAAAGACTCGCTATTGGCTTTATCGGGGTTAATCGGACAGTCTGCAGGGAAAGGAGAGATGTCCTGCGTGAGAATTCGAAAAGCCTTTGGAGTATTTCTTAACGTAGATTCTGTGTGCAACAGTGATCCCGAGAGACGTTTCGAAGATGTTTAAAATCCTGAAGTGGGGGCTGCCAACCTGAGGGAAATGATCTGTGCTGAAGCAATTCAAGGCAGGTTTGGCTTTTCCCCGCATCTACAAATTTGTCTTCCCCCCAAAAGCGACGTCAACCGATGCGACTTGCTTATATTCACCTTTCTAACAGCTACACGCGTTGCACTGGCCAGGCGTGTTTTCTTATTTATTTAATGCCGCCTCTCGTTTTGAAAACAGGAGTCGACGTTTGTTGAAGGGAATTAAGCTTTTATTTTTTCACGCTGTGTGCTTCCGTGGATTTTGCACATCTGCAGAGAAATAGTGGAAGAGAGGTGAAGGTCAGAAGAGCAAAAGACAGTT
This sequence comes from Athene cunicularia, assembly GCF_003259725.1. Lineage (NCBI taxonomy): Eukaryota > Metazoa > Chordata > Aves > Strigiformes > Strigidae > Athene > Athene cunicularia. Next base: position 35,774,806 of record NW_020799142.1, read on the forward strand.
AGAGCATCACTTGCTTTGAGCTCTGGCTTTCCCATTTTTCTATTTTTTTTTTTTCCACCAGCGTAGAGAAACTGGAGGTGGAATTTTCAGTTCCATTAACTGCAGCCCTGCTTCTTCCAGTGAAATGAAATACTTCCAAGGCAGTAAAAACAAACTGCCAAACATGGCCAGTTAAAAGAAGAATTAAATTGACCATTAAGACTTCAATTAGAGTTTTTACAACAGCGGACACTTTCAGCAGCGTCACTTGGGCTGCGCCCCAAGTTGGAGGGAAGCTGCTGTGGATTCATGTTGAGCAAAGCGCTCTCTACATTCCCACCTCCCGGAGGAAAAAGAAATTAGAATCTCCACAAATTTTGCTAAGCCGGAAGCCAAGACAGTAAGGGAAAATGATGAAAAAGTTCACAGTTTAGGCAGAGAAATCTAATTAACTGGAAAACTTATCTATCAAGTACTCACGCAGCTTCAAGATGATTCAAGGGCACTACTGCTGGTGAGTGTCAGTGGGAACACTTG
>NW_020799142.1:35775371-35779786 GCF_003259725.1 Athene cunicularia
TTATTGGTATCTTGTTCCTTATAATTCCTGACTAAAATCAGTTTTATCACATCATTTTGTGTGGCCTTTTCAGAGGTGCTGTTTGTTCTGTCTCAGAGCTTCCTCTTCATGTTATTCAGTAGTGTGTATTAGCCTGAGATCTATTTTCTACAGCAAATTGCTTTTTTAGCATTCTGGTGCAATAAATGGCAATAAAATGCAGTGAGATTTCCAAGTTGTATAAGAAAATCGTATCATTGATTTTTTTTATTGAAAAAAACCCATTTAATTACTTTTTAAAGCTTTTTTTTAGTCATCTTGGCAATGTGCAGTGTGTAGAAGCTAAGAATATGTGACTCAGGAGAAAATGTGTTGATACTCATTTTGGAAAAAAAATCCAGTTGTATTCATACAGTGCCTGTGCTGAGACCCAAGGGAGCAAACACAACACTATTCATTACATACTAGAGAAAATCTGTAGTTGATGTAAGTTTTCATAACCCAGTTGACTTCTGTGAAGCTACACTGATTTATAAAAGCTGAGTATCTTTTGCACAGTGGTGGTATTTTATTTGTTTACTTAAAAAACAGCTGTTTGGACAGAACAGCAAAATAATGTTCCCTGACCTGCATCCTTGTCCTTGGTGAAGCTCTTCTGGACTTACATTAGTCAAGCTAGGATCAGAATCTGGTTCAATATATGCAAAATACTGAAAGGCATAGCTTTTTTTTTTTTTTTTTTTTTTTTTCCCTTACTCGAAGAGGACTTGGTCTAGGCATTAACAAAGCGCTCTTGTCGTGTTATTTATCTTTGCTAGGTGTATTTCTTATTGATCTGCATATTAGTTTTACATCTACCTTGACCTAAGAGGCCACAGAAGACATTTCTGAAAGAAAATAGGTATATAATGATTTATTATTTGTTAAAAATACGCGTTGCTCTCAATGTTATACAGTAATTTACTTCTTTTATCAGGCTGAACTCTCGGAATTTCACGCGGAATGAACAGTCAAGCTGTTGCGACTAAAGAGACTCCAATGAATATTCCTACAAGAATGACCACATGAGAGCGCTTCTGCTTCCTACTTGGTCGCTCCCTACCCACTCTCTGCTTGGTACTGGGAAGCATAAAAAAATAAGGATATAATGGGGTTGAATTTCGGCATAGAACTTTCTCATTTCTATACCTTGACTCTATTAGGTTTTTCCGTTATTGAATTTCTCATCAGTAAGAACAGAAGCTGAGGACAGTGTTGATGTGGATGTACCCCTACCCCGGGGTCACTCTGAGATTCATTAGTTTCCTGTAAAACAGCCTGAAAACCTTTAGAATCGAAGGGTGGGGTTTCTGAATCGAAGCGTTATTGCCAGGTATCTCCCGGGATGGGGATGGTTTGCTGCGAGCGCTATCAACAATCGGAGCACATCTTCTGGGAGTCGTTCTGAAACGGCCCAGTTAATTCTCAAATATCCAGCACAACCCAGAGCAGCACATGAGAGGATCGGAAAAATTGCTGGCTCTGCTTTTTGGAGATGAGGTTTGCTCATGTGTTCAGCTCTTCGGCGCCAAGTCTCGGTCGTCTTGTGGTGCCGGTGCTAAAGGGCGGTTCTGTGCGGCAGCACAAGCAAATTTCTGTCACCGCGGTGGTGCTCAATACGCTGAAGAACAGCAGGAACGCGGTAACCTGGAAGGGTGACTTACTGAAGATGGAGTAATACGAGAGGTTTTTGGCTGAAAAAGAACCCCAAAACCCCAAACACACACACAACTCTTTCCCTTGATCTGCTGTTTGTTCCACCTCCTGGTGAGAAAATATCACCAAAAGGTAATAATCCCCCGGAAAGAAGGCAAGTAGAGAGTCAATAGAATCGAAATAAAATCTATAATGTTGTACCTGCACATACTAATACTGCTGGCTTTGATCGGATGACGAGTAAAATTGCAAAATAGATGCTTAATAAATGACACTTTTTTTTTTTTTTTTTTTTTTTTTGAGTACTCTTTCCAAAAGTAGAAATTTTTCTGAAGAGGTGGGTATATTTACATAGATAGGTCTTCCCTAAGGAAATAACGATCCAGGAAAAGCTTATCGAGTAATTAAGACAAAAAACAAATCAGAATTTAAAGCCTCTAAGTCAGTCAAGTTCACTGCTGCGGTTAAAAAATGAAGGAACAGGAATCGAAGTGCTTCTCATCAGTGAGAAGTGCTTGAGAACAAAATGTGAAGAGGTGGTAAAGAGATCGTGTTGGGTTGGAACGGAGTAAACAAGTGTCACAAGTAAGGACAATGACTTATCATCAGCTTCTGAGACTTTTAAATGTCACAAAGAGGCGATTTAAGCATTATGGCTCACTGAACAAAATTCTGGTCTTTGGTAGGAAGGTGGCGCAGCGTCAAAGAGTAGGTAAAGTCTTACAAAAAATGAAAATGTCTTTTAATTTTATTTTTTTTATTTTTTTTTTAATTTGGAGGTCCGCAAGCATTACTGAATGTGTCCATGTGCTTCCCGACTGGTGACATCAGTCCCTTGCTGCTCTGCAGTTAAATAGGTGTCAGCTAATGAGTTATCGATCAGTTGATTGAAAGCGAGGGGATGAATAGACTGATATCATGGAAGGATAATCCTCTAACCGCCAAATTCGCATTGATAATCTATGAGTGATGACTAAATTAGACATTAATAAATAAATAAATAAATAAATCCCTCTCGGTTGCCTAATTTGTTTGCCAATATTTCCTGTAAGTAGGGCTGGTCTTGAAAAAGGATCAAACCACTGTTTGCTACATTGAAATATTCCATATGGACACCCCTATTTGGAGGAAAAAAAAAAAACAAAACAAAAAACAAAACCAAACCCCAAAATGTTTGGTTTGAAAATATGCAAAACCAAACTGGTTTTATTATTAGACTTTATCATTGCGGTTTTTCATTCTGACTTTTTTGTTACTAAACCGACCTTTTAGGAATGAAGGTGCTGATTTTGCAGAGGAATCGAATTTTCATTCGTTGGTTGCCGGTGCTCTGTATCCTGATAGTTTGCAATTTATGTGATGAAAAAAAAACCCAACAACCCAACAAATGTAGAAATACAGGACATCTCTGTGGAAACAGCAGTACTATTTCCTAGTCAGCTCCATTTAAAACCACTTTGACTAATCTCTTCTTAAACACCCTTGAAGTGTGCGAGACGAGGCTTTTAACCATATGAAAATTTCTCTCCGGCCTTGAGCGAGAGGCTCACGCCTGTTAGAAGGTACCGATTTAGACATTTCCTACTCAATAGTTTATGTGATTCTCTATTCATTTTGCTGTTTAGCATGTAGCTCCTAAGCCGATCTGTCATTTATATAGAAAGCCCGAGCGCCTAGTTCCGTGGTTTTGATTCTTTTCTGTGGCTGGCTGTCTAAAAACTGGGTGAAAATCGCAGTGTTGCAAATCCGGAGGGTTTTGGACGAACGAGTCGTAAGGTTTGTGTCCTACATACAGCTGGTGAGTTACTGAACATTGGGATGGGCTGGGGTTATTTTTAAAACTTGCGTTTCCGAGGATCTCGTCTGCGCTGTGGAAACCGGGCAGAGGTGGAAACGGGTCTTAGCGTCGCCTTCGAGACTTGAAATTTTTGGGGATGGTTTAGGTTCGGACTGATCTGAGAGGGAGGAAGGTGGGGAATTGCAGAAGTAGGGTACGTCCTGCTGTGAACTAGCTGTCTTGACGCCTTCCGACGAAGAGAAACAGGCACTTCTAGCACAGGATTTCTACAGCCATTGCAGAAAGCCAACACCGATACCAACCGGGTAGACAATTCAAATTAATATTCAGGAGGGTTGATTATAAGCAACATAATTCATGAAAGGTCCTTTGCTTTGGTTGAAAAACACAGAGGGGGAAAAAAAAAAAAAAAGACACAAATAAATCCCCAGTGTTGTATGAGCGTTGGATAATTAGGAAAGGAGGGTGCAGGAAGGAAAAATAAATATATATTTCCAATATATTTCCAGCTTGATATTGGATAGCTCGCGTTTCGCTCGGTGAAGCTGGCGGGGGAAAGCAGCAGTAGCAGAGGGATGCATCAGGGCTTTGAGACTTGCCGATTTGATTGTCACGTCCAATTATTCTCTTGCCCAAAGCAGAGTTCTCTCCCACCCCACAGTTACCGGCCCTTGTCCCAGCACCAAGGGAACTTCCACTTCACTTGATTCTCTGGCGCTTTGTTGTTTTTCCCTGACTGGATACGACCTGACTTTTGATTTATGACATTCCTCCAGAGGGATCTTTATGCCCACTCACCCTATTAGACACAGCCCCTTTTTTGTTTGCTGGTTTTCTGACAGCGAGGCAGATGCCGTCCCTTTTAAAACAATTCCCCAGCGGTTGCAGCTATCGGTTGTTAAAAAAAAAAAAAAAATCAAAAAAAAAAAAAAATCTGGCAAGG
>NW_020799142.1:35779836-35795609 GCF_003259725.1 Athene cunicularia
GCAAAATTCTGTGTACTCCATTTCAGATAACAGACAATTTACAGGAATCTTCTTTGCCTAATTCATGCCCGCAACGTGCCGGCTCTGCCTAGGAGTGGAGCAGGGTTTTAAAAATCTTGGAGGAAGAAGAAACCCGATGTGTTTGTTCAGCTGCTTGGAACAAACTATGAGCTGCTCCAGGCTGATGAAAATGTTGTTTTTAAGCTTTTTAGAAGGATTTATCTACAATGTCCAATTAAAGTATACCGTCATAAAATGGCAGTTTAAGGGAACTGATGCTTAATTCTCGTGCACATTTAATTTTCATTTTGTTTGAACGGGCGACTGATAGAAAACAGTTCTGTGAACTTGTTTCAAACCAGAATTACCTCTAGGTATTTTTTTTTTTTTAATCGAGCTTTGAAATACAAGCCCCTTACATAATGACTATGTGCAGAGATTTTTAAGAAGAGCGGAGGGCTTGGGGAAGGAGGAAGAATGGTCTCAAATTAGCCTACTGAGCAACCAAGTCAAAAGAGAAAAAATAAATACGTTAAAAATCAGTTCATTTGAGCTTGCCTGCAGGCAGCTTTCTCTGGTGTGGGTTATTCCCAGAGCCAATTCTGAAAGAAACATGAGCTGCTCTTGAACGGTTTCTCTGATATAGGATATGAGTTAAACATGTATTTGCCTGGGACTATCAGCATGATTTTTTTTTTTTTTTCCCCTTAGAAATTTTTTATTTTTTACTCTAGCAAACCTACAAACCCCCAGTTTTCCTCACAAAGCAGCCCCTCGCTACCCGTGAACTAGCCCCCGTTGATTATGAAGCGTTGCTGAGCTCCAGCAGTACCTGATTAAGGACCCGATTAAGTCAAGCAAGTACTTACCCGGGGCAAGATTGACCAGTGGAGAAGAGCTATAAGAAATATAAAGAATTAAAATGATTCTCAGCCAATATAAATATTTTTTTTAGGCTGGGTAGACAATGCCACTCGACTATATTGAACGAAAACTTTGGCTTGACCCACCTAACTTCCACTGCAGTCAATGAAGTGACCTTCGCGGGGTTACTTAGTCACTGTTGGTTCTGACTTATGGCCAGGAGAGAAAAATATCTGTCTCAGTTAACAGAATGGGTAAAAGCATAGAACAATTAGACTTCTAGCTCCGTTATACGCCTGTTTAGCTGGCTAGAGGAAATAAATCTAGATTTAGGCTCATCGTTGAAGAATTATTTTTGTTCATGCGAAGTTATGAAGCCATACATCTACTGTGATTCAGAACAAGATGTTTTTGTTGGGGGCGAGCGCATAAATCAAGCAAGTTTTGTTCGGCACTTGGGATACCCTGGTTAAACGGAAGGAAGGTGTTTTGTCTATTAAATCAGGTTAGGAAAGATCCCGAAGCCTTTTCTACTTTGTTTATTAAGCCAAGTGGGAAATAATAATAATCTTTGAGAGTTTATTTTTGAGTCAGGCCTTGGAAGTGTACTTCCTGTTATTTGTATTGGTTTTATCAGATTAACAACCCGACTGCATTTGCCTAGCTGAAGCTGTGAGTCCCATCAATATCGAAGCCTACAAAGGCTTTGTTGTGCCAAGGGTATCTCAGAAGGGCTGACAAATATTTCCTCGAGAAAGAGCGTTTCTTTATGCCGAACACACTTCATTTACAAGAAGGGTCGCTGTTTATATCCTTCGCAGGTGGGTTAATGTGGACATCTGAGGCTAGATTTAATATTAGCGTTACAAGAAGAGTCTGCAGTAGCTGTTTGAAATCAATGGCACTAGGCTAGATTTACGTCAGCGCCGTTTAGCTCAAAACCTGCGTCTAAATCCTGACTGTTCTTTCATTGTGCTGAGCCAGTCTGGGAGGAAGTGAGGAATAATCCTGGTGCACATGAGCTGGGCTATCTCTAGGGGGAACCAAGGCCCTGGAGGACAGCTCGTGCTCTCCGACTGCGAGTAGCAACCAGCCCGTGGGGCTGGAGCATCGTGAGGCTGAACCAAACCCCCTTGGAAATGCGTCGGGGTGTCAGGTCCTCAGCACCAGCCCTTGCGCTCCGCAGATCTTCTCCGACTGAACACCACAACTGGCCGGTGTAGACGCGGCCACTGGTGAGTTCTAAGAGGTTGACAAGAAAGATTGTCCGTGATAAGGGGACTAGGCGAGGCCTTGGGAGACTCGGTTGTGTAGCCATCAATTGTTTAAGAAAGAGCATCCATCCAAATTTAATATATTCTGGAAATGTGTTGTGGTTTGGCCGCATCCTAGCCTTGTGTGTTTAAAACAACTAAAAGTTTCTGGAAGAAGAGACCACAATCCAAAGTTATGGACCTTAAGGCAGGCTACAAAATCTCTCTATTGTTTTCTTTTTTCCTTCCGATTTTACTCCTTTGCTAGTTGTCTCCCATTAAAAATTGACGACGGTCAAAAGCTGCTGCCACATAGATAAATACATTGCTATGAGGTTCTCTAAGCTAACTGAATTTAAATCTAAGTCAAATATTTTAAAGGAAATTCAAGATTTTTTTTTTTTTAATGGTTCTTCGGTGCTGACAGCATACTCTGATTTATCTACTCTGTTTATTCGAGTGTAATCTGGGACCCAAACATGAAAAAAATCCAAGCACTTTTTAAAGGTGGGTTGAGAAAATGACATTCACCTTGCTGAAGGCCTAGGTCTGGCGAGTAAACAACTTTTTTTTTTTTTTTTTTTTTTTTTGTAGAAGAGGCACAAAAATATAATGCATTAGCTGGTTCAGAGCACAAAACATTTTATGAAAGAATACATAAAACCCCGTGAACTGTATATGTCGCCATCCCAGGAAATAAAACAAACGTTATAGCCACAGAAAAAATAATGTCATTTCCAAGCAGGTAACCACTTGGAAAAAAAAAACCAAAACACTGAGGAACTTTGTCCTGACGGTCATAAAGCAAAAATTTCACTGTTTAACAGACGACTCGCTGCTTGGAATATTAAATGTCCCGTTTCTACCAAACTTCCCCATGCCTCTGGGCCACCTGTAAAAAGGCAGGATGATCATAATCCCCGGTATTTTACTCAAGTGTTAACTACTCAGAGGAGCACAATTAAGAAGAGGAGTTTCCCTACTCAAGGTTAAGCCTCACTATCTTGAGAGCGCACTAGAAGAGGATCCGTTTCTGCTGCTATAACACGGTAGAGCCAGGACTACAAGCGGAGCCTCCGAGGCCCAGCTTACACTAAGCTTTTCCTTGTTACAAGAAAGCGTCTTTACTCTACAGCGCACCTTGAGCCACAGCAGCGACGATGGCAAAACTCCGCTCGCTACCGGTATCGTAATCTTCTCCAGCTGAAACGGCAAACGCTGCAATCTAAGTGTGAGCCAAGGAATCGCTGTGCTACGCACCAGAAAGGCGACACCCGCAGCCTGAGTTCTCTCAAGCATATGTATTTTAGAGAAAAGTGCACAGAAATAAAATATTATCACTCTTTTTTTTTTTTTTTTTTTCCCCCCCCGAATTCCTCTCAGGCTCGAGGAGACACAAAGCAGAGCTCAGGCAAGACTGTTCTTCTTCTAAGAATGACAGGTGATACAGCGCTAAAAGCCTTTCTAAGTGTTTTTTGTAGTCATCTCCTGCTTCTTCCTTATCTCCAAGGCCATGACCCTGTCATGGAAGGAAATGAGATTTGTTTGACATGATTTGTTCCTAAAAAACCCCCAGTGATGGCTGTTTCCTTGTTTTTTCTCCGAAGTGTTTGGTAAAATGCTATAACCCTGATCGTGCCCGCAGCATCTTATCAAACAGCCAGGGTTTCTGAGGTCAGAAAGCATCAAAAAAAGCCCAGGACAGCCCAGAGGGTTCTTGACCCAACACGTGTGATTAATACCCTGCTTTTCCCAGCTGATCACAAGCAGCTGCTGTCACTCCTGGCTAGAAAATGCAACGGCTTATTTTAAAACAATGGACTTTTCTTTCCTCTTCCTTCAAATGGCAGCAGGGCCAGTACTGATGGAATTAACTCGGGTACGACAGCTCTTCCCTACGGTTGCTCCAGACCCACCACACCTGCCATTCCTGTGCAAAAATCGGCGCAGAATCTGTCAAAAGATTAAATACAAATTCATCTCACTGAACCTAATATCTAGCACTTGGCACATTCGGGATTCCAGCTGGAATTCGGACTGGAACAGCCCTAGTGGCAATGATGGATGATTTCCTCTTGTTAGTAAACATTTTCATTATTTTAGACCTCCCTGCAGCCCTTCACATTGTCAGCCGTGAGATATTACCTCCCACTTGAGAGAGTGCCAGAAAAGCTGTAGGAATAGCGGCTGTTCCTCCACAAGGGACACCCTCAAACAACACGGAGAAAAAAAAAAACCCCAAAACATCGTCAGCATTAGGTCTCGCATCTCTGAAGCCCGTGAAGGTCGTTTCCTCTCGGCACAGGGGTTCAACGCTTATTTGCATGAAGAGAGCTTGGATGGAAGGAGCCGATTAAAAGCGAAACTCCTTGAAGAGGCAAAGACTCAGGAAGGATGACGTTCTGATGCTGTGTAGCTTGGGTGAAGGTACAGACCGACAGCTGGTCAGTTGTGTCCAGAAATTATCCTTTTCTTTCTATCCGATCGCAAGCTCTCGTCTAAAAATCGGAAATGATTTCTCTCGCCAAGGAAATGTCACCTCGTCTTCCACGCCTTTTTTTTTCCACCGTCTCTTCCCTCCCTTTTTCACCTCTTCCCTGAACTTCAGCAACGGGATGTTCAAGCTATCAGTCATGCTGAAACTTGCTGCCATGCCAGACATGGAGAAATAAAATATCAGCCTGCCCTCCGCTGGGTACTTCAACGCGGACCTGGAGTGAACTGAATCAAGTGCAAGATCTCACAGTTTTTATCTTCAACTTCCACAACGCTCTGGGTCCAAGGCACTAAAATATCTACTGAAGGCTGAGAATGATGATTGGTTTCTCAGACGGGTACAGCTTTCCGCAGCAAGGGTAAAGGTCCTCTCTGCAGGAGGCCTTCCTTTCTGAGGGCTGATGCTCAGGGTGATACTCAGCAGGAATGAACGACCGCTGCAAACCTTCCCTGATTTGGGCTCCAAGCACTTCTTTGACCTGCCTGTCGTAATAGCGACACCAGCTAGAGCCTTACAGTTTAGAACCAAACCTCACCAGCACTTCATAGTCCATTAAATAAAGTTTCTTACCCTTTATTCCCTCTTGAGGAGAAGATGAGGCAATGACATAGTTATCAGTGGCAAGAGATGATCAGGTGCTCCCATGAGGATGAAAGTGTATAATTGCTACTTCCTTGAGAGAAAATTCATTTTAAAAGTGCGCTGAAAATTGGACTCGGCGTTTGACTGCAGCTGGCTTTTACATCACTCAGCTGCCTCCCTGCAAATCCATCCTCTCATCTACCAAATGTCGGATATTGCAGCAGATGGTGAGACCAAAAGTTGGGCCGTGGAATTGCTCATGAAACCTTTTACTGCTTTATTATTTTTTTTTTCCCACCAATGGGTCTTCAATGGACCCCACGGGAGATAAGGACATTGCCAGGTCATGAAACTTCACGGTATTCTTACTCACGACGACCCTCACTTCATAAGCGTGTGCTCGTGAGGATCCACAACGGAAGGGAAATATCTTGTAAAATAAAAGTGCCACAAGTTTCAAGAAAAATAAAATATTTGACAATATAATAAATTGCTGCAGTTTAGTTACCATGGTCTACTGGAGCCTTTATCTAGTCATTATAATTTCACAGCACCAGCTCTTGCCTTATCAAAATGTTTCAGTGAATCAGGTGTTCTGGCTGCTTCTGGTACGGGATAAGAGCCTTGGCCTCTTGGTCAATACATTTGCTTCAGCTAATCATTTCCAAGTTGCCAAAGGGATAAATATTTAAAACAATCATGCATTCAAAACATCGCAATTTGAAGGCTTAAACCACATCGTCCGTTTTTCCAGCAGCACAAATATAAAGTTTCTGAGCAAATATCATCGAGCCAAGCTGAGAAGCAAGACGAAGCCTCTCCATTCGTTCCAGATTGCCTCAGTCCTGTTATTGGAATGGAAAAGAGAGGGGACATTCAGGGATCCGCATTCAGTGACAGATTTGGTCTCCAATGTACGGTGCCAAAGTCTGTGAAGGACACAAAAATCTAACGCTGCTCAGCCAGGTCCCTCCGCAGGGGACCCCGTAGGGTTCAGCAGCTCAGGACAGAGGCCCTTCAAGGTCGGGCAGTAGCTGTGTTTGGGGTGGGGAATGCTTGAGCCAAAGGGCGCCGCGAGTTCCCAGCTGCTACGTGAAGATGAGACGTGGGGAGGGATGACATGTCCATAGCCTCATGTGACATGTTTCCAAGGGAAAAAAAAAGGGAAGCCAAGAGTCCTGAATTTGCCCAGCGTGCTGAACGGTGAAGAAATACAACTGTATCTCTGGGTATTTTGACACTGGGAAGTGTTGCAGCGACCTGCCTGGAGCATCTGCTGGAAGGGACCGAGGCCACCCAGTACCACGGCTCTGGGCACCGGGTAGCGGGCGGACATCTCCACAGTCAATCCCAGTGCCACAGCCTGTCCTCGGGGTGTCACAGGGCGCGTGGGGTGGGTGCTGTGGGGCTGGAGTCAATCCGCAATATAGAGGTGACAGCAGGTGGCAGCTTCTTCCACGCCACAGACCTTCGCGGGTCGATCTCACAATTTTTTTGGAAAGACTGTTGCCATCTTCCAGATGGGTAAGGTGAGGCATAGCCAGGGAGAGCGAGGAGAAGCGGCTTGCCCAAGGTCACAGATGAAGTGACTGACAGAGCTGCAAACAGTACCCAGGAGCCCTAATTACCAGCTCGCTTTTCCAACGGCTAAAGAGCAATCAAGAATGATTATGCAGCAAAGGCTCTCGCACGTGGGAACTGTCTTACCGGAGGGTTAATTCCGCTGTCGCTTCTTACTGTGAGCTGACACATGGTGGTGCAATGAGAACATTAGCCTCTCACCCTTCGGGATGTTGTTTGATGAGGTGCTGGTCTGGAAAACAAAAGCAAGAAGCAGAGAAGGAACCTGCCAGCAGCTCTAATCGGCACCTCAAGAGGAAAGAATCAGGCGTGGGGCGACCACTTTCGGTGGGCACAGCCTGGTAGGGCTGGGGGGGGATGAAGTTCCTGGACACTCTGCTCCATAGCACTGCACGGGGTCTTAAGGGATGGGACCCTTCACTGAACTTTTATTTCTGGAACCGCCTCGTTCAATCCTATTTTTTTTTAAACAAAAGGCCTCAAGGGCAGGTTTACCCCACTGCAGTCAGATCTTCTCCGACCCAAGCGTCAAGATGAGGCTGCAGCATCCCATCTGCCTCGGCCGGGATTCTGCACGACTATTCCTTTGCTCTCATTTTCCCGGATAAAAAACAGTCGAGTGATTTGCTCTGCACATGCCTTGAACCTCAGCGTTGAAATGTGAGGTCTGTGTGCGGGTCTCTCAGCACTGTCCCCCCTCCCTCAACTCGATATTTTTTTTGCAACAGCCATTAGAAAAGTATATTAGCTGATTCCCAATTCTCTTTTTTTTTTTTTTTTTTTCCCCCAGACAGGATTTGGAGAATTATAAGCTATTTCTTAAGCTATAATTCCAACTCTCAGTTCAACAGATAGTATTAGTTAGTGAATTATTTCAAGCCATACGAGCAATACAATCAATACTCGTGAAGTAATGGCTTGGGTAACCATGCCAACGCAACTTTCATGCAAGACTGGAGGGCAGGTTAGTTTTTAAAACATTGAAAGGGAAGGTAATTAAGTCTGATCCTGACAAGACTTACAGACAAATGAGAAAGCGCTGCAAGTCATGTGGAAATCTTCCCAGTGAAGAAATAAAGCTAATGCTGTGAATAAAATTAATTCAATGGATAATGCTGTTAAAAAAAATAAATAAATAAAAAAATTCCCTCGCTCAAGCAGCCATTAGGAAAGTTTTCTTCATCTTCTTGCATATTTGGGTGAACATTGATCTTCCTTTTGTTGCCTGGACATCTAGATTTTCTAAGGATTTTTTTTTTTTTTTTTTTTTTGTCCTACCGAATGGATTTTATGCATGGATTTGCAACCAAAGCCTCTGTCAGAAAACGAATAGCCGGGTCAAAGACTGGGTGATGTGCCCGTTCTTACTATCTTGTAGAAAGCAAGTGTTCCAAAGCCTGATCTAGTGTATATAAGACCTATAATTTCTTAACAGAACTTTTTTATTTTGTACTGAGAGACTTTCAGTGTTGGTGATTCCCCTAGCAATCTAGTCCAGACCAGAACTCTACTGGTTGAAAGTTTTCCACCTTTGTCTACGATGAGGAGCCTTTGCTCCGATTAACGGTAACACTGCAGAGGTTGGCTGGCACTAAGGAAAGGATCTGTTGGAAGGAGATGTTCAGAGGAATAAGGGTACGTTCCTACACGGGGCAGGAGAAGCAGGCGGTAGCTTCACCTCAAGGTGGAGCGTGTGGGAGGAGGTACAAAGGTAGGGGTGGAAAAAGAAACACGGAATGCCAACAGAAAGGCCCGACTGGGACGGAATAACAAAATATCGACAATTTGTGATGCTTTCAGCTCGAGTCAGCGATGCTGCAGCTTCCTGTGCTTCTCCCCAGACTTTGTGACACATCCCTCCCGTGCGTTGCTCTGTGCTGAACCCCCGACCTGCTCCAGACTCTTTGAAGACATCGGTGTCGTCTCCCCCTCCAGACTCCGTTCGGCCATTCTGCTTGTGGGGAAATCCGTGCGTTGACTTTATCCACGTCTAGTTAATAGATATTTATTTGCGGACTGTGAAATAGAGCCCATCTGCGTTTGAATGTCTTGGCAACACCTAGGGTAATGTCAGAACTGCAATAAAGCCGTGAGAGACGATCTGCAAATAGCAAGGTAGCTGTTGAATATGAAGATCAAAGTGTCTGGGGAACAGAGAGGTGCCGGCGGACCACGAGCGATGGGCAAGGGCCAGTGTGAGTCGATAAATGGTTGGAGTCTGAGTCTCACTTCGTGCTCAAGGCTCGGACCAGCTGCGCCACGAGCTCTGACAACGCAGGATCAAACCTGGCTTCTGTGGACAAGCGTCAGGACTTTGTTTCCAAAGTCCCCTCCTCATCCTTTGGGTGAAAGAACTCCAGTGGTTGGTACCTGTAGATGTGTCCTCAACCTCTCCATGGATGGTCATGCCAGGGGTTGCCACCCGGGCAGTAAAAGCAATGACAGCCAAGGAGTGACAGACATATAGGGATGAAAAGGAGGAATATTGTCTTCGTGGGAAAAAAAAACCAAACAAAACAAAACACCATGAAACCCCTAATTCTCAGTTACATTTCTAAATTCTGCTGTGCAACGCTTTTGGCCCCATATTCACACCACGAACACGATAACAACAGCTGGCAAAGCCGTTGTGCCTTGCTTCTGCATCGCAGCTTTTAATTTTATTTAAGAATAACATCAGCTGGAAGCTGGCAGGGTGAGTCAGAGTTATCACGTTATGTCTAGTAGGTCCATAAAACCCACAACCTGGATTTGATAGCCGGAGCTGTGAGTGTTGGCTAATGAACTCGTGTTCTTTACAAGGGCCATATGGGCGTAGTTAAAAATACGGTTCCGTGTTAAGGAGGCAGAGAGGTAAAATATGAAATAGAGAACAGACCCAAGAAGGGGATATCTATCTTCCACAAGTTATAGTTCAAACAAATTGCTATGAAAATCAGCCAATTATTTTTTTTTTTCCCCAAATAAAGACATTATAGTTAAGTTTGAAGGCTTCTTACCTCCGTTACCGTGTCTTTTCTCATCTGTGAAACCTGTGCTTCATTTCACAGTAAATATCCTGTGAATATCAAAGATATTGGGATGTACCAATTAATTTTTATATATTTTTTTTTCCTGCCAACTAAGCACCGGTGAATACACTGCGTTAGTTCGCACAGCCCTGGCAGCTGATGGTGTCTAAGGCTGGGGATGCTCTGCCACTGGCCTGGGATGTCCCACGGGCCACGCGGGCCACGGCGCACGCATTAGGGATGGGCTTTTTGGTGTAACACCACTGCCCGATCCTGCTTTTAGTTGTAGAAGAGCAAACACCTGGACATCAAACCTCAGCGAGAGTTTTGACAGAGCAGATTTTCGTTCCTTTTCTATTTCCTAATCACACCACAGAGCCCCCCCGAGGAAGGACAATTTAGCCGCATGTACCAAATTGCAGGATTGGGGGCGGACACCCCTCTGCGCAACTTCCAGTGGCTCTTGTTCTTTCTGTGTTATCTTTACCCTTCTCTACGGCCTTCTTTATCAATTATAATTAATTCACTGAACTCATTTTCCTGGGATTTATTTTCTTCCCTCTGGGTTTCAGGAGGCTGTTGCCCTCCAAGCCCTTTGTTCCACGCGCCTCACGTGACTTCTTCTAATTTATATAATTTCTCATGCTTGGTGTTGTAATTGTAATGTACACTATCTTCTCGGAGCAAGCTCACAGGAAAATTTAAAGAGGTACTTTAAAAATCTAATTCAATTTAACAAATGAACACAGGTACACCTAACACTGTTCCTCTAACTCTTAGTTGTTCCAAGAACGGTTTTGATTTTGCCTTCCTCTTGGCTGGTAGCCTCTCCACCTACTCGCAGGTACCAATCACCTCTCAGACGGTTTAACTGATTAAGACGCAGGGTGGAGTTCAGAGCTATTGTTCTTGGCTTTGAAGCTTGCTGCTCCGATTTCAGACCTGCATGCTTGTCTGTTCCTTATAAACACATCGGTTGGTCTGATGGAAAGATATTATCCCTCCTCGCTACCGGGCATCATTCACCTCCTTGGACCATGATGGCTGTGAGAGCATTGCTGCTACCAGCCACAGCGACTTGTGGTTCAGGGCAAAGGTATATCCACGCGTTCTCTTATTGATCGATTCAGATTAAGAGGCAGGCAGGTTGGTATTGGCTTTCTTCTGTGCTCAATGCAAGGGAAACCGTGGAAGGTGGGAGAACCCACATAAAGGCAATATCTGTATCACTGAGAAGCTTTATCCTGATACATGAGAGTTTGTGTCCGCTCTAAAAAGCCACTTGGCCTTGAATAAATACAGGTTGAAATGAAACCTTTTATTTTTATTTTTTTTTGACTTTCGTAAGCAACGACATTTTCAGACAGCTTTCCCATGAAGGGAACAGAAAGGAGAAAGCTCAGCTTCTGCCAAGAGGAAGTTTGATTAACACAGGAAGGATGATCTGATTCGGTTTCCTGAAAGAAGACGAAGCCGGGGCATGGGATTCCAATTGCAACTTTGCAATTCTCTGTATCTTATCTATATGACTTCCTAGTTTGTTTAGCTGGGTTAGTGCAGGAAAAGAAGGGAGGTTTTCGAATTGCTTGTAGGTGTATACTCAAAGGGCACTTGCAGTTGTCATTTCCACTTGGTAGAGCATAATGAAGTTCTCAGGTGGTTGGGGGAAAGGGGGACAGTGCGGAGCTGTGCCAGTTGGCTGTTTTAACGGGGGTCTCTATTTTGTTAGCGCCGCTTCCAAGAGCTGATTTTCATCCCCTCTCCCCCTTTTTTTTTTTTTTTTTTTTTTCCTAGTCAGCGTTCTGGCAGCTGCTGCCCGTGGGGCGATGGCTGGATCGATAGTTTATGGTTCCTATCTCCCTGTTTTCCCAAAGCTCCGCGGGATCCTGAAGGTATTTATTTTTATTTTGACTTGGCTTTTTAATCGTATTTCCTTTGCCGGCGTTGGCTGCAATTAATCACCAGGATTTTGCTGCTGTGGTGCCCCTATTGAGTTTCAAAGTCCTTCGTGTTGCTGCTCTCCCCCGTGAGATACTTCACGGAGGCTTTTAAATGTCTCTCGCTGATGTCGGGCTTGAGCATCTTTGTTTTCGATACCTTTGGCTCACTCACTGGGTCAAAGGATGGTTCTTGCGAGATTGATTGCCATCGAAATGCAAAAAGTACAAAGGACACTGAAGGATAAATCTCTAAGTAAATTCGGTGGGAGGCGAGCCAGCTTGTGCGCTGGGGATTGCTTTCTCTTCCGAGGCAGGGAAAGCTAATAGTTCTGGACTGTTAATATTAATGGTGACGTCTTTATCTGCTTCCCTGATTGACTTCCTTTCTGCGTTTTAGCACTGGAAATTAGTCGGTATTAAACTTACTTTCAGGAACAAGAGGAAATGGAAGAGGCTAAACGAAATCATATCGTCCATGGGTTTATTTTTTTTTATCATATTTTATAGTCCTCGATTTATTACTTCTCATTTATAACCAACCCCCCTATTTCTTCCCCAAACTGTTTATATTGGCAACGTTGGCTGTAGGCTGGCTTGTCTTTTTTAAAAAATCTGACTTGGTATTTCAAGACGAAAGAAGGGAGGGAAAGAAGGTGAGAAGAAGTTGTGTAGCAACAGCAACAGCCTGGCTGGGAGTAGGAAAGAAGTTTTTCGTTGCTGCAGCCAGGGTTTGAGGAGGGGTTTGAGCTTTTCCCTCCCAGTCCACAAAAAAAGATTGTCAATAGATTTTAAAAAAAATTTTTTTTTTTTTTTTTTTTTTTTTTTTTTTCATATGCTTTGGTCTTTCTACTTCCTATTCAAATTGGAGTCGCTGGTGACATCCTGACCCAGCCAGCCAGGACACTCTGCCCATACAACAAGTCCTGGGCAGGGTGTTTCTTCTTGAGTAGATGAATTTAGCCTTAATTAGCTGTTTGGGGTTTTGTCATGTGTTTGTTTGTTTTATTTTTTTTTCTTTTGTAAACAATGGATGAGAGAGATGGGATTAAACTAAATCCTCTTTCCTCTTGAAAGAAATGCAAGGATATATTTTTCATGCTGCTAGGAGAAATCGTTGCTCCTTACCTGCTCCCTGAGCAGAACTGGCCATCACTACATTGGAAACAGTGAGTGGACTTGGGAAAGCTTCAGCAGAAAGCAAATTCAAAGCTGTCAGAGGAGAGACAGTTAAACAGAGCAAAGACTAGAAAGAAGTGCACCAGGACACGTGCCTGGGGACCCAGGCTCTGTTCACGGATCCGGAGATGACCCAGCAGGTCATCCCATCGACGTGTTTTACTGTTGTTTTTTGGTTTGTTGGTTGTTTTATTTTTTTTTTTTTCCCTGTCATTGCACCGTTGGTCTGGGTTGGAATCCGAGTAGAGATGCTCTCTTATTAAGTGCTTGTTTATGTGTCCATCCCACAGGACCCACTGTGGCAGTGGAGACTTCTAGGTGCTACTGTAAATGCTAATGCTGGGAGATAATGGAAAAAAAAAACAACAACAACAAAAAAAACCAACCATGTAGTGCAGGAGTGGAATGATTTCTGACACGGTGAACATGTGTCTGCTGAGAATCAGCTGAAGTAGGCTCTTAAGCAAGTTGTCTGAAAACATTCACTTTGCAGGAATTCACAGCCAGAGTCCCATGAAATATTCAAGCCAAAGTTACTAGTTAATTAAACCGCTGACTTTTTTTTTTTTTTTTTTTTTTTTTTTTTTTTTTTTTTTTTTTCTCCAGCAGGCAGCAATAAATAGATTCCTTTCTATGAAACTGAAATATCCCAAGTAATAATGTCATTGAAAAGAAATGTTGTAACTGGTAATGACCTCCTACTGCAAGATAAGTTTCAAGTCATTTATGGAAGATAAACACAGAGAGGAGGCGGGGAAATGCGTTACTAAGCTTTGGAAATAACCTTCATCCGGTTCCAAACTCCAGTCCAGGAATGTTATTGCCAATCTGCCAAATGAGCAAGCAAAGAAAATACGGAAGAATAAATGTAAAAATGGGGAAAGGGAAAAGGAGGCACTAACAGATATATTACCTTGAAGATGTGGTCTCAAATCTCTCGTGTCACTCAAGAGACTGATGTTGACTTCCACAGATGTTTTCTTAGAAGAAAAATATAGTCTGATTGGCTCAGGAGAATCTGCATCAGAACAAATAGGCGGTGATGCCCAAACATCTTTATTTTTTCATTAAAAAAAAAAAAAATCTAACATGTGGGGCCATAGCATCATTATTTCCTAGCCTCGCATGTCCTGGTGTAACTGGGGCTGCACCGCCTCGCCCCATCCCTTGGCACCACGGTGTATTTGAGGAAAGAAAGAGAACAGCTTGTCACGGAAGTGCCCATTACCGTGCCGTGCCTGCCTGGGCTCGCCTGCTCCACAGCCTTTCCAAAACCATTGATGGGGCGAGACAGTTGCGAAGGCTGAAGCCCCTTTGGACTGTCACTGCCCGTAAAAATTACTCCGGGAGTTGTAAAGAGGAAAGGTGAGCCGGTACCGCCTGGTGCTTCCCAACACCATAGAGGAGACATTTTATATCGTCTCATGATCTTTGTGACTATAAAGACGAGGAAGTGGATAAAGCTGCTCCTCGGTCGTACTCTCTAACCCCCTTGAAGTCAACTTGAAGGGCTTGAGTTTCGTTTTGTCTTTTGTTCCCTTGGGAACTGCAGGTCCTGGAGACCTTCCTCAACATACTCCAAGCGCAGGAAAGAGACACGCCAAACTGCTGTGAGATCCTGATCTAACTGGGATTTTCAATCCTGAAGTACCACCCCTACAGCGCTAACGTACACTGAAGAACCACGCCAAAGATTAATCACGACGGACGATTCTTTAAAAAAGCTTCCTAATTTCATTTATTAAGATTTACAAAGCTGGCCAGAAAACACTCTTATAATTTGTCTCCATCACCTCTTCGGGCTAGAAGCAAAATTTGTTCAATCTACGTCCCTTCAGAGACCTGAGCTACAGTCCCACCCTGTTTTAACATCAAAGCGAATAAGAGCAGGAACAAAAAAAAATAGATTCCATGGGAAAGGAATGAACAATCAATCTATTGAACAATAAATATTTTTTAATGAGTTCTTAGCAGTAGAAACGCACGTCTCTCTCCTGCTGAGGTTTTTTTTTCTTCTTCTTTTTTTTTTTTTTTTTTCCATTTGCAACAACGGCAGGTGAGGTTTATAAATCTTTTCACTGGCTTTCACGCTTCCTTAAGTGAAGCTACCGCCTGGTAGAACAAACTACCGATGGAAGAAGTGCGTTGCGCATCTCGGGAAGTCCATGAGCTGCAAAGCCCGGCAGCCAGGTCTGTGTTTCAAGGAGTCAAAGCCAATATTCCAGCATAGATGATCCTCAGAAGAGCTAAACTAGCCCAGTGCCTCAGTTTACTCCGGCTTTAAAATATATGTTCTATATACAACATGATTTCATGCAAATCTGAAATCTTTCACATAATTCTTTCTCACCCCCAGCCCCTTGTTCCATCCCCAAACACAGCTGGTGTGGATTTTCACGATGAATTACGGGGTGGTTGCGAAGATGCTGGTTTTACCCCTCGAAGGACGCAGTTCGATCTCAAACCTCGGCCTCGCGAACCCGCAGGGCACCCACCAGTTTTAATGGCTGTTGGGCATTTACGCAACTGGTTGTGGGTTTCGATCCTCATATCCAATCCTGAAACTTGAGTTTAATTCGCTTAGAAGCTCATTCCTGTCAGAAAGCCTTGATGAGTTCAGGTTATCTGCCTGTGCCAGGAATATTTTGGTGACTGTTTGCCGAAGATATCATAATTGTATCGCTCTACCCTTGGTAAAACAGGATATTGGTATTAGTTCGTGGAGGAGGATGATGATGATGTGCCATCAGCACCCTGTCATCGTCGTCGTCGTTGTCTTCTTCTTCTTCTTCTTCTTCTTCTTCTTCTTCTTCTTCTTCTTCTTCTTCTTCTTCTTCTTCTTCTTCTTCTTCTTCTTCTCCTCCTTCTT
>NW_020799142.1:35795659-35800664 GCF_003259725.1 Athene cunicularia
CCTTCTCCTTCTCCTTCTCCTTCTCCTTCTCCTTCTCCTTCTCCTTCTCCTTCTCCTTCTCCTTCTCCTATTATTATTATTATTATTATTATTATTATTATTATTATTAAACTTTTTCAATAGAACAGACAGATACTTTCTGTGGTTTTTAAAGTACATCTTCAGTTTCTGGTCAAACTCTTTCTTTTTTTTCCAGACCAGGTGCCTGCTCGCTGAACCTTTGCTGTGCGCTGCGCTCTGCTACCCGGAGAGCTGGAAATCATCAGGCGCTACAGCTGCCCACCATGTCCCGTACAGAAATGCCCAGCCTGGCGTTCCAGAGAACTGGCAACTGAAAGTTACCACGAGAACACCTCATCTGAGATGCACCTTTAATAGAATAATCGCTTTTTAGTAACTCCTGGGAACGACAAGGGTAGTTTTTTTCTGCCTGACCAAGCCACTCCCTGGCTCCCCCTTGTCTTTGCAGGAGGATGAAGGTACTCGTATGGGACTTCCAACCTCAGGCCCATCCTTTGCTGTTGCCTCCCCAGGCCCTTGCCCGGCTTTTGCATCCCCAGAGGTTCTCTCTGCAGCTCTAAACAGCTTTGCGGGTGCTTCGACACCCAAGTGCTGGGGCTCAAGGCGGGGGCCGGCGCAGGGTGGAGGATGCTCCCCCGATGCTCAGCTTCCAGGGATGGAAACCCCAGTAGCGGATTGGATGAGTAATGGAAATGTGAGCACAGCACCAGGGAAAAGGGGATAGACATTAAGAAGCAGGGAGGTTTTAAATAAAATTGTATTGTTACTCTCACTGCGACTTCCTCTGCGTAAAAATACTCTCGCTATGCTAGTTTTCCTTTTTCTGTTTTAATAAGAATTAGAACACAACTAACAACAATCCTTGAATTAGAGTGTTAATATTGCAAATTATACTGGCAGTAAATGATTTTCTTTATTTACAGGGCTTCTTTTTTTTTGCCTCTAAACAAGACTCCAGGCGTAACGTAGTGCTAGAGCAGTGGTAGTGCTGTCGGAGTCCATTTGGAGCAGAAGGACGTTAGCGGGCTCAAATGCTTAAATACTAGCGACGAATTCCGTGCAGCTGCTTTAGAAATAATAATAAAAATAATAATGCATATGATATAGATGACTCCGGTAACTATGTGGAAAAATACTTCAGCACTTGGAACTTATGTCCAGATCCACAGTAAAATATTTAGGTAATGTCTCTCCCTGCTTCTCCTCCTCGGAGGGATTTGCTGAAAGCAAAATTTGCCGCCCTCTCTCTTCCCTCTGCTTCTGCATCATCTCCTCACGCCACTTTTATTGGTCTTCTCACGTTAGATTATTATTTAAAATCATGCAAAACCGCGCAACAGGCTCTTTTCTCTCAGCAGCCCCTTGGTCAGCGCAGTAATAATTCCGTAAATGAGAGTGCTCGAGTTCCAGGCTTTTTTTTTTTTTCTCTCCAAATTAGAATTTCAGCAACTTTTACTTGACCTTCACAAAAGCTAAACTTTTTTTTTTTTTAAATTTTTCTGGACACTGTGTGTCTTTGTATATTTTTTTTTTTTTTTTCGGCAGCTCAATGTTGGTTGCTCTCCTCCCTTCGCTGTCTCAGCCTCTTGGCTAATTTAAAATATTCATTTTTTTTTTTCTGGTGCTCGAGGGCCAGGTTCTCACACAGCTTTGATCCTAGGATGTGACTTACGCATATATTTAATTTTGCATGCTTTAGAAGCCCGTTCACTTCAAAGTTAAACACATCAACAGGCTGTTTGCTGCATTAAGGGCTAAGACAAGTTTACTTTGTCTTACTCTCTGGTAATTTCTGCAACTGCTGCTGTTTCTCACTTACCTCTGGCAAGCATTCATAGAAGTTTTTTGAACTAGTGTCTCTCCTAACCTAATGGGAAAGTTGGTCCTAACTTCAGCAGAAGCAGGATCAAGACTTTACACCCAAGACTTGAAACAGGAACGTCTGTTTGGATCAATTTTATTTCCTCGCTGAACTGTGTACTTAAGCCATTAGCCAGCCAAAGTGGGAATTCATCAGGAGATGGTGTTTAGCTCACTTAAAAATTACCGTCTCATTGTGACCTTTTAGTCTCAAGTTTCTCCTTTCTTTGCTTCTACAAAACACCTGCACCCAGGTCATTATTTTGGGGCTTCTCAAGCTATGAAAATTTTTTTTTTTTTTCCTTTTTCCCAGTTCTCACCACGCACTTCCCATCAAACATGCGGTTCCTAATCTTAGGGAACACTTCAAAATGATGATTTGTTGTTCGGAGCACAGAGCTGGTTGTTAAAATTGAAAGCAAGAGTATGTGAGTTATTTCAGCCGTGGACTTCATGGGGGACCTTGAGAAAGAGCTGCCCCCTCTCAGCTTTCTGCCGTCTTCATCCCTTTGCAATTCCAAAGCTTCTCACTGGAAAAAAAACCTCTACATTTTGCTGACATTTCTGTTGAAAGGGCCTCAAAAGCTGCAGTGACATCACCTCTATGACACGTGCCCTTGGAGGAGATGGGAGACACGTGGGATGCCCTGAGTGGGGACCTTTGTGGTGGGACGTGTGGTGGGGCATGGGGGTGGAGGGCTTCTAAACAGAGGGGCCACCCATCAGACAGACACAAGGGCATGAAAACCTGCCTTTACACTGCCCACAGGGAAAAGCTACAGGCTGAGCATCTTGACCCCGGAACACAGACAAAGAAGACAGTCTCAAATCTTAAGCTTTGCAAGTGAAAAAAAAAAAAAAAAAAAAAAAAAAAAACAAGAAGCGTGGAGTTTCTCATATGCCTCACCTAAGGGGTTCTTTCTGCCCATCCTTTCCCCCTGTTTATGCAGAAAAATTAACCAAAGAACTCTACTTGGAGAAGGTAAGTTCAGTGACATCCCGCCTCTGCTGTTTCTCTACTCACAGAAAAAAAAAAGTTCCCAGCCCTCAGCACCCGCCGTTATCCGCAGCACCCGGCCACGCCTGGGGCCGGGCACGGCACCTTCTGCACTCCAGCCTCTCCAAGGAAAGCACCAGCAAGGGTATAGATGGAAAAGTTGGCAATTGTCTTCTTTGTAACCCAAACCACGTGCCTGCCCCATGCCTGAAAGTCTGTCGAGCCCCCAAAATACAAATTGTGTTTGAAAAAGTTGATGCTGGAGGAGAGAGGCTGCATGAGTGACAGCGAGAGCTGCTACCGAGCTGCAGACGAGAGGAGGGGGAGTGACAACACGTGAAATAAGGGGGAGCAAGAAGATCACCGAGGACTGAGCTACGGCTTGGCAGTGGAGGCTAAGAGATACATCTACTATCCTAGAAGCAGAGCTGAGAGCTAATCGCATTATTTTTTTTTTTTCCCCAGTTCAGCCACTGAGAGTATTGAAAAATATTTGAGGTTTGGATCAGCATTCATACAGATCTCACCAGAATAAAAAAAAAGGGCAAATAAATCCTTTCATCTGCATCGCGTGTTAATGGAAAGCCATCTTCTTTTATATTTGAGGCAGTCCTTAAAACACCAAGAGAAATAAAGGACTCGATGCATCCGCCCGCAGGTGTTGGAGGTTCATCCCTCGTGTGCTCACGCATCGACAGAGGAGAAATTGTGGGATCCCCTCGGCTTCTGCATGGGGACAGCCCTGGGGTCACAGTGTGACGGAATCAGGATTGACACGGGCAGGGAGGCAACCCTGTGGGAGGGCTGGGCACCCGCAGGAGGGGAATATTACTCTTGTTTTCCCATGATATGGAAAAAAAACCAGGCTAGAAATCATGGCTGGGTCCCCACCGTTGTACAGCATCCAGCAGGTCAATGTGATTGGGGTTTGGAAGACAAGAGTGGGTCTGCCTTGGCCTCTGCTCAAGAACAACTGATGTTCTGCATCTGTCAAATCTGTTATTAAAGATCTAACTTCTTAGTTAGGAAAAAGGAAAACAGTTAAAACATTTGGAAAATAAAGAACTAACAAAGGCATTCATATTAACAATATGCCTTTTTTTTTTTTTTTTTTTCCCTTTAAATGCAACATTTTAATCAACCTGGTCTGACAGTATTTGGAATCTGAAGGAAAAACAATTTCTGTAGCTGACAATTTTTTTAAACAATAGCTGTTTAAAGGCTTGAATTGGTTACAAAGTGACTCTCCACAGAGAAAACCTTTGTTCAGATGTTTTTAATTCTGAAACCAGTGCTTGAAAAATTGTGCTCTATAATAATTGTTTTTCATGTTTTATGCTTTTTTTCCGTCAAAGATAACAGCATACACTCTAGCACAGTTTAAGAATTCTTTTTGAAAATCATAGTTAAAAAGACATTTACTCTGTCACTCATCAAACATCTGTCATATCAAAGAACTAGTAATATATTGATGGATAAGCTTCAGTGTTCTGGACCAAGATCAGTGTAACTGGACCAAGTTTTCAATACTCCTCTGGGGATCCTAAAGTCAAGTTCATGATCTAATTAAGATCGGAGTGATAATTGTATCTGCAGCTGAACAGGAGTCTTTCATCATACCACATTTCAATGAATTTCTTTAGCGTGGTATCAAAGCTGATCTAGTTCAGAAGCTGAACTGCTTTCTTAATGTGGATGGTGAAATTTAATTTGCCTTTAGATCCTGGATTCAAGTCCAGGTTGAGTCAGCTATATCAAAAATATAACTGCTTTATTTTAACCTAACGTGAATAGAAAGAACACCGTGTTTTCAGCTGGGTTTTATCTTTCCTATTACTTGTTCTCAAAGAGCTGCAAACATTAGGCTACCATCTTATGCTTACTGCTGGTTGGGGCGGCTGGAAAGTTGGTCTTGTACAAGTAACATGACAGTAACAGAGGAGTGTGCATTATTAATCTTTTATCTAGTCATCACAATTGGGAACACACCCCTTCAATGGCAATTCAAGACAAATGTAGTGTTTCTACTAGTCCATTCTCTCCAAAGGCTGTTTCTCAGGCACATTTCTTGTGATCAAATGGTACCAGAGGAGCTCATGGCCAAAAAACAGGGAAAAGGAACAAGGT
>NW_020799142.1:35800714-35806988 GCF_003259725.1 Athene cunicularia
AAAAAAAAAAAAAAAAAAAAAAAATCCAGCTCAAAACTCCTGCGCTCGCTGGAAGGGGACATCCTGGGGCAAAAACTAATCCTGCGGGGTAGGTATTGAATTTAATTTGGATAAATGGTGATGCACAAAGACGGGCTCATTCCGCCCTTCAATAATTATTTTCGGTTGTGCTTGAACGTAAACGTTTGGGCTGGGAAACAAACGCACCAAAGCGCTGACCCGCCAGGAGGGAGAGGCTGCCCAGTGTTGCTCCCCTGGGGGGGACACAGTGGGTCCCTTTCCTCTCTGACTCCCACCACTTCCAATTTCCACCCCACACTTTTATTTTTTTATTAATAGGAAATTTTCTGAGCGTGTGTACCACGTTATTTTCCGCTCAGCTTCTCCGAAAAGAACAAAGTTGCTTAAATCCTTTAAGATTCAGTTACTACACTCAGGTGCCTTTGAAAATCCCACTTTTATTTAACAGCATTGTGAGTTTTCTAATTTTCTCCGTCTGACTCACACGTTAGCACACGTGAATCCCCAGCAGAGAGGGTGTGTGTGTGTGTGTGTGTGTGTGTGTGTGTGTGTGTGTCTCTGTTTATTCAGCGACCATTAGCTTTTGCCTGAAGACAAGAAGCTGTTTTACAGGGCTTATGAGATTGCTCCATGCTTTGTCACACTTGAATTTATGAAAAGTGAAGAAAACAAACCCCAAAAGACCACAAACAGTCCCAATCCTTTGTTTGTGTCCAAAACCGAGCAGCGCCCCGAGTGAATTAGTCTTCAAACACATTCCTGGATATTTGGGCTACCTGAAGCGGGGGTGGTGGCAGCTCCGAGTCTTGCTCCCCTGGTGCAACGCAAAAAAAAAAAAAAAAAAGAAAAAAAAAGCGCGTTTGATGTGCACCAAAGCGCCGATGTTTTCGTCGGAGCTGTATCTAAACCCAGCTCTGTTTTCTGCTGCCTGTGGCTTGTAGGTGGCCACGGTTTGTAGCGAGCTTCAAAACCTGGCTGCTCTCCCGGCAGGAGGGAGCAAATGCACTTTTATCCCTCACACGCCTTTAGTCTCGCTACTTCAAAACGCATCAGCACCCTCATCCAGGTAATAAAAGTGATGCATGAACCGCTGCTTAAGTCACTGATCGGTGCAATATAGAAAGTCAAACTACACGTATAAAATAATCCCTTCAGCCCTTAAAGCTGTGTGAAATCCCTCCTTGGCTAGACAGTCCTTTCTAGAAGTGTGAAAGATTTTCTGGCTCCTTTGCTTTCAATGGAGATGTCTTCAGAAAAGATTCCCTAAGGTTGATGGGGGAAAAAAAAAAAAAAAAAAAAAGTTAGTAAAGACAGAGAATCAAAGACCCGGCAGATAATACTGCAAAGACCTGTTATCCATATGGCTCTGAGTTGCAGTCAATTTTCTTCTTTAATAGGATTATTTCTTTGTCAGATATTTATATTCCCCTGCATGGAAAGTTTATAGAACATGCAGCATTGATATATTAGTGCCAAGCAGATTTATTCATTTAGCTGCTCAAATACTCATTGTAGCCCTGCTGGGAAGGGAAGATTTTTTTCTCAACTTAATAGTCTTTTTCCTTATCAGATATTCATTTAAATGGTTTGCCTATAAATACAGGACACGTTGAGACATGTAGGCTATAAATATTTCAGAAGATTTACGCTTGCATTAGGCATTCCTTTAGCTGGACATTAAGGTATTGCAGCTACTACAGCCAATTTCAAACAAAAACAGTAACTCTAGTTATTGACGGTAAAAAATTCATGTGGTTTCAGAGCAGCAAAGCCCAGCCCCTCTCCCTCCTGTCAAAGGAGGGTTGTGTGTGCGCCTCGCCACGGGCCCACCGTTCTGTTGTAGCCCGTTTTGCGCCGTGAGACTTGAAGATAGGAAAGACGTGGACGCGTTCTCAGCTGCTGGCAGAGCTTTGCCTTGTGTCGTGCCCGTCGTGCAGTTCTGGAAACCAAATCACAAGGAGACTGGGCCGAGGCCACGCTATAAAAGTGCAGGTTATCATCCAGTTTTAGCTCCTGGGCTGCAGGGCTTGGCGTGAAGGGAAAAAAAAAAAAAAAAAAAGACTTTGGTCCTCTCTGTGATCAGCGACTGGCTGCTTCATATTCTTGTCGGTTGGTGTTTTCGCCGGAGCTGCTCTGCTTGCGACAGAAAGAACCATTCGAGGAGTCACAGCTACTCTGGATCACGGAGAGAAGCGAAATGGTGCGAAGACCTCGGGCTCTGGGTCTGAACGTGGACCTGCAAAGCTGGCAGAGCCCAGAGCTACGGGAGGCTCCTCCACCTTCCTGTCTGAAGGGCTGCGGCCGTAGCGGGGCCGAGAGGCCAAATGTCAGGGTGAAAAGCTTGAGCCCCCTCCTGACAGGGCTGGCTTGGGTTTGAGGGGCTCTCCAGGCACAGCCTCATCTTTGGTTTTGCTGGAACAATTTGCAGCGGCAAAAGATGTGTCCACTGAATGACTCCGGGCTTAACCTCTAGGCACGCTCAAGTCATTCAATGGCCTTTTTGGGGTGAGGGGCCCAACACTGAACCCCCTCAGCGAGGGGCGGCCTCCCCAGTTCCGAGCCCAGGGCTCAGATCCCTTCCCTGTCCCTGCTGGCCACGCCAGTGCTGACACCAGCCAGGATGCCGTTGCCCTCCTTGGCCCCCTGGGCACACTCTGGCTCATTCTCACCCCCCCCAGCCCCTCTCTGACCGGCAGCTCTGAGAGTTCAAACTGCCCGGAGCAGAGATAACTCTTCCCTTGTCCCCAGAAATGGTTTTCCTTTGCAAACGCACGTAGGTCTCTATTGTTGGAGTGGGCTTCTCAGCAAATTTGGACATTATTCAAACTGTATTACCATTATTATTGGTCTGCAGAACCTCAGGGTCGGGTGTGGAGTTAGGTTAGGTTCTGAGCTTAGATTAGGTTATGGAGTTAGGTTAGGTGTATGGAGTTGGGCGCATTCCCCCCATCAGCAGAGACACAGGGTCCTTCAGAGGGCCATTAAAATGGGATTTATTTTTTTTTCCCCCTTGAAGATGCCTACCTATATATTTACTAGAGCCTGCCGTGACTTATTACATGAGGTGTGATAAATTTAATTCTCCGTTACCAGAACGAATAAAACCGAAAGAGACATACAACAGAACAGAATAAATAGAGCAAGACCGCAAACCAATATCAAAGACTAGTCTGCACGGTATTTAAGAGCTCTGAACATCCTCACAGGTTACTCAGCGTTTTTTCCGGCGACGTGTTTTTTAGACCGGCCATGGAACGTGCAGCTGCTTCCTGACGCCGCAGAAACGGAACCGGCAGAGCAGGAGCAAACATCACAAAAGACCGAAGGAAACCATTAGAAGAAGAGCTCAAGGTTAAATCTTCACTGGGGGAAGCTGACTGATAGGAGATGGAAAACGCAAGGCCACAAGTGGCTCGCTTTTGAGTAAATCAAAACCATTACCGACACCTTGCTTTAATTTTAAAGCCGCGACCTGTCCGATCGCGTTGAGCGCGTGTTTCAAAGCGGTTGTGACCGCCCGTTTCCTTGGGTCAAGTTGGTCCGCCCAGGTGCCCAGCAAAAAGGCTTTTCATCCTGACAACCTGCAGGTGTTCCGTAATTTTTAAATTTATTTTCTTTTTAACTTCTTGATTTCACAGACACTAACCCCACACACTAGTCTGGCGACGAGGTACTAAGGCTCGGTTTGGTTGATTAGACCAGCAAATACTGACCAGTACTCATTCCCAGTCCTGTCTTTGTATCTACAGGACCACGCAAATCAATGTCCAAGGGGTGCCCGGTGGTATCCCAGACCCAAGCTGATCACTAAACCCGGGCCTAAAGCAGTGCCTAGAAACTGAGCTGTGTTTCCAGCATTACAGCTGAATTTAGACATTTTACCTTACACTGCTGCTGCCTTTGGTACTTCTGCTGTGACTAAAAGGAGTGGCTTGGTCTTCGGGGAGCCATTTTGTTACCTTTAATTAGGAATACAATCACTTAACTCCCCCTAAGCTCTTCCCAGGGATAATGGGGATAACGGCATCAAATTGTACCTGACTTCCGCTAAGCCTGCGTGTGCCTGCGCCTGATCCCAGGCCACGGGAAGCTATTTAGCGTGGGTTTAGCTGGATAGTTTTCATCTTGGATCTGGTGATTTAGAGAGGATATCCACAGATGCATCCTCCCACCCCTTCAGGGGTGTATTTTCTAGCCCGAAAAAAAAAAAAAACAAAATAAAAAGACAGGCGCATCCCACCGTGGGCTAAAATCTCCCCATCTGTCCCGCCAAAACACCCAGAGCCAACCAGTTTTAACTGGAGGCTGTTTTGTTTGGAGGGTGTTGGGAGACTCCCATGTTCTCATGAGCTTTTTGTTCTAAAAGCACATGGATCAATTCAAATTAGTTGGTTTTTTATTTTTATATTTTTTTCATCTTCCAGTCACCCTCCCAGTATATTCTGGTTGCACGCCCTGATTTGTGTAGCCTTTATGTTGATTATAGTGAATATTAGCCTGGTCTTTGAG
Organism: Athene cunicularia; assembly: GCF_003259725.1. NCBI lineage: Eukaryota > Metazoa > Chordata > Aves > Strigiformes > Strigidae > Athene > Athene cunicularia. Next base: position 35,805,245 of record NW_020799142.1, read on the forward strand.
AATTGATTAATTTTTATTTTTTTTTTTCTTCCCACCCCAACTGTCAGAAAGTTTCCAATTAGATAAAATTAATTCAATTTAACTCTTTTAAAGATTTTAATTATTTTTTTTTTCAACCACACTCGATTAAATTAATTTGGCGCAGGGAATGTCATCTAAACTATAATAATATTTGTTCTGACGGCAAAGCACTTTCGTAGCTGAGGAAATGGGAGCAGCTGACAGGAACAGCAATAACAGCCCTGGGAGCAGGAATCGAATCCTTGATTCTCCCGTGTGCAAATTATTTAAATTTGGGCTCTGGACCCTTCTGCGGAATACTTTTCTTTTTAACTACTGTTACTGGAGCGCCAGGTAGCTAATTCGAGCAGGCTCATGTGCCTGTGGGGTTTCACCGGGGCGTATTTGAGATGGTAAGAGAGAAGAAAGAGTTGTTTCTAGAACCAATAAATCCATTTTCCCAACTGTATCTTGTGGTTCCCGAGAACAAAGGAAAACAGTTCTCACAATGCAAAAATAGCTCTCTTCACAACAAGCTTTATTTTCTTTTCAGTGCTGAGGTTCTGTCTCTTGCCCTCTTTTTTTTTTTTTTTTTTTTAAAAAACCCTCAAACCCTGCAGATTAAATGTGTAATGATTCAACAAGACCTTATTATCTCCATCCAATTTCATTAGCAGCAATATAAAATTGTTTCTACTTACTCAGGCTTTCTTTTTTAATGAAACTTGGTGATCTGGAAAGTTAAATGCTTGTGTTTACAAACACTGATCAAAGGCGTCTCATTTTGCTGATCAACTCATGACCTGATCCTACAATTTGGTGACTTCTCGGGTTTCGTTTCAGCATGTGCTTCACTTGGAGCACCTGAGCTACGGGAAGAACGCTTCCACCACGTCCTGGGTGCCCACCTTGGCCTCACCCTTACCTGGAGGGTCCGCCATGCTCTTGGTGGCTTTGCAGTGACACTGGATCGGGGGACAACTGTGGTGGTGACAGGGGACAAGTGCAGTGGAACCGGGAAAACAGCCCTAGGAGCTGGGAAAGGTGGTGGCAGCAGCCTCCTGCTCTGGGTAGTGGGCAAGAGTTGGTGGCTGTAGCACATTACACCATGCTCAGAGTGTCTTCTTGTACCTAACGGCGATGGACACCACCATGTCCAGGCAGGAGGGAAGGCAAACACTTCTTCTTGTTTATTTGGGAAAATCCCAGCTCCGTGCAAGAGATCTGGAGTTTGAGGCGGGAGGGCCACCACTGCTGTTGCATCATCTGTATGTTTGCAGGGGACACCAAGTTGAACAGGAGGGTCGATCTGCATGAGGACAAGGAGGCTCTGCAGAGAGACCTGGATGGGTTGGGTCAGTGGCCAACTTTAATGGGATGAGCTTCAACAAGGGCAAGTGCCAGGTCCTGCCCTTGGGCCACAACCACCCCCTGCGTGGCTACAGGCTCGGGGAGGGGTGGCTGGAGCTGTCTGGGAGAGAAGGGTCTGGGGGTTCTCATGGACAAGCAGCTGAACAGGAGCCAGCGTGTGCCCGGGTGGGCAAGAAAGCCAACGGCATCCTGGCTTGTGTCAGCACTGGTGTGACCAGCAGGAGCAGGGAGGTGACAGTCCCCTGTGCTCTGCACTGGTGAGGCCACACCTGGAGCGTTGTGTCCAGGTCTGGGCACCTCAATCCCAGAGAGATCTGGAGGGGCTGGAGCGAGGGCAGAGGAGGGCAATGAGGCTGGGGAAGGGCTGGAGAAT
>NW_020799142.1:35807038-35810346 GCF_003259725.1 Athene cunicularia
TTTTTTTTTTTTTTTTTTTTTTTTTTTTTTTTTTTTTATGGTCCAAACATTATAAATTATATTGGTATTGCCCAAATAAAGAACCAGTGTTTCATTCCAGATTTGAGAAAGGGCGTAATTTGTTAAATCAGATAAACTATCCCTTCTTTCAAATTATGCCCAGACACTAAAATTAACACATACATTAACCTGCGCTGTCATTGCAGTCGAGGAATGACTTTCCTTCTCTTACAATTTTCATGATTTTATAGTCATTCCCAAGCTGCTTCAGAAGTTTTTCATGGAAGAGCAGATGATGAGGGGGGAGAAGCTGGCTGGAGGTAGCTCTGGGGTGATGGGCAGAGCCTGGGGGGTCAACTCAGAGCCTTGCACACCCCGTGGGGAGCCTGCAGAGCCATCCACAGCCCAAGGAAGCCCAAACCAAGGCATGAAGTCCATGTCTAACAGCAACAGTTAATATCTGCCAAAGCAGCTCAGAACCGTTGTCTTTCTTTTATTTCTCTGACTGGTTTTGACTGGAACTCCCTGCACGTGACTCCCCATTTCTCAGCAAGGAGCAGTTTTACTGGGAACAGAACTCAGGGTCTCCACCTTCCCTCGCCACCACGTGTCTGCTGAGGCATTTGGGCCTTAAAGTAAACATTTTCCATGTGTTGCGCTGGAATGCTGTGTTTAGTTTTGGTCCCCAACCTATCAAAAAGATGTGGCCAGCCTGGAGGGGGTCCAGAGAAGGGCCACAAAATGATCAAGGGCCACAACAGCCACGTGAGGAAAGGCTGGGAGTTGGGTTTGTTCAGCCTTGAGGAGAGAAGGCCGAGGGGAGACCTTACCACCACGTTCTGGTGTTTGAAGGGTGGCTACAGAGCAGATGGAGACTCCCTTTGTACAAGGAGTCCCATGGAAAAGAGGAGGGGAAATAGGTACAAGTTACTCCTGGGGAGATTCTAATTGGACACGAGAGGAAAATTTTTCACAATGAGGACAATCAGCCCCTGGAATAATCTCCCCAGGGAATCGGTGGATTCCTCGACGTCGGACACTTGTTAAGATTCAGCTGGACAGGGAGGCTGGGCCAGCTTGGCTAGACCAGGCTTTTGCCAAGACAGGTTGAACCAGGTGATGCCTTCCCACCTGGGATTCAGCGATTCTGTGGCTCCATGATTTGCACCGTGCACATTAGCAAATCGTGTCACCCGTGGCACTGCCCAAGGCCACGTGCTGCTGTCCCACTCCCTACCCCACCAGCATCCTCCAAGCAGTCATTTACAGACAATGCATCAACGCTACTTGATCCGCTTGCTCTGACTGCACTTTTTGCTCAGTTTTTTTTGGGGGGGGAGAAAAGCACTTGCATTAATCCCCGCGTGTGCAATTAACTGCTGCGCTGTCCTACGGCCTCAAACAAGAGGGAGCACAACGGCTGGTGGGCTCCCAGAGATGATATTCTTCCCTGCTGGAAGCATGGGCACGCAGATTTCAAGAAATGAATTATTTCCACAAGTACAGCAAAAAAGATGGTTCCCACCTGGCCCACAGTAGGTGAGAGAAAAACTCCAATATCTCATTGCGGTCTGAGGCACCTGAACAAATCAACCAGGTCAGCTGGATTTCCATGGAAGGGAGAGTACAGGAGTTATCCAAGAGTAAAGAAACTCAATCTGCTGCTCTGTTTGGAGCTTCTCCCCCAGGCAGGGCACAACATCTCCTGTCCAGGTGATGGGTGGGGTCTCGGTATGAAGCCCGGTATCTGCAGGTGTCGGTTGAACAGCAGAACGTGCCACCAAACCAAGGGTACCACGAACACGCTGGGAAGGTTGTTTGCTTTTCACTTGGGCGCTGCAGATGGACTGTCTTGCCTGGGGCGGCAGCAGACGTAGCAGAGCGTCTTTGCTTAAGTCTGCTAGCAAACGGAATTAGCAATTCCAGTGGAGCCAAAACCTGCTTTCATCCCAAACCAGGGGGAAAAAAATGAAAAACGCATAGATTTCTCTAAAAGGAAATGTTGTGAAGGTATTCGATTTACTCGCATTATAATTCAGCAAAGTCAGAACGTTTTTTTCTTCTGACTTTTACATCTGGACTTTTTTTTTTTTTTTTTTTTTTTTTTAAGCATGGTACGTGAAAATAAGTCAAAATATTTACGGCACAGTCAAATACTTTACCACATTGAAGCAAGACTGTAATAAAACAGCGCGATCATTTCCTGAGCATATTCCGTAAAACACAACATGTTTCAGTGAAATACTTGGATAGACTCAAATCAGCAGTTTCTGATGTTTCGGAAGGGGACAAAAAAAAAAAAAACCAAACAAAAAAAAACAGGAAAAAAAAAAAAGACCTCATTTTTTGTAATGCACTCTGTAAACAGCCTTGTGGCAGCCCTGCCTCTGCCTAAAGAGACCTTCCGCAAGGCAGCGCGGAAAATAATCACAGAATCCTCTAGGTTGGGAAAGATCTTGAAGTTCATCCAGTCCGACCATTAACCTGACTGTTAAGAATGTCTAAGTCCATTTTTTTTTCTTTCTTTGTGAGATGAGACACTGCAGATCCCAGCCTCCGGAAGGCCTCCCAGAAAATCTTGCTGCTTATGAGTTTATCTATGTGGAGGTCTGTCCTCAAAGCCACCCTGAAGGACCAGAACGATATCGATTCAAAAAGTTTTGCTCCCCCAGTGCGCTTAAGCTGGCAAAGCCAGGGGAAACCTATGGAAACAGATCTCTCTGCAGTCCCAGCCCAAAATACAGCTCAGCCACCCCCAGTTATGACCCCCCAGGTGCCTGGGTTGGAGGTTGCTTAGATATTTCAGGAAGGACATTGTCTGCTCCGGCAGATAACTCAGCTCCCGGCCTGTCAGTCTGCTTGAAACCTGCTGGGAATAAAAGCAGAGGCAATGCTCCACCGATGGTACTGGGTTGGAGCCCAACCCTTTTTTATTTTATTGCAGTCTCTCTGCCATACTAAAAAAATAATTAAAAAAAATAATTAAAAAGAAAAAAAATCACTGCGAGGTGCTTTTGCACGCGGCGGATTTGCCTCCTTGCATATCCCGGGTTTGCTTCTTTTATGGAGTGGGATCCGTCGGGGGATCCCCAGATAAGGGGAAGTTTATACATGCACACAAAATGCGTAAGTGCTCCTGTGGAGCGATCATGAGATCAGAGCTGGAGAAACTGTAAGGGAAAAGCCATCGGTGAGCTGCCGAGCCTCTCAGGAGGTTGTTTGCAAATTCCTTAATAAAGAAAACACGCTGTCAGCCAGCTCAGATATTTTTTTTTTTTTTTTTTTTTTTTTTTTTTTTTTTTTTTTTT
>NW_020799142.1:35811407-35813775 GCF_003259725.1 Athene cunicularia
CATCCCCCCCCCCCCTGATTTTTTGTCCTGGATCTTCCTTTGGGACAAGAACCGACCTTTGCTTTCAGCAGGATGCAGCAGCCCTGTCTTCAGCCCAAGAAACCAAACTGCAGACAGCTCATGCCCTTCTTCTTTGGAGGAGAGCCCCGCTGTTGTGTCAACTTGAGGACTTCCATTAAAATATTTGAGGGGGTTTTCTCTTTGTACAGAGGAGAACCCAACATTTACAAAGCGCCGTGAAGGCAAAAAGCCCCTAAAGCCTTCATCTGGGGTCCTTGGAACAGTTTTCTGAGCTTTCAGTTTGACTTTTATTTCGCATCATATTCAAAAATGCGGGAGTTCTTGAAGGAAGAATGAAATTAATGTCTCCCTTTCCCTGGAAATATCTGGAAATATTAAAAGTCTGACCTCATGAGGATGCCCCTTCCCACCGCCCGCTCTCATGCTTGGCCCCGCCACCGTCCTCATTAGCATCCAACCCAATTTTTGGGAGAAAATTTCAAGTTGCTCGTGTGAAATGTTTACCTGGGCAGTATGTCCCTGGCGGCTTTCCGCCACGGTGCTGATCTGAGCACAGGCCTGGAACACGTGGCAAGAGTCCCCACCGAGCACCCAAGGTCCCCGGTGCTCAGTTCCTGTCAGGATGGGGCTGTGCTGGGAGCAAGTGGGACGGGCAGCCCACGGTCTTGCTCAGCCCCTGCCTCTGTCGCTCTTGACATTGCAAATGTCCAAAACTATCAGGTTTTGACTTGCTTCAAAACCAGGATTAAACCCCTTATCTAACTACAGAGGGAGCTTCTTATTTCTGTCCTCAAACACAAAAATCCTCCCACTTGCCTGATGTGATGATCTGGTACCTGCCACCGCCTGGAGTTCAGAAATAAAAGGAGTTTAGAGATTGAGAAAAGTTGTGCCAAGAGCATAAAAAAGGGGCTTCAGCATCCATAAAGTGGCATTAATTTTTAGGAATAAATATAGAAGCTCTGGCCCCATCCACCACACTGCTTCCTTTGGACAAGAAAGAGCAAACAGGAAGAGAAGAAAAGCAAGTTCCTCTAATTCTGTTTTATTCAGAATATGGACTTGGCCCTTTCTCCTCTGATCAGATGAGAAGCCCTCCATTCCCAGCAGAATGGGAAAGGGACAGATGACAGGGTTTGGGGCGTAATGTACAGAAAACGTGCCCTTCCCACCTAGTCCACGACATAAATTGTTTGCAGTGCTGCCTCAGGAGACCTAGAAAGCACTTTGGGTCAGTTGGCTGCACCCGTCGCCAGGGTGGGTGAGCAGTGAAAACACCCACGACTCCAGTAGCAAAACGTGAGGGAACTCTGGTAAAGGAGAAACAATTGCAACAACAGAAATGGGACATAAGAGGGAAGAAAGTTGTGAATTGGTATGAGAGACCGAAACGGCTGCCTTGGTTACCCATCAGGGTCTGGAGAAGATTTGCTGTCCTTTGGCTGTGGGGTCAATCACAGAATCCCAGAATCATCCGGATTGGAAAAGCCCTTGGAGCTCCTCCAGCCCCACCATGACCCTCACCCTGACCGTTCCCAACTCCCCCAGACCCCTCAGCGCTGGCTCAGCCCGACTCTTCAACCCCTCCAGGGATTCCGGGGACTCCCCCCTGCCCTGGGCAGCCCATTCCAACGCCCAACAGCCCCTTCTGCACAGAAATCCTTCCTCAGAGCCAGCCTGACCCTGCCCTGGGCAGCGTGAGGCCATTCCCTCGGGGCCTGCTGCGTGTTTTTCTTCTCCTTCATCCCTTCCAAAGCCTTCCCCAAATGGCCACCGCTCCTGCAGCACCCAGAGCATACCCTGATATTCACCTTAATTTGCCCCCAAATTGCAAATCGCATTTACGTGGGTCTCGGGAGGGGAGAAATGCAGCGGAGACGGAGCCAGCAGACGCTGCAGGGCTGGGGGGGACGTGCTGGGGTGGGAGCCGCGGGGATGCGGGGAGCGGTACCCAGCCCTTGTCGTACAATGCACCAGCCAAAGAGAGAGAATTTGTATCAAAACTTTATTTATTAAACAAAAAAAAAAAAATGCACCATCGGAATAACATTTCTATAAAAAAATGAATATGAGACTGTTCTACAGTGCATTACAAAACCCCCGTTTTCCTCGTGTAGTAGTATACAAGATTGTGTGTAGAAACAGTCATTTATTTTTAAACCGTCAGCAAGTTTCCTTTGTCATAGAACAAGATTTACACTTAAATATTGCAGTCACTATTCTAATTTGGTTAACAATGCTAGAGTCTGACAATTTAAAGAAACTGTTTATAGGCTCAAAATGCCGTCTTTAGGCCTTTCGGAATGACAAGATTTTTTTTTTTTTTTTTTTTATTTTTTTTTTTTTT
>NW_020799142.1:35813825-35827750 GCF_003259725.1 Athene cunicularia
TTTTTTTTTTTTTTTTTTTTTTTTTTTTTTCCTGGGAGTGTCCATGGCTAAGATAGTCACGGGCTAAAAATAGTCTGGCAGCTGAGGAATTAATCAAAAATCCAAAGAAATTCTCAGCCAAGCTCACTGCAAAGAAATAGAGCACCAGCAGGATAGAATGTGGAAGCTTTGTGCTAAAGCGCTTGAGTTTTGCAAGTTACGTAGTTGACACATAAGGTGAAATTTTAAAAGAAACGCCAACTTGTTAATTAGATATTGTACTAAAATCACCCTCTAATGGAGGTTGGGGATGTCTCCAAGGCTACAGCGACACCCAAACTGAGTGTCACGTGACTCAGAGGAGAAGGGTACAACCCTTTTATGGCTGTAGGTCTGAAGGAAAATTAAAAAAAAAACCAAAAAAAACACCCAAACCTAACTCTAGACTCAGTGTTTATCTGGAATAATTTCATGCTGAACTTCAACCGAAGCAGAAATTTCTTGCTAATTTATTTAGCAAGGGGGTGGGAAGCGGTTGTGTCCTGCTTGGGATGAGCTGGTGGTTGTTGTTTTTCCTGCGGAGAGTTACACGAGGACTTGTTTTAGTGTCGACCATCGATTGAAAGGGGCTGAGCCTGGAAACAGATACAGCTCAAACGGCAGAAGAAAGGCCTCGCTTAAGAGAGCGCCAGATCAATCTTTCGGGGGCTTAACGTTTAAGTCGGAGGTGCCTGAACCAAACGAAGAGGCTGATCAATACCAAAGCGTCTGGACGCTACAACCCTTGTATCCGAACCAAACAAAATCCAACTTGCAAACCCTCTTTGTGACTCGTCTTAGTTTAGGCGATTCGGGATTGTGATACGTTTGATCCTGGATTAGTTTTCTGTGTTTAAAAAGGTGCAGAGCTGCTCTTTAAAGTCGGGGGGGGGGCAGGTTCTGCTCCCAGCTGCAAATCCGGGGTAAGAGATATTTCATAAACGATAAAGCGCGAGACAGATTTGACCCTGTGTTCCTATTTCGACCACGTCAATCTCCGCAAATATGGCCGGGGAGCAATTCAAAAGCTGCATTAAGCTTTGATTTTTTTTTTGGAGTTAAAATGGAGGGAGTGATTTTATACGGTCTAACAGCTGAGCTGGGTTTTCATCCGGACAGATTTGATCGTTTTATTTTTAGTAGAGGTTTTGGGTGACAAATCTTTCAGAACTGGAAAGCTCGGCCTGCCATGCAAACAAGATATCCTCACTCTTGAGAAATATTTCATTAAAAATCTCAGTAAATTGAATAACAAGGCATTTTTAAAGGAGCATTTGCACAAACACGCTAGCGATCCCAGTGAAGCACTTGAATTCCTCCTTGACATCTGATTTCCTTTCCAGCACAGGGCTGTAGGAAATAATCTGAATTATTACTTCTGTTGCAGTGCCATTTTACTCAAAATATTTTATTCGGAGATTCACATATAATTACCCACCTAATAAAAGGAGCTATTAGGTTGTAAAGATCCTATCCTTTCCATGCTCTTTTAAAATTATGACCCACTCAAGCTTGAAATCAAAGGCAGAGCTGAATGGAATAATTCATCTGAAACTCTCTTATTGGGTTTTGCCGCCTCCTAACTGATAAATATGCAAATTAGTTCCCTTTTGGTGATTCAGCTGCATAAACAGGGATTAACGCTGAATGCAGCTGAAAATTTAGCAATAAAATGTATGCACACAAAATTTAGTCAATTCAACGCGTTATGGTTGTCAATAAACACTGTAACGCGCAGCTAAGCGCGAGGACAAGGGGAGGGAATCCCTAAAGATGGCGCCCGGCTGCTCTCTGCTCTTTTCTTGCTCTTCGCGTGGAGTACTGCCAACCTCAACCAGGAAGTGCTACGCTTGCAGACAAACCCCCTCCTAATTAATTTATCCGTCATTTACCAGCCTCTACGGTTCCTCGCCCAGGCTCGTGTCCTCTCTTTGCCCTCCTCATCCTCCACCCATCCTCATCCCGGGTGGACGAGTCCTGGGAGCGGAGCCGTCCCGGGGGATGTGGGGTGGATGGGAAAAGCTCAGGGAAACTTCAGCTCCGTTCTTCTCTCTGTTCCAGCTCGTGGTGGCCCCAGAAATGCTTCCCAGTGTCACCACGGGGCAAAGGCCACCCCTACGCCGACGTGTTTTATGACAAACTCAAGCGCATAATGGCCGCGTGCCAGAGAAGATTGCATATTATGTCCTCTTTTTTTTTTTTTTTTTTTTTTTTTTTTTTTTTTTTTTTTTTTTTTTTTGCAAGTGTACACTGGCTGGCTGGCAGCAGGCCACCAATACAGACTTTTTTTTTTTTTCTTCTTCTTCTTCTTCTCTTCTTCTTCTTCTTCTTTTATTTTATTTATTTATTTTTTTTACATTCCTGGTTCTCTGTTTGCCATACATAAAAGAGTAACTACGGGAGGATTTACAAACGCTTGCTGAAAATGGCTGAATCTTACAGCAACTCCCCTAATCCCCACTGCTCGTGCGAGATGAGTGACGGAGCCGATAAAAGAAATTTGTAATTTGTCTTTTCATTTTTGTTGTGCTGTTGGGGAAAACTTCCGAATTTTTGGTGTGGTGGTGTGGTTATTTGTTTCTGTAGTCAGTAATTACGTGTTGTTTGTTTTTGTTTTTTTTTTAAAAAAAAACCAGCACAACAAACAAACAAGTGACTTACAACACCGTCTCATTAAAGGAATGGCCTATGTTTAAAAACATACTTGCATGAGGTAAGACTAGATCTATACAAAGAGCTACAAACCTCTACGGAGTAAAACATGAGCTAGTCATGACACCTTGAGCTCTACGAAGACTAGTAGATCAAAATGAGCAATCTGGTGGCATCAGCTACGACTCCACGGCGATGACATCATGCGCTTTGCCACGCTCTCATCACTTTTAGATGCCAGATTTACAGTTCGGTAACATTTCCATTATTATTCTTGACTTTTCTTTTTCTCCCTCCCTTTTAGGACTTTGCAGGGATCTTCCTTGCACTGAATGAGTGGTACCGGGAACAAGATGACTTTATGGGGTGGTGTACGCGGGTGGTATGTGTGAAATCCTGGTGTGCTGCAATGCTCCGGGATAATTATCGCTTCATCAAGAGCTGTTAGAAGGCTGAGCCTGTGATAGCATTGAGTTGCTTCATTAGCCCCTCCAAACTGGCCATCTGTTCACTCAGATCATCCTGCTCATAAACCTGTGAGGGAACAAACAAACACAGAGAAGTGGGCGGCAGGATGGGAACCAGAACCCCTTGCACAGAGCCGGGGACGTGGCTCGTGGCAGGGACCTCCCAGGGCCATCCCACCGGCACAGCGTCCCCACACGATCTTCGGGGACCTGAAATACTCGAGGATGGGCTGAGGCTTATAGCAAAACCTCTCTGGGCTTAACACGGGAGCTGCAAACCAGGGGTGGCCAAGCTAAAACAATGCTAAATGTTAACAATCCCTCAAAAAACCCTCTCCAAAATATGAACCCCTTTCAAAAATTGAAGATTTTTTTTTAAATTATTTTTTTTCTTTTAGCAGCCAACAGACACATCGAACGCTCATCCAAACATGTCCTCTTAGGGCAGGCTGAAACAGTTCATCCAGCAATTAGCTGAACTTCGGAACCCTTGCTGGTGGGTGGGAATTCCTACCCGATGGCCTTTAGTGGGAGCAGAGGACTGGGAATAGTTTTCAGAAGCGCTTAACTGGCCTGGAGGAAAGTAATCCTTTGGGGTAGGGTCAACTGCGCATCTGCCGCAAAACCTCAAATTATCAGCTTGGCATCTGTTCTTGGAAACCCCTGACCTCCACAATTACGAAGGAAAGAGCAAGATTAGTGACTCTTCTTCCAGTTGCTGAGAGGGAGCTCAAGCATTAGTTATTTATGTGGGTTTTACCCAGTAAAAGATCTGACAGTGCTGTATGAGCCCTGCAGGCCATGAGGTGGGACGGGGCAGGCAGCTTAAAAGAGCACCTGCAGAGTCAAGCTTAAAAAAAACCCCAAAAAACAACAATCCCCTGATTTTAGCCTTTGTCCCCAAATTCTGATGACCTGATGAGCTGCTTGTTGCACTGTCATCACCTGTAACTGCCCGCAGACTTGAGGAGTGTTTCTCCCCAGGGCTAAATCGTGCTGCTGTGATGAAAGAAGGTGTTGAGAGCTGAAACTGCCCTTTGTGTTACCAAATGTCCGGGGCTAAATCACTCCTTACACCTCCAATTTTACCCCAGAGGGCGTTTTTTTCTTCCCATTCCCCTTCCAGCAGGACGTTCCACGTCTTTAACATTGCCCTGCGTCCCCGTTTCCCAGCAAAACATGAGAATCCTTCTGCGACCGTATGCAGAAGTAGAGTTTTATGCCGTTGCAAATGACAAGCAGGAATCGAACGCTCTTGTCCTGCATTAATTAGGCAAGCCCAAACCCTCCATACCTACGTCTAAAGCAAATCTTTTGTCTTTCCCTTTAGCCAGGATGAAAGCGTAAAAGGATTCGCTAACAAAATATTGGCCAAATCGTTGCTATAGTCCCTCGTAAAAAATTCTCCTGTGCAAGTAGATGAGAAGAGGTGATACACAACATGTATTTAATACATTTTTTTTTTTCCTTAGTCCTTTTCTTTTTCACTGTTTCATCTTCTGGATCACGTGAGACCTTTCTCTAACGGAGCCTTAATAGGAGCAGAAAGATTATTCTAATTTCACCATCTTTTCGGTTTCACTTATCTACTCCTTCAATGCTGTTTTTCTCACCATTATCTGGTATTACTATATACTCATTTTTTCCTGCCAAAATTATTTTCTTCCCTTATCGCACTTCTCACCCCCTCCTTCTCTTCTCCCAGTATCTCAGGGCGCTCAGGAGAGGCTCTGCGAGTTGTCCCGTGGATAATATTAACACAGAATTTAAGTACTCGCTTCTCCCCTCTATCACACACTCTAAAGTCCATTAAAGCCGACGGCAAAGTTTTACCAGCTGCCAGAACTTTTTAGTAGCTTTCTAATAGCGATCAGCTGCAGTGTAATACCTTAGGTAAGGAGGGACAGGTCGTTATCTAAAAATTAACGTGCGGATTGGGGATTAGAGACTATAACTCGGTGGTGATGAGCCCCGCAAGGCTCTGAGAGATGATTCTTACGTTGGCGGAGTCCTCCGTCTGCTTGTGGCCTTCTTCTGCGACCTCCGGGGCCGTGGGCACCGAGACGGGCAGCAGAGGTGACCTGGCTTTTCCTGCCAAGCCAAGGGATGCTGTTTTAACCTGAGCCTTGGGGAGATTAGGCCCTGGAAGAAAAAAAAAAAGTCACATTGAGAAGCCGTAGGTAAGGAAAAAAGGGGGTTGGAGTGAAATTTGGAGCTTATAGGCAAAATGCAGCTGGTTTTATCATTGCTGCTTGTGTTTTCTGTTGTAAACATACAGTCCCCTTCCCACCACTTCTTCCTGGAGGAGCACCAGAGCCAGCACAAACGCTTCCTCAGAACTCTTCGATTCTATTTCACGGGCTCCGCTCCCCAACGAGTCACGGCGGGTTTGCAATTTTCAGTTGACTTTTTGATGACGAACGCTCTTCTGCGGAAACAAAAGTTTCACACGGAAACTCGAAATTTTCTTGGGGAAAAACACCTACAAACCTGGCACTCCGGGAAGATAATGAAAACTTGGTCTCTGTGGCCCCTGCCTGGCAGGGAACTGTCAGCTTGGCACTGTGTTTGAGGGGGAAAGTGAGACCGAAGCGAGCAGTGGCCAGGCTGGGGGAATGGCCGTTATTTCCACAGTTGTCACTTATTTTTGTTCCTAACTCCCTCCAGCTGACAGCAACCCTCCAGATGGGTCACTGCACAAGCTAAACTAAAAATTGTATTTCAACTTTCTCAAAAAAAAAAAAAAAAGTTCTTTCTGGCTTTTTATCCCAGTTTGGAAGGGGGAGAAAAAAAAATATTTTTTTTTTTTTGGACAGAAAAGGATTCCCGTTTTTCAGCAGCTCTGCTGAAACTCCTGCTGCTTCTCCGAGCCCCAAGTACTGCTGCTTGGCACAAGAGTGTCACCCTCAGCGCCGTGTGAAGCGCTGCCCTTTAAAGACGCACCCACCGAGATGTCTCAGCTCTCTTCTAGAGGAAATTTGAAAAAATCCTTTGTCTCTTGTAATGATTCGAAACGTCACACAACAAAACCTCTGTCCTGAACGATCCGCCTCCACGCTCTGCAAGACGCTGCTGGAAACACGAGGGCTGTCAGTTGGAATAGAAGCACCCAAGACATTGATTTTGAGTACACGGGGATAGTTTTCAAAACAAAGTCACCATACAAAGCCAAACTAAGATCATGTCTCTCGTGCATCGTAAATTCAAGGCCAAAAATGGGGGTGGCAGTTACAAGCTTTCTTGCGGCCAGAGGAATCCTGCTTAAACATCCCTCCGACCCGCGCTAAGGCCAAACTCATTCCAGTGAGTCCTTCAGGCGTTTCTTTCAGCCCCCTCCGTCCCCAAAACTTCTTCTTCCTACTTTCTCGCTATCAATATCACATCGCTTTGACGTCGACTTGTGCCCTAAAGGCAAGTTTCGTGTTCATGTCTTTAAACAGGGAAACTCCAGGCTGATGGAGAGAGCCTTGGCAGGCTGCATCGCCTACCAGGGATGGTCAGCTCCCTCCAGCCATCCCCAGGGGGTAACAGCAGATCCCCTCTGACACCGGGGATCACTTTGGAGTCTCGCAGGACATCCTTCCATCTCACATGGGACGTGGGCATAATTTTTACTCTGCTCATTGGACTCCCATTTGAAATCAGGAAGACAAATCATAAATAAAGAGCTTTTTTTTTTTCCTATTTATTTTCTCCACTACCACCTTACACGTATTTTACGGCTGGAGTGTCTCACGACTTTTTTTTTTTTTTTTTCTATTATGGAAATGTGTACCATAATGATGATAATAACAACAGCCATTGCTTTAGTAGCTGATTGGGCTCATTAGAGATATTAAAAGGCATCAGCCTCAGTCAGTCAAGTGGGCTGGTGGCCACTGCATCAGAATTGGACACAGAAAGAGAAAAAAGAAAGAAAAAAAAAAAAAGTCGTGAGACACTCCAGCCGTAAAATACGTGTTGAGGAAGGGGTATCCATGGGACAAGTTTCTACAAGGACGCCCGTGGCTCTGGAGCTGAGACACAGGGACCAGGAGCATGGGAGATGTCTTCATCCACATGGGATGTGCACGGGCTCCCTCCAAAATCCACGTCTCGGGTCGGAAACCCACCCAGTTTTCAGGCAAACCCAAACCATCTCTTCATGAATCTGAAGTCGAACAGCCCGTTTTGTTTCCTTCGCCCCTGGATTCCCGCCCGGTTACCTCTCTTCTCTTAGACACCATTACCGTATCATGAAATCAATGCACCTGGAGAGTAACTCCAGCGCAGGAAGGCGGGAGCTGCTGCAGCCAGAGCAGCCACGGCTCTCGCTCCCCAAATCCCACCAAATCAGTGTCGTCATGACAGCTGTCTGTATCCTCACAGCTCCCACCAGTAGCCAGGAGACAAGAGCTGAAGATTAACTTTCTTGTATTTCAAAGAACTGTGTTTACATTTTTAATTAGTTTAAGGCAGAGAAAACACAATGGAGCAGAAGAGAGAACAAAATCCCTCCCGAAACCGAGCTGCCAACAGCGAGTTCATTAAAAGTAAGTTCCAGGAAAGAGCTGCAAGAGGGGGGGAAGAGAGGTAGAGACTCATAAACACCCCCTCTGTAAGGCTGAGAATCGCAGATAACTCCTGCCTAGCTGGAGCTATGAATGTCTGAAAGCTCAATACAAGCTAAAAGAGATCACCACAAAGATACCCTCGCTCTTCCAGCTCCAGTTTAATAGCTAAAAGTCTTCTTTAATAACTGGGCCTTCAGACTTTCCTGTATCTCAGCCTAAAAGTAGAAGATACAGCTATCCCCAAAGATTCAATCTTCTAAACGCTGCACATTCAAATATTTTTTAAAATGTTTTTCCCTTCCATTTCTTAATAAAAAAAACCCCACTTTTTTTCCAAAGAAGTGTGGGGAGGAATATTCACTATTCACACACCAACACTCCAAACACTTCCACACTGAGAAATGCAAGAGCCCGAATCTAAAAAAAAAAAAATAAAATAAAGGGAGGAAGGTAGCACCGCGGGCAAATTAACCCTAAGCTGCCTGGTGCCCAGACTGCACTTTCTCAATATTTTTGCTTTGAAAACACCTGCAGCGCTCAGCAAAGAAGGCAACTGCACTTACAGCCCCTGCAGCTGGCAGCTGGGGTGGTGTTTTGACTCAAGTAACGCTCGCGTGCGCTGCAAAAGAGAGATTGATCCAGCTCCTGTTACAGGGAATCCAGACTGCGTCCCGGGATATCACCGTGACGTGAAGAGTAACTGATAAGACACAGCCACCGCCAAAAAAAAAAAAAAAAAAGAAAAAAAAAGCATCCGTGCTGTTTATCGGTTAGATAATGGACCCAAAGCGGCTTTTTTTAGCGGCTTTTTTTTTTATACGAGTGACTTCGCGTTGTGACTTGTTTGATTTTTCAGCGGCTGGTGGAGAAGTAAATATTTGATGTGGTGGTGAGGAGCTCATGTGAAATGCAGAGTGCGTCGCTATTGTAATCCTCCAAATCCCACGGTAAAAATCACGTTTCTCAAATGTAACTCATTAATTGCGGTAATTGGACTTAAAGACCCACTTCCCTGCACAAAGACAGATGTTCCCTCCTGGATTTTGTTAATGAGAAGCCATAATGACGATTAGTAAGTTCGGTTCGTGCACCTTTTTGCCCTTTAGCTCACACAAGCAACAGGCAGGTTGTAATGCTCGCCACGAAAAGGAAACTTGAGAAAATTTCCCTTACGCGTAGCTGCGTGTTTCGAGTTCTTCAGCAGAGGTTTTACGGCAGCGACCGTTTTCCAAGGTAACGCGGAATTAGCACAATAGCTGAGCCCTCTTCCCCCAAAGGATGTTAAAAAGGCCAAGCAGGCCTCTCAAAGAGAATCCTGGACGCAGGCTGACGTGCTAAATAAACTAATTTATGCAAACGAGTTGCTAATTAAATTAAAATCGCTTGGGTTTCTAATGTTCTTCAACTCAGCGGAAGTCCCGCAAGCAAAAAAAAAAAAACAAAGAGGAAACCTTGGATCTGAGGCCGCAAGAGGTGACAATGCCCATCAGGGGTATCTCTGAGCAGCCCCAGCATGGATTTATTGTTTAAAAGTTTCATTTTCTCCGTGGGGTTATTAAACACTTCACCGGCTCGTTAGTTAGATGATATATGGCTACCAGGTGCGACGCCCAGCTACCGCCGCCTCGCCGGGGCCCACGCTGAACTCGCTGCAGTACCAGCCCTGGCACTTCAGGAGCACTGAGCATCAGCACAGTCCTGAATCAAGCCACAAAAGAAGGGGGATTCTAACTCTACGCCCATTTGTGCCATGTGTTATCATGATGGACACCAAGTAAAACTGATATAGCATCCACCCTCTTGAGAGCAATGCTTTGGCTTTATTGGATTTCAAGATATGTTCAATATCTGGCTGGTGTCAGCGCTGGCGTGGCCAGCAGGGACAGGGAAGGGATCTGAGCCCTGGGCTCGGCACTGGGGAGGCCGCCCCTCGCTGAGGGGGTTCAGTGTTGGGCCCCTCACCCCAAAAAGGCCATTGAGTGACTCGAGCGTGGGCAGAGAAGGGCAACGGAGCTGGGGCAGGGTCTGGAGCACAGGTTTAGTCTGGCTCTGAGGAAGGATTTCTGTGCAGAAGGGGCTGTTGGGCGTTGGAATGGGCTGCCCAGGGCAGGGGGGAGTCCCCGGGATCCCTGGAGGGGTTGAAGAGTCGGGCTGAGCCAGCGCTGAGGGATCTGGGGGAGCTGGGAACGGTCAGGGGGGGGGTCATGCTTGGACTGGAGAAGCTGCAAGGGCTTTTCCAACCTAGACAGTTCTGTGA
Source organism: Athene cunicularia (assembly GCF_003259725.1). Classification (NCBI taxonomy): domain Eukaryota; kingdom Metazoa; phylum Chordata; class Aves; order Strigiformes; family Strigidae; genus Athene; species Athene cunicularia. Next base: position 35,823,773 of record NW_020799142.1, read on the forward strand.
TTCTGTGAAGTGGGACGTAAGATGATGGACCCTGCCAGGTGAGAACAACTTATTTCGGTCAGAGGGCTCGGGGTTCCTGCTGTTCCCGTTGCAGGGTTTCCAAAGGCCAGAAGCTCCGGGGAGGACAGTGAGCTGCAAACTCAGTATCAAAACCCCCTATGTCCACACTCAATGGATCTGGGTTCTGCATCCAACCTGAAGACCAAAAACTCTCGTGTGGTTCACATGTCTCAGGCATTTTGGGTGGCGATGCAAAACAGCGATGTGGATAAAAAAAAAAAAAGAGTTAAAGTGGAGAAAATTTATTAAAAAATTGAAAGGATCTAGTTTAAGGCGAGACAATAAATCACGCTCAGTGGAGAGCACTGGAGTAGAAGAGATCTACCAGTGGAGTTCCTCAAGATCCGGATCCAGGACCAATCCTTCATATTTTGATACAGACAAGAGGTGTCTGATTATGAATTCTATTACCAGCAAGAGCTTGGAAATAGAGCTGGGGCTGGAGTAACACCAAGACATCTGCAGGGACATTTCTGCTGCTCACGCAAACTTTCAGTCTTTCCCAGCAAGGAGGCCAGGCTGTGTATCACACCCCTTCAGCTGCAATTCTCATTTCTTCAGCTCTTTGAAAGTGAGGGACGAGTCCCTGCGGGTTCTTTCATCTCTTATCATCTGTGGAAAGCAGCGTCTTCCAACGTCAGCCGAGAGGTTGGATGAATTGCCTTTCGGAAGATCTCTCTCCGCTTTGGCGGCACAGTGAGCTGATGTGACTGGGATCGAGCAGAAACCCATTCATCAGAAGTCTAAAATTAACTAGGAATGAGTCATATCTCTCAGAAGAAGGAACAGGAAATTTTGCCATAAATTCTCCTGGGTCTAACGGCAGGAAATGAGGGAAGAGAAAAGCCTGCACGCTGCCGATTTCAAGCCTACCAAGTGGGTTATGGGCCTCAAAGAAGTTAACTACGAACTCAACGAGATGTGGATCAAGCTCACACCTGGGCTCAGGAAGGACATATCTGGGCTAAACCAGCAGATAGCGATCGCAGCTATAGGAAGGAATTTTTAAAATTTTTTAAATGTTTATCTTCGTTTCAAAAATGTTTCCCTTCCTAATAGTCTGCTCTCGGTCGACACGTACAACCATCACCAAACGCAATGTGTGACAGCAGGCAGGACGCTGGAGATGCTCTGAAAAGAGGATTTTGCAGTGAGATGCCTTGTGTTCTATATAGGCTACTGGTTTTAAACATGCAGCCATTTTTGTCTATTAATTCCAGAGTTGGACAAAATGTTTTGTTCAGTATTTGATTAATTTAAAGCTAACTTTTGTGTTGCCGCTTCAGGATTTTCAAGACAGAAAAAAAAAAAATATTTTGGATCAGGCAAACTGAACCACAGAATCCTTCAGGTTGGAAAAGCCCCTCGGGATCAGCGAGTCCAACCCTCAGCCCGACTCGACAAAGTTCTCCCCTACCCCACATCCCCCACAGCTCATCCCAATGGCCCTGAAACCCCCCAGGGATGGGGACTCCCCCCTCCCTGGGCAGCCTCTTCCACTCTCGGACCACTCTTGCTGGGAAACATTTTCTCCTCTTGTCATACCACTGATTACCTCTGAAAACAGTCAAGTTTCATAAAACCAATTTGGAAACTTAAATAGAAAATTTGCGAACTGGGGATACTGATATATTTCTCTATCCAATAGCCCAACAGACAGGGCGTACATCCAAGATGTGAATGCAATCTGCAGATGAAGATCATCTGAAGAGGCAGATGAAAACTGATCTATCTATTGGGGTGCAAACAAGCCTTTTCGTAAAAATGGAGAGGATTCTTGGAGGATGAATCCTGTATAATGAGACCATAAAATTCAAAATAAGCTGGAAAAATTAGAAGATAATGTCAGCCTTGTAACTAAATGAAGATAATATTTTCTGGCCCCGCATCTTCCACTTTTTTTCCCACAGCTTTTTCGAGCCAACAATAGACAAAAACTTTCTGTGTCATTAAGAGCTGCTTCTGTTAATGAAGATCTGTGGGCACGGAGGAATCCGCAAGGATGCTTCCACAGAGAGATATCAGAGCTTGCAAAAGTGCAAGCAATCAGTTCGGAAAATTAAAATGATTCCAGAATTTTGTCTGTCCCAGACGCTTCTGACAGTAAGGAGATTGGCAGCCTGAATTTCAAGGGTGGGGAAGGAGGGCTGAATAGCATTGCCAAGCCAGATGTTTTTCCCTGTTAAGTGAGGTTTAGTGTGGTATGAAGAGGTGATTTTCTCACAAAAACCCATCAGAAGATCGCAAAAGGCTCGAATGCCACTTAAAGGTTATTTGATATTTCCACCAGTAAAACCAGCATCAATTTAAGCGACTTAAAAGTTGAAACATGAAGTAGAATTGAGCTCACTTGTAGCTCCATGGCAGGATGTTCCACACGTTGCTTCTCAGGGGAACAGAATATGGAACTGCAGGAAAAATATTATTTGAAGACTCAGCTGTTTTAAATTACAGGTGGGAAAAAAAAAAAAAAAATTACCGTCACGAAATTGAGTTTCTAAAAATGATTTCCGAGGTGATAATCAGTGGAGGCTTGGGCTCGTTCTGCAAGGGAAATTGTTTTAGAAAAGAGGCGAGGTTTAATTTAGAAATATTTGATAGTAGAAGAAATAAAGCAAAAAGAAAAATGAAACAGAAAAGAGAAAAAGGTCGTTTAATCGCTCTCCCCAATATGGGGCCAAAGCTAGTACTGGCGCTGCCTGTTGGGGAGGGTTTTGAAATAGCACTGATGAACTTCACACATTGTTACGTGCCACAACTTAAAAAAAAAAAAAAAAAAAAAAAAAAAAAAAAAAAAAAAAAGTATAAAACCAGGGAGTTTGGAGAGGAGACTTCCCGAAAAAAAAACCCACAAACCGGTCCAATATGTGGAAATATCAGATTTAATCTCTGTCTTCTCGCTTGCTCTTCATGGTTTTTAATCTATTTGCAGGAAATGGTACGTGGACTAAATAAACGGTTGGGGCAAAAGTGACTCGTTGGCTGCAACTGCTCAGTGATAACACACACACCGAGTGCCCAATGCCCGTGGGGAAACTGCACATGCAGTGGAAAAAGTTTGCTTATAAACCACAGGGTGATAGAATGGCCCATCGTTAAATCTGTCTATGGATTTACAGTAAAATTATCCCGATTTTTTTTTTTAAATGCTTTGACCGCTGCCTTGTATTGAAACAGATCATTTATATCACAGGGGAATCAGTTCATTTATCCAGACGAGCACCTAAATCCACACTTCGCTTTACACCTTCCTGTAGTCCCGTTGATTTTAATGAGAAAACTCAGGTGCCTCAGGTTGTCTACACGCTAATTAAGCTTCACAATTGTGGACAGATTTCTCTTATAGACAGGACTGACCCTTTCGGGACACTTCCGTGTCACTATTATCACTCAGTTGAACAGAGAAAGTTTATTTTCCTAAAAAGAAACGTTGAAGAAAAAAAAAAAAAAAAGACTTCAAAATGGAAGGGAGGTAAAATCTTATGAAATAAAAGATTAATTTTCCTTTGAATCGGGGAGTTCCTAATGCGAGAAGCTAGGATTTCAGAATAAAAGCTTCAAGAATGAATCATTCCCATATTTTCAGTGAATTTATAGACTTTGCTTACTGTAGACTATGATGAAGAGAAGTCCATAATCTCATTTACACTCATAATTAAAATAAAAATTAAAAATAAAAAAAAAACAACAAAAAAACCCTATGCCTGATTTTTACGGTGTAGATTTTTACACCCCATTAACAAAAAGAGTTCTCAGCTTTAAATTCAATGACTGAATTCAATTTAGAAGCAACAGTTTTAGGTTTTCATTTGTATTTTACATTCGTATTTTATATTGGCACTGGGATTTTTTTTTTTAGTGTGAACGGTAAACGTCTCCCCCACCCCTAAAAAAAAAAAAAAAAAAAAAAACCAAAAA
>NW_020799142.1:35827800-35830415 GCF_003259725.1 Athene cunicularia
AAAAAAAAAAAAAAAAAAAAAAAAAAAAAAAAAAGAGGCAATTTTATTTTTCAGGATTCTTTATGAAGAGAAGTAACACACCCCAACTTCATCTCTCTTTACTGCTTTTCCCAATTATAATGGTTAAAATGCAAACTCTGCTTGACTCGGAGAACAAATGGTCCTTTTGAGGTCACCGGGCTTACTCGCTGGAGTAAGAATTGGATCTTCCTGGAGTAAAATGCAGGACTTCCTAAAGATGAATGGACTCCGCTCTAGAGAAAAAAATAATTCAGCGGCGCTATTTGGCAAAAGCAGTTCTTCAATAAATAAGGATTTATCTACTTCTGTCTGCTGTCAGAAACTGGATTACTTGCTGATGGATAGCAGGTGCTTCCCGTAAAAACGCAGAGAATGTTTTGGGAGCTTGTTTGTTGCAAACATCGACCTAACATATGCTGGATGGCACGGAAGCTCTGCTCGGAAAAACAGCATCAGAATCGAAAACGAGTAAAGCTGAAACCTCAAAGGTTGTCTGAGCCAAACTGGAGATTATCCAAGCTAAAGGAGCAGGGCAAACAGTTAAAATGAGGTACCTGCAACCCCCCTTTTTTTATTATTTATTTTAATAAACCTCTTTTTTTTTTTTAATAAACCTTTTTTTTTTATTATTTTTATTCCTCTATAACAGCGGTCGTATTTAGGGTTACCAAGGCAAACAGTGTTACTCAAATGACACCACGCGAAGCTCAAGTCTAGCGCCGGGTCTACTTTCTGCTATCACTCGAATGTTCTCGTTTGATCCAAGGGTGGATTTTTCAACCAGCTCTCTAGAAACGCTGCTGCTCTGGAAACAAACCCAGAAACGAGCCGGGGACGCACCGTTCCCTCTTACTCCGACGTGCCCCCCGCCCATGACCCAACGTTTCGCTACAGCCTTACGCAGCCATTTAAACCTCAAACCACCCCACAGCTTCATCCAACAGCAGCACTATTCTAAAGCCTTTTTTTTTTTTTTTTTAAATTAAATATATAATCATTTTCTTTCTCTTGCTTGCACTCTCGCTATTTAATTTTTAAGTAGTTTGCACACTGGAGTGGATTGCAGTCAGTCCTTTTCCAGCATACATAAATAGTCCTTTCATTATCAAAAAGCCAAGCCTTGAAAGAAGAGTCGAGAGTTTGGCACTGGTTCAAGTTACTGTAGCATAACAGGAGACTGGAAACAAGACCAAGTGATTAATTTGGCATCTCATTTAATTCATTTTTATCACTTACTTGTTAACTCTGATTTTAAGCTATTGCCTTGTCCTGAATTTTTATTCCGGATTGTCAGAATGAAATACTGGATTATTATCATAAAACTGTATATATATATACACCCAGTTTCCACTCTGTGTGCACTTAGAGATATTTCTTCAGGGCACAGGACACTCTTGTGCTCTCTGTTTTCTCACGAATTGCAAGTCAGTGCTTCAGGCGAGTTGTACCGGAGACGGTTCCCCCGTCCCTCTTACCTGTTTGAGACAGAAGTGGTGTATAAGGGACTTTCGGTTCTATTGCACTCATGGGTGGAGGTAGCAAGGGGTTGGCAAAGCTGCGGAGAGGGTGAGTAGGGCGGACGCAGGCAGTGGGGATGGTTCTGCTCGGGGCATCCTCGGTGTTGGGGTGCTCAGGCTGCGTCTGCGGCAGCAAGGATGGCTGCTGTGGTGCTGGTCCTTCGTTAACAGCTGCAGGAGGAGAGTCAAAAAAAAAAAAAAAAATTTTTATGTTGCACTTCCTACTTTTATGGTCATTTTCAACAGAAGGGACAGCATCAGATTCCACCCTCCAACAAAGTGCAGGAAATGTGCGAACAGTTCCATCAAAAGTTATTGGCAGATGAATTAAGGAGAAGATGTTGCTCAGAGGGGCCGTTTGAAGCTCAAAACATCTTCCTTAAAAAAAAACCAAAACCACAACAAACAAAACAAAGAAAAAAAAAAAAACCAACAAAAAAACCCCAAGCATGATATTTTTATCTCCTTCTCTTTCCTCTCTATGTGCTTTTAAATATTAAAACCCAATAAACACGTTCATGCATCATGTGGAGGTGGAAACAAGGTATGGCCTATGGAAACTCGTTACATTCAGCTGTTCCAGTCATGGTGGAGAAAAAGCTGGAGACGAAGAAAAAAACTGAATTAATTTCCCCGTAACCAATCACCAGTGTTGTTTTCCCCTGAGACAGCTGTAACATTTAGTGTGCCAACGCAGTAGGCTGCTGGTTTATTCGCCTATATTCAGAGTCAATTTTTCAGCGATTTAAATGTTCCATGTCAACCTTCTAAGGGAAAAGACAGCTTCCCTACATTTGGCCGTGTTGTTTAAAAGGAGTTTTCAGTATCAACCTTTGTCCTGGACTTCCCGTGCCAGAAAACAGAAGCAAAGGGATGAAATATTAATGCAAACAAGGCTGAGACAAACAGAAAAACCCTCAATTTCCACAGACCCTCTAGAAACTCACGTCGTAGGCAAGCTCTAAATTAAAGCCTGATTTACGGTTGTGTAGGAGTTTTCAGGATGTTATATGGTCCCCAGTGTTGTCGAACATCCCCTCGAATGCAAAAAAAAAAAAAAAAAAAAAAAAAAAAAGG
>NW_020799142.1:35830465-35841664 GCF_003259725.1 Athene cunicularia
TTTCTTTTTTTTTTTTTTTTTTTTTAAATAGAAAGTAGACTCCCAGTTGACCTTTAAGATGAAGCTGCATTCCAGTTGTGATCTTTCGCTCTTGAATATCGGAAAATATTTCGCTATACGTGATTCTAAAACCCAGCAAAACCAATTAGGGCCTCATTGCTTTGGAGAAACCTTGGCGAAAACCCTACTCGCATTCCTTTCAGACGTGAGGAAGACTGAGAATAATCTTGCTTTGAATCCCAGTGGCCGTGGACACCGAGCAGATGAATAAATATCGTGGACAGAGTCCTTTGGTCTTCCCTTTGGTTTTGCATAGTTGTTGGTTGGTACAATGCTGTTAAGCAATTAATTTAGGTCTCTGAGCATATTTGTACATTGTGTACCTTCTGCTTTAAGTAGCAACGGAAGGAAACGTTCCCCTTTGGGTTCGTAGCTATTGGCTCTGCCACAGTCCAAGGTACTGAAAAAGTCAGTGCAGATTGAAAACAAAGTGTAATAATTATTGAAAGCACGTGGGGGTGGACGGGGACTTAAAATGACTGAACTTTATTCCTTATTTACTCATGACTTTATATCTTTGAACTTACACAGGTTGTAAATATCACGTGACCAAGACTATACACCCACATGATGCTGACAAGGCCTCCGTTCCTCTTGGGATCTTTGGATGATATGGTAGCACAAGCGTTAATTTATTTTTTTTTAGCATTATTATTGTCAGGTTACTCCTCTCACTGAATTTTACGTACATCCCAAAGAACATTTTTGGAGGAATACTTTTTTAAAAAAATCACTAATCTAAAGCTGAATGATGGGAAAGCGGCAAAACCATATTTAAATCCTATGGGGTTAAATCAAAATAATTATTTACTGGAAAAAAAAAACAAACAAACAAACAAACAAAAAAACCCACACACACGAAATTGCTTTGCTGATGATTCCATTTCTAGAGGAGAACAGAGGAAGTGAGGGGCTAAGCAACTCCAGTACAGCTCTCATCCCACTTCTGTGAGAAGTTGCAACCCCCGCTGAACCCAAAGCGGACTGTTGAATAAAAATTAGAATTTACACAAAGTCCAGAATGCAGCTTCACTGGTAGAAGGGATTTAAGGTGGATGAGCTCACCGCAGAGCCAGCTCCAAAAGGAAATGTGCTCAGGAAATATTTCCGTTAGTGCCTCTCACTTTAACGGATTATGTAGTTATCTCCATTCCATAATGCTTTTCTGTGACTATCTCAAGCTGTTAATATAATTGTTGTTTTATTGGTCTGGTTTACCCAGTTTTCAATCTTTTTAATACTCGAAAAATAATCTTTCTTCTTAAAACTACATACTTTCTAAACGTGCCCAAGTTTTCACCGTGTGGAGTGTTAGGGCGATACACCGACGCCTCCTAAAAATGGTGCTGTTAGACCAGTTTAGGGTGAGCCCGACAAAAAGTGCTCTGCCTCCTGTAAAAGTGTGATCAGGATGGGACCAGAACACAGATCTGCTCACGCTGACCTGTGTGTGGATGGGACAGGATGGGGCTGGGGCCGCCTCAGGACCTCGCAGGTGGGAGAAGGTTTACAACCAGCTCTCGTCTTTCCCTACTGGAGACTGTGGTAGCTCAGCATCTCCAGTAGTTGTGGTAGAGGAAAAAAACAAGAGCATCTTCTCTCTTCAGAGAAATACAAATTGGAAGGAGCCTTAAAGATTATCTAGTTCCAACCCCCTGCCCCGGGCAGGGCCACCTCCCACCAGCCCAGGTTGCCCAAAGCCCCGTCCAACCTGGCCTTGAACCCTGCCAGGGAGGGGGCAGCCACAGCTTCTCTGGGCAGCCTGTGCCAGGGCCTCACCCCCCTCACAGGGGAGAATTTCTGCCTTAGGTCTGATCTAAATCTCCCCTCTTTCAGCTTAAAGCCATTGCCCCTTGTCTTATCCCTACATGCCCCTCCTTCTGGAACACATGACAAATCAGGCACGTCACCATCTTCTCCTCGCTGCCTCCATAAAATTCTCAGCAGAGGGTGTGACAGAGCTCTGGAGTAGAAGGCAAGCCATGGGAAGGATTGCTGACCAGACAACAGGCATTTTATTATAGCTCAGAGAAGTCCTCTGTCTGGAAAAAAAAGTTATATTTAACCATTGGATTGTATGGCTGGTAGTCAAATAAGTAAGACGGTTTATTATTCCAGCTCTAGCTGGGGCCTGCCTCTCCATTTTTATTTTTTTTTTTCCCCATTTCCTCTTCAGTAGAACATTTGTCCTAAAGACACGTTGCAGCCACTCTAATTTTTGGGTCAATGAAAAAGGCCTTCAGAACCAGAAGGAAGTGTTGGAGCCCTGCCTGTACGGCAGGATGCCGAGCAACACCCCCGCTAATGGCACGGTGTCTGATTTATTCAGGGATTGCTACTTCTTGATCAATAGGGTGCTCGGTCATGCAGGACCTCAGGTAGGCTCTTGTCTCAGAGGAATTATTGCTGGCTATTTCTTCCTCAGACACAGCTGCAATTGGTCAAGTATCAAGTGAATTTTTCATCCCTGAGGGGTAACACACACACACACACACACACACGAAAGCTTTACGTATTGTCTTCAACCGCAAGTTGCTCTCAACCGCGTGATCGTATGAAGGAAACAGCCCCCCCAAATAAACAAACTCCAAGCGTTAAGAGTAATTTCGTTGATCTATCCCCATTCTCTGCTGCAGCGGGGTGGTCGGTGAGGCAGTGAGGGGGGGGAGCCAATGAGGAAGCAGCTGCTTTTTGGTCGGATGCATTGGAGACTGACCGCTCTTCCAGACGGGCTGACATCGCCAGCGCTGGCATCGACAGCACCGGGGCTGAGAAAAGCTTCAGGCATCACGTTAGAAATAATACTTTTATATCCCTTCATCCCTCCTTGGTCTGAAAAGTAACGAACACTGCCGTTACATAAACCCAGCGAACTGCTTGGCTGGTTCTGACAGCGTCAAGTGCCCACTCGAAAACAAACACTATTTCCAACGTCCTTGTCTGTGCCTATCGCTTCGTTGCCGTGGTGGTGAAAATGGAAGGCACGGCGAAGGGAGAGAATTATTTCATTTGGCGGCGTTTTCTATGAGCTGGGAGCTTTGGAAGTCAACAGCCTTCACCAGAGAGCACGGGGTTGTAACAGGTTGTCATCGCGCATTGTAACGGGCTTAGATAAATTTCGAAACCCCACGCAGTCTTGTTTACCCTCCATCATGTGAACTAGCCGTTAGGCAAACATCCACTGCTTTTGAATTATTTAATGGGAAATCTCCCCAATCATCTGAACTCTTCACTGCCTGAGTATTTTTTCAAGGCCCATCAGGTCTTCTGAATAATTAAAGCCGGTTTGCACTCGAGCTTCTTGCGGAAAACTTTTGTGTATATTAGCAATCTTCTGTTCAAGTCGCAAACACGCCACACTTGAAAGGCTTGGGCAAACCCGTGCCTTTGTATACAGATCTCCCCCCAGGTCCAACAGGATTTCAAAGACATTCCTCTGTTTGAAAATCTCACCTCCAGACTACTACAGGTGTACGGTGAGTGGCTGAAGCTGAATGCACCAGGGATGTGGGATTTTGAGGAGGGGGGTCCCAGCCACCGCTCCGTTGAGATCATTGAATAATTTCTATGGAATTGACTTGTAGGGGTTTTGAGACATTTTGAGAAAATCAGTGGGACTAGAGAGGATTTCTCCCAACCCACACCGGAATCTATGTTCAATTGGCTAACAAAGCTGCCTGGATTGGAAAGCAAATGAATCCACCCAGCTGCCTGCACCCCTGGAGGCATCACCAGAACTTGGGAAACCTCCCGCACTTTCACAGCTGGACTTTGGATCTGAGGACTGAAGGTGCTCAGCTCCTTTATCAGCAGATCGAGATGATGACGCCTGAGCAAAAAATTCAATCTTCAGGGTTGTTTTCTTTTTTGGCTTCTACCTCCGCGATGAGGCGCACGATAGAGAATTCTATTATTACTCCCCAACATCTAATGTATGTCAAGCAAGAAACTGAATCTACTTTGTTTCCGTGCGTTGCATCTGCGGTGGGTTTGGTATTAATTTAAGCAGCAGATCAAAACCTGATTATGCAAGCGAGGCCCTCTGGAGAGAAAATTGCCATCTAGCTTTGAAAGGAACTCAGCAACCACACTGAAGAGAGGGGAAATGGCGTTAGGGGGATGACTAGAACACCTGAACCCACCTTTTACCTACAACCCCACCACTGGATTTCAATCACCGGTCCCCGAGGATCTGTCTGAAGTGACTGAAAGCCACAATCAAATAGGAGGAAAAATCAGTCATTTCAAGATGAGCTCCCCGTGGACCAGCAGCACAGACTCTCTGCGATGTGATTAAAAAAAAAAAAAAAAATCAGGTGTGGCAGATTGACATCAATCTGTCAATAATTCAGACTTGATATGCGGTAAAGGGAGAACGATAGGAAAATATGATCCCTCCAACTCTAATTAATATGCCAGAGCACGCTCGTTAGGCTCGAACAAAGAACAGATGGCTGCTGGCGCAGCGGAGGCTTCCAAGGAAGTTGTGAAGGTGAGGCTGGGGGCTCGTGCTGCGTGTGTGTGTGCTTCCCCCTGGCCGCCGTGAGGTGAGGAGGAGTAACAGAATCACACAAACCACCAACCTATCCCCGCAGAGGAACAAATGGGAATTAGAGAGCTCGCTCCAGCAAACAGACCAGGGGTGCAAGACGGGCTAATGCTATACACATGTAGGAAAGGATCTTGGAAAGGGAGAAAAATATTTTTTTTTTTTCCCTCTATCCTCTACGCCCATTACAATCGAATCAAGAAACGATTGGCTTAAATTTTAGCGAGTTGGATATTGAAGGAAATGTTTCTAGACGCAAGGGCAGCTGAGCCTGGAAAGACACTGTGTGGAGAGGTCGCGTAAGTGCTATCACGGATGATTTTCATGAGTGATGATACGAGATTCTGCCTGAAGAAGAGCCCTTGAAGCCTGCATTTTTTTTAATTTTTTTTTTTTTTTTCTGGGAAGATCCTTATGAATAAAGCAAAGGAAATTAAAGTGCAGTGAAATGCCTGACTAGACCTGCAGAAAAGACAGGATTGGATTAGAGCCGCCGTGACTTTTAACTTTTAAAGCATTCAGTACAGATTGGAAATTGCAACTGGAGCTGCTGGTGGAGAACAGCCAGTTGCTGTTACCAGACATCCCCTGGCTCCCCCCAAACCAGCATTGTTTTCGTTGGCGAGAATTTAATGCCAGAAAGCAACTCATTTCCAAGCATTTTAACGGCAAAAAGAGCAGAAGAAAAGCACTTTACTGACTTCTCCCTGCTCCAAAGGTCCTGTCCACAGAGAGGGTCGGGAACGGCACCGGCCGAAGGGTGAACTGTGGGTGAGGGTACCCGCAGGTCGGGGACGGCAGGATCCCGGGGTACTGGGCACTTTCGAGTGTTGGCACTGGAATGGCACTGACCACGGCTAAAAGGAAAGAAGAAGAGAGAGATTAAATGAGCGGGTTTGGAATATTTAAAAAAAAAAAAAAAAAAAAAAAGAAGTCCTTAGAGGGTCGATAGGGAACCAGAAACAGCGACATTTCCACAGCGAAGTACCCGAACGCTTGGTGTAAAACATTCCTCTGCCCCCAGAATCCACCTCTGTACACAGAAATACGCCTCTTTGGATGATTGCAGGTGCACTCTGCAATTTGTCTGTAAAATGAAACAGCTTTTTGTCTGTGGTCCAGCTCTACAGCCACATTTTGAGCGGGGCCTTATATCCCCTGACAAATAAATGAGAAGGAATGGCTGGGGCGATTGTTTCAGTTGTCTAAGTCCTGGTCCCTGGTGCCATTTCTGATGCCTTAGGAGAGCCTGCTGCCCTCAGGTGCTGCTCTGGGGGTCATGTGGGCTCTTCAAACTCTTCCGTCTCCTCTGCCAGCTTCACCCCAACATCCCTGACACCCTCCGATGCCTTCAGCGTCACAGGACCCCCGTGTTTACCCATCAGCTGAGGTTGGCTGGGCGTCATTCCTCACTCAGGAATGCCCAAGCCTCTAAGAAAGGGGGGGTGCGCTGTGCCAGCAAAGCCTTAATCTGAAGTTGAAGTCGAGTTCTTAAGCTGAATTTAAGCTTTGATTTGAAAACCAGCATCACGGCGTGATGAATTCGGGCTTTCCCGTCAGTCGTTGCCTTTATTTTCCACAAAGAGTGGGTGGTAATAACGCTCTACAAATCGTAAAATGTCTTTGTAAGCTTTCAGGAAAACAAAAAAAATTTAGTAGCTCTCATTAAAGTTTTGCCCAGCTAAACGGTAAGCATTGAGGATAAGCTTTGGCTTACCTCGCCCCTTTCACCCACGAATTACAAACGACGCTGTGAACGTTAAGATCGTCACTGCAACTACTTCTACCTCCTACTCCATCCATTACACGGTGGTGAAACGGGCTGCCTGCCCGAGGTCACACCAGAAGTCACGGCAGCGCCAAGGCTTTACGAGGGTATTTCGGAGCGCGCGGCTTTCCACGAGACAAGGCTGCGCTTCCCGAGGTAACGGGCAAGCGTGGAGATGAAGAAAACTCGAGAAAAAAATGTTAAGCTGGGTGATTGGAGCTTCAGAGTTGTCTGGGTTCAATCCACCCACTCTCAGAAGAGAATTTCTCCTCTTCAGGCGGCTGCATAAGACATTTTTATTGGCAATATTTATAACATTGCCATTCCAGTGAAAAATATCGCTCTTGATTGAATCCTGTTAAAAACCAACTTCTTTTTCAAAGTCCATTTCTCCTTTTTAGGGTGTTGATACCGAGCGCTTTTGTTTTGAAAATAAGACAGGATTACTATTCATTGCAGTATTCTATTGTAGAGAAGCCAGAGAAAAGGTAACATCAGACATTTTCAGCAGATCTTTGCTATTTCAAGAAGAGACGACAACAAATCTGTTCTGTCATAGCCTGTCAGCAATTGAATTTGCACTTAATATTGATATAGCAAGACACTGAAAGCAGAAATTCCCTGACCAAATCATGGAGCTCCCTAAACACTGGTCTACATTTAAAATGTACTGTATCACGGAAAAAAAAAAAAAAAAAATAAAAGCAGCACCCAAGAACAGCTTACAGAAATGACAAAGTAGGACAGTTTGAATTGTATTCAAGCACTCCAGAGGCTGTCAAAGCAACTGAGTCGATGTGTTCATATTTCCCTGAGGAATAAAAAAAAAAAAAAAAAAAAAAAAAAAAAAAAATTGTGATTTTCTGCCATTTTAGAGAGGGGGATAAACAGGGAAAAAAAAAAAAATTGGATTCATTCTGCGAACGTTTTTCTTTTCGTCTTCCATCAGGAAAGATTACAAACAGGGGAATTACAGGTACAATACTTGCATGTGATACTTTCTCGATAATTTCTCTCGGTAAATACTCCTCTCCGTACAACAGCCTCGGTGGTTGTGGCTGCCTGTGTTCCAGCAGCATTAGAGTCGTCAAAAAGATCACGGAAATCTCATCAAATTTCTCTGGTTTATGGCTCCTTCCACTTCAGTAAGCAAAGGTGCGTTACGGAGTAGATTTGTTCTCAAAGACTGCAAATACCGATTATGGAGAAGAGCGCGAATCCTTCCAGATTTGGTATTTTACAACTAATTGTATGTGGTTTTTACTTCAGAATGACAATGTTGCTCCTTCAATCTATTTAATCGCTCACTGCCGACGATTTCTTTCAGTATCAGGCAAACGGAGAGAAACTAATTAAAGTATCTAATCTGACAAAGCCTCAATTTTCTCTTCCAGGGAAAAAAAAAAAAAAACGAAAAAAGAAAACAAAACGTATCCAACGTAACCGAGCCTGCACAAATAAGACTTTTATAAATCTGGGTTTAATTATTTGCAAACAATCATGATATGCTGTCGCTGTAGATTAGATTGATGCTGTTGTAAATATAAATAGAAAAGAGGACATCACTCCTCCAAGTGCATCATACGGCCGGAAAAAAAAAAATGGATAAATTTAAGAGCACTTTTATCTTTCAGCTGTAGGACAATGTTGACTTTTGCTTCACTAACCCTGCTATTGACCCATCGTAATCATGATGGATTTGGGTCTGATTTTGCTTACTCCGAGTCTATTCATTTTCTTGGACTGTCCTTTGACCCAGGCCCAGCTAGGAGAAATCCCACTGGAAAAAAAAAAAAAAAAAAAAAGGGGAAAATCGCCCAATTGTGATGTTATTGTGGTTACAAGATGGGAATATTTCCCAGGACACGGCCAGCTGGTGTAAGAGCTTCCTCTGCCTCAACCCAGAGTCTTTTCTTCCAGGTGAAAAAGCGGGTGGAGGCTGAAATGTGGTGGTATGTCCAGCCTAACGTGAAAAACTGGAATTAAAGTCTCTCCCCAGGCATCCTTGGAAGGGCTGGGTGCTGAGGCATGACCTGAACTGCACCCATGATGAACACAAATTAAGGGAACCCCTACTGCTCCTACTAAATAATTTACTGAACAAAGCCATGGTAGGTTATTCCCTTTCCTCTCCTTCGTTTTGTTCCTTCTATTTTTTTTTTTTAATGTGTGATGAGCCCTTCCACGAACCCACAAATAGATTTCACCCGTCAGAGCTAGGCCGAAATTTTGTGATGAAATGGACTTCTGTCGGTATATATCCTCATTTTTCTGACCTCAGACTTGTTGACACAGATGTACCAATTCCTACAGAGTTTTGATCGGATCTATTTTATGAGGTCAGAGGTAGAACTTCTAGCTAAGAGCTGAGAGGCACCAAAAGTCTGAGCAGGGGCTGCTCGGAGGAAGGGTGGTAGACCCAAAGCCTCATCCTCCCCCGGGAATCTGATCAGTGCTAAACCCCGGTGCCTACAGGCTCTCAATTATCCCTTTCCTTTGCTCAGATGCGAAACAAGTTCGCTTCAGAAATTCTGAGAAGTTCTGCAGGATGGGAGAACCCATCTAATGCTCTCCGGCCTTTATGTGGACTTGGTTGCTTTGAAAAAAGCTTCACTTCCACCGATGCAATTTGGTCAATGAGAAATGCACTGTGGTCACTAAAATGGAACGCCTATTAAAAAAAAAAAAAAAAAAAAATCTTTGGCTCCTCATTTGCGTGGCTTTCTAAGAGAGCTGCACCATATTAAAAAAAAAAAACAAAACAACCAAACAAAACCCCATATTTTTTTTTAATGTGCGTGGCCAACTACAATAGACAAAATATAGCATAAAACTACAATAACGTCCAGCTGATTACAATTACTATTAATAATAATAACATCCCAATTTTCATCTGTGTATTGCAAAGCCTTGTGCTCTGGCAGCTTGAACTCTTACCCCCGCATTTAAAATATTACAGCAGGGAAACAGAGGGAATTATCCATCACTATCCACCTAAAACCAGAATTGATGGCTCTTAGGCTTAGCCTGCGCTGAGTCTAGCCAGAAGGATGATTGTTGAACTCTCTCCATAGTTTTTCCGCTGATGCGTTGCGAAGCCCTGGCAAGTTTCCAAGCCTTTTTTTTTTTTTTTTTTTTTTTTTTTTTTTTGATGGAGAACACATTGCTAATGCTATTTAACTTCCTGAGGCATAACTAGATCGTATCTGAAAGATGGTGTGAGATAGATCTTCAGCTGAGCGAGCACGGCTCGGGAGGGTTGCAGAAAGGGGTTGGGGAAGGTCCTGGTACTCACGAGGGTTGTTTGGTTGTGAATCCATGGGAATCATGAGCTTGGCACGGGTGGCTCTGCGGGCAGCAAGGGAACGCTCTAACGTGGACATGCTGCTCCCAACGTCTTCCGACTCGGGACCTAGAGAAAGACAAGAGCAGCTTAGTTGAAAAGGCTGTAAATGAATCATGGACTGGTTTGGGTTGGAAGGGAACTTAAAGATCACCCAGTGCCACCGCCTGCCCCGGGCAGGGCCACCTTCCACCAGCCCAGGTTGCCCAAAGCCCCGTCCAACCTGGCCTTGAACCCTGCCAGGGAGGGGGCAGCCACAGCTTCTCTGGGCAGCCTGTGCCAGGGCCTCACCCCCCTCACAGGGAACAATTTCTGCCTTAGGTCTGACCTAAATCTCCCCTCTGACAGTTTAAAGCCGTTCCCCCTTGTCCTATCCCTCCCCGCTTTCAGCCCTGGTGGGCCGCTCTAAGGTCTCCCCGGAGCCTTCTCTTCTCCAGCTGAACCCCCCAACTCTCCCAGCTTGTCCTCACAGGGGGGGCTCCAGCCCCCTGATCTCTTCACCTTCTATCTAGCAAAAAGATCAGTAGGGCTTATTAGGATTCAGTTATTTTTACCGATCATTAAACGTCCCCCCCTGCAAAGAGCTGCACAGACTTGTGGCTGCCCTTTCTGAATAAAATTATTGTTTGCATTTTGCTGTAAGAGAATCAAGCTATCATGTCCCCTTTTTCTTTGTCTGTGAAATTCTCCTGAAAACACCACTCAAGTCATAAAAATACGTCATTTCCCTTGCAACTACTCTGTTATAAACTTATGTTAAGAATCAAGCATCAAGACCAGAAAAACGCTGCGTAAGCACAGGCATCTACAAACCCTGGCAGGCAAAAATTGGCCTTTGAAATATATCTGAAGGGTGAAAACGACCTTCCTCATCCTCATTCTAAGTCCTCATTGTCCAGACTACAGACCCAGTAATTCATAGTGGCTCTTCCAGCCTGGGCATATTTTCTTTATTAATTTATTTATTTGTTTGTTTGTTTGTTTGTTTTTTCAGAAACCACGGCAAGTTAAAGATTTGCCCGGATCTTCCCCGTCCTTGGTCCACACCTCTCGCATCTGCCTAGATCAGAGAGCTCAGATAACGTCCAGCCCAATTTAAAACTGTCCCAGCAGCTACATAGAGTAGACTCTCTGTTTAGGTATTGAAATACGGATGCTCGAATTTCGTCCCATTAGTACAGAATAGCTGAAGTATTTAAAGATTTTAGAGGTGACGCTGGGCAGAAGAAAAAAAAAAAAACAACGTGCTTGGCACTGGATGCTTGGTGGCAAGAATTGCAATGGGAAGAAAAAAAAAAAAGCTGTTATTTGTCTCTTCATACCTTGTCTCATGTGAACCTTATATTTCTGTTCGTTTTGCTATTTTAATAAACCACGGATTAAATCAGTTTGCTACTGTTCTACAGGTAAGCTTAAGACCCACTCAGACTATTCTGGATCCAAGTAAACGTATATTCCTTAAAAAAAAAAAAAAAAAAA
>NW_020799142.1:35841714-35879430 GCF_003259725.1 Athene cunicularia
TCTCAGCTCAAGTGAAACCTGTGATGTGCTGTGTGCGCTGAGGTTAAAAAAAGGAGGAGGAAACTTCACCGCAACCATATTTTTCTTACAGAACATCTGCCTTCATATCTGTAACTTTTCTCAGTCTCCCTGGCCCAAATTCTGCTCCTGGTGATGCTGCTGACCTCCTTCGTAATCATGTTCTCCCTCTGCTCCATTTTTTTTTTTAATCCCCACTTACTTCTCCATGCCTCCTCTCTTCCCTCTCCTTTTCTCTTAGCACGGTTTGCAAATTCGATAACATTTGAATCCCTGGACTTAAAAAATGAGAATGGGGTCAAAATCAAAACTGACGGGGTTTTTGAAACCACTGCAAAAAAGTCATCTAGGAACCATCTCTCCCAGCAGCCATAGCTCTTCCGGTTTCCTCCTGGATCTTGTTGGGTTTTGCCCTCTGTTAGAGACTCCACATGCCGGACTGAAGTCACTAACCACCAATATTGATTTTAATTTAAGTAAAATTTACAGGCTGGTGATGGAGAAAATAAATAAATAAATAAATAAATAAATAAAATTGAGTGTATGGAATGGGGTTGGATTAGACGACCTTTAAAGGTCCCTTCCAACCCAAACCATTCCACGATGCTGATTTCCCCACATCCAGAAAGTGAAACCCAGCCAACGTCTGCCTCTCCCTGCCCTCGGAGCCCCTCACCAGGCTGCGGGGTGCTCTTGCTCCCCAGCTGCGTTTCTGACTGGCTGTGGCTGACGGGGGTGATGTCCTGGCAGCTCTGCATTGGTGAGTCCCTTCCTGCAGGGTCTGAGCCCGTTGGCTTCTCGATGTTTTTCATCTCCATCTCCTCGTGATGTATCCACAGATCGGGGGGTCTCAGGTCCTTCTGGCTGCCCTTCCTTTTACCAGCGCTGTGGGTTGCACGTTTCCTGCAGCAAAGAAACATCAAAACCGTCACGTAAGAAGGTTTTTCGCCCTTCACAAGACTGAGAGCGATGCCTCCTCATCGGAGCCCTTCTAAGGAACCCCTCCGGTTGTGTCCTTTAAACACACCAGTTATCGCAGCGTGGTCCTACGCTTCCTGGAGTTTGCCCCAGGGGATGGGCCTAGGGTGGGTCATTTTTTTGCATCAAATGGTGTAGAAATTGGGGAAAAGCACGCTTCCTGGGACAGCAGGGAAGTGTCCAGTTTCATCTTGAGAAGAGCAGCACTTGGGGAGCGTCTACATCTAAAAAACAGCCTCTGAAAAGTGCTGAGCGTGCTTCCACTGAGTTACGCACATCCTAAACCTTCCGTAACTGTGTGCAGCATATGTTGTATTTATTTAATTATACACTAAAGTAGGTTTTTTTCTTTTTTTTTTTTTTTTTTAATTACAGAAAAGTTCAGAAATCCAGAGTAACATTTCCCAGAGCAACATTAACTCTCCTCTCTTTATGCACAGGTATTACACGTTGGTGGGCCACCTCCCCTGGGGAGGACACCGTGCCACGAGGGGGTGGCCCTGCTCTGCTGCTCTCAGAATTGCACTTCCCCTCGACTATCCAGTCCATTTATAACAAAATACACATTTTTTCTATTCCAAAGAAAAAATTACGCTCCTTAAATATGGAGTAAAATGTCTAATTTACAGCTGTAGAGCAAGTCTTTCCAGAAATCTATCAATTTAAATAACTCTGAAAGAACAGTTCTCTGGCTTACTCTTAGGGTTTTGAATCAACAATCCAAAAGTATTCTTAACACTGGTTTTAAACTTCGAACATCTCAACGTACTTTGGGAAAGGAAAGTAATAATGCTGTCCCCCAAGGAAAAGTGGAAATACTTTGTATTTGTAAATGAAATCTGGAAAATCAGCAGTGGGGATATTCAGAGATTTTGGTTTACATCCCACAAGAAATAAGCGTGTTGGCTTCTGGCCATGATTATTTCCCATGTTTAGTCTGTTACTTGTTAATTGCCAAAACTTAATCATTTAAAATTAGAGTATTTCAAAGAACAGGAAAAAAAAAACAACACCCTACAGTTCTTTAATGCACAGACCCTAGTACCCATCCTGATTAGCACCTACAAGAATAATTATGAGCAGTTGCATTCAAACGTGAAGGTATAAGCTGAAGCCTGAAGTGAAAAAGTAAAGTTGCTCTGTCTCATTCAAAAAAAAAAAAAAAAAAAAAAAAAAAAATCCCAAAGTGAAGAAAGTAATTCCTTGTTTAGAACCAAAATTATGATTTTTTTTTTTTTTTTTTTTTTTTTTTTTTTTTTTGTCACTTTCAATTGAAAATAATTCACTTCTCCAGGCTTGAGCTCGGCAAGAGAAATTTCAGCCCTAAAGTAATTTTCGACACAACTCCAAATAGGGGGCTGTAATGAATGTGTCATTCCGACCGTAACTACAAAACCGCGACGGCAATGATATAATTTCAAAATATACGCGATGATCTAGCCCGGTTTGCATTGTTGGTTTTTTTTTTCCCTCACAAATTATTGATGTTCTGACAGCCCGTGAGGAGCAAATTGAATCGGAGCCGGGAACGCATACGAAACGGTCATCAATAACAAATGGAAATAAATCCTCCCCTGGAATGCGTTGGTTAGGAAATACAGAAGTTGAGGCTCGGCTTCTGAAAACGCACCCACCCTCCATGTCAGGGGGGAGGAGGCAGGATCTTTAGTGCACCAGACAAGCACGGGACATTTATAGGAGACAAGTCATAAACGCTTCAACATGGGCTTCAAACCTCCGCCGCAGCGATGGAAAACGGTGCCTCGGGAGTTCGTGTGGAGAGTTACAGCGGGATTCCAATTTAGTCCGTTTCCCCTTTTACCACCGGAGCAGGAATGGGGAAGACAAGGAGTTTGGCATTGAAAAATCTGATCTCAGACTGCAGGGTTTCTCTTGTTCAATTATTTTACAGCATCAAACGCATCCACCTTGCATACCACAATGATTATTTTTATTTTTTTTTTCCCCCTAAGGACAGTTATAAAACCAGAGTTGCGCTCTGCCCTTAAAATATATATATTACGCTCATGCAATCTTAGAACTTACTCTGTACTTTCAAAATAAATAATAAACTCTCCGGAGACAAAACTCTTTCTCATGGTCTACAGTTTCCAGCACAAAGCTCCCTGGGTCTTCAGCCTTTCCCCAACACACCCACATAGCTCCCAACAACACACACGTGCTACATAAGATTATTTTTCAAACACCCGAGAGGGATGCTACTCTTCATTGCCTTCATTTTACACTTACATGACCCCAGAGAAAACATTTAAGCTTAGTTTATTTTAGCCTAGTTTATTATTATTATTTTTTTTAACAACAGTTGAACCCATCGCTTATCTGAAGATCTCAGAAATAAACTGTTCTGGGCTAAACAAGTTTTTGCTTATATAAAAAAAAAACAAAAACACAGGAGTAATCATCCAGTCCTGGCCTGATTGGATGGTCTTTACTGATGGAGCAGGGATGTTTCAGAGGCAGGACGCAGAAACAGTGGTCCCATAATAAGCCATAATCACGTCCTGCATGAACCCTGAGCCTCCTGCACCGCTGTTTGAAAAGCGCTTTGAAGATACTCCACAATAAATGCGAACTTTACTTCACCTTAATTATCCTTCCAAGGCCTGAGTTAATATTTTATATTTTCGACTCTTAATCTGACCGAAATGTGCACTTTGCCTTTTGGGCTGGATTAAAGGAAATTTAACTGGTGTAGAAATCCTGTACAGAAAAAAAAAAAAAAACACCAAAAAACCACAAACAAAAAACCCAAAAAAACAACCAAAAAAACCCCCCAACCAAACCCTAAAAGAGTCTTTCTCTAGAAAATCTCTCCTAGCGTTTACAGATGAAAAATTATTTCATTTCGGCCTCTCTACCTCCTGCCATCCTGAAAAGCTGAAACGCGTACCTGTCTCTCCTCCGTGGTATGATCCAGCCCCACGCCATCGCGCAGGAGATGGGGCAGCGCCCGCGGCTAATGAGTGGCCGCAGCTAATGAGTGGCTCATGGCTAATGAGCCACCCCAGCTAATGAGCCACCCCAGCACAGAGGACCCACCAAAACCCAGGAGCATCTCCAGGGAACTCAGCAGTGAAATGTGGAGGCTCTTTAGCGGCCGCCGACTCATTCCCCGCGGCTTGGAGTTTGATTATGCTTTGGTTAATGCCTCCCCGGGTCTTCCCAAACGTATAGACACCCCCCCGTTACATAAATTAGTCTTAGTTTATGTTTTGCAGCCTCTTGTCACGCCACTCCCCCGCGCCAGCGTGCTGATTGCTCGGGCCCTTGTTCAAGACACTTCATTTTTGAATGGCTTAAATCTGCACTATGTACTTACTAGGCTCAGACTAG
Source organism: Athene cunicularia (assembly GCF_003259725.1). NCBI lineage: Eukaryota > Metazoa > Chordata > Aves > Strigiformes > Strigidae > Athene > Athene cunicularia. The sequence continues at coordinate 35,846,065 of NW_020799142.1, forward strand.
ACGCCCCACCCTCATCTTTTCTCCGGTGGTGGCCATAACCTCGTGGTACTAGTCCATAGTCTAATTTTTCTGGCATGTTACAAATTTTTCTTATCCCTCGAAGCCTGGAAAAAAAAAAAATTCCTGGCAGAGCCGGTCCTGCAGGTTGGGTGTGTCCTGTACAAAGTCCTGTTTTCCTTTAAGATTCAACAGGGATTCATCTTCTCTAAGCTTAAGCTCTGAACTGACCTGCCTAGACCAGGACCTGAAGGACGGAGCTGTTGAGCGGCCCCATCGTCCATCCTCCAGAGCAGGGCAGGGAGCATCTTGCGCTGCGGAAGATGTAATTACGGCGAGGGCATGAATCTCAATTACTGCCGGAGCCGCACATTCCTCTTACGCCCAACTGGGTGAGTTATTGCACCTGAGTCTTTACTCCCGTTTTCGTCCCCTATTTTTTACCGGTGTCAAGTTTGTCACAGGGTTCGTGTGGCTGATATTTCATTCTTCCCTAGATGGCCGAGACAGAAATACCTACTAAGCCACCTAGGTCAGTACCAGGTTGTTCTGTGTAATATGCTTTATTGTGCTTTGTTCAGCCAAGTTTTAATTAACTTAAGAAATATGACTTTCCTCCACTGAAGGCTTACAGGAGATTATTCCATCCCCTGCAAGTTTTTTTTTTTGTTTTTTTTTGTTTTTTTTTTCTCTGGGAAAGGACACACGCATTATCCAACGAGACCTGGCCTTTACCCTTACTGCGGTCCTTTTGTTCAGTAGGTCAGCAGCGATTTTAAACTAAGAACCAGCTGCCAATAAAAGCCTGAATCTAAACTCTTCATGTCACAGTGTGCATCTCTCCAGGCAGGTCAGAAACAAAGTAATTTCCACCACCCCCCTCTGTTTTGAGGAAATTCAGGGTTTTTTGTCCCATTGCGCTACACTGAAGATCCATTCTTTAATTTTTATCACCCTATTTATTTTTTTTTCCCTCACTTTCAGTGCAGAAACTGTCCGGGGCAACTTGGGTGCTGCATAGTACAGACATTTAGAACTTTAAAAGCAAATCCAAATCTACCAGCTTCGCATTTTTTTAACCAACGGAGAGCAATAAGCACCTTCAAATGGCAAGTCTTCCAACGTCTTAGAATAAGATGAATGATTCTTTGAACGTTTCTGTTCCTCCCCAGGGGCTGCAGAGGAGGTCAAAGTCGATTAACTCAAGACTTGGATATTTAATTTTTGACACCCAGTTCTGGATAGATGGTTCTCTGTTTCTTTCTTTCTCTTGTAATTCCCTTTTGCCCTGTTAGAAACTCAAGGGACCTTTGATTCACCAAACTCTACTCAACACCAAACTCAACAGTTGCCCTCAGATGATGGCCTGATTTTCTCACTGTGAAGCAGATTTTCAAACCAGTTCACTCAATTCCCCCAGCACTCCTAAAACCATTTTTTTTCCCCCTAAATGAGAGCTTTCTCTTTTTTTTTTTTTTTTTTAAATCTACTTTCAAACATCCATCTTTAGCCAAAGCACTTGGCCCGCTGGGTGTAAACCACCTCAAGCTGCCATCTGCCCATGCTTCACCACCCCCAAGCTGATTTCGGTAAATGTGGGAGCTCTCTGGTTCCCTGACCATCCCTTCCGTCATCGTGCCACACTTTTCTAAGCATCAGTGCAAACTAATGTCAGGCCCGTGCAAATCTGGTGGGCAAACTATGATTAACCTTCACATTCTTCTGTCCAGTCTCTCATAATAGCATGATAATACAATGAATTAATCGTAAAAAAAAAATCGTATAACCATTTTTCAATGCATTAAATGCATCAAACGCAGCTCTGTTTCAAAATCGTTGAGTCCGCTTCTGATTTCTCATAAAAACTAAAAAAAAAAATAAAAAAAATCTTTGTGCTTTACACTGCTGCCCTTTTATAGCCTTTCAGAGGAATCCTAAAGATTTTTTTTTCCCATAATTTTCTATAGAATGGTTGTTTTTTGTTTTTGGTTTTTTTTTTATTTTTATTTATTTTTTATTTTTATACCCTCAGCTGTGAGGGTACAGGCCTGCAGAGTCAGAAAGTCTGACAACCATCACCAGGCACATTTATTTTTTTTTTTTCCCCTTGAAATCAATGGAATTGATTATTCCGAGTCTGAATGATACTTGGCAATATAAACAACGGAGCGCTGTGCATGGCAGAGTTGTTTTTCAAGCCTCGCCACGTCAGGGGTACTTATTCTCCATGGTTTACTCTGCAGCCTGGAGGACAGGGGATATTCCCCACTCGCCCAGCAATGAGTGACGCCTCCAAAATCAAAAAAAGATCGAGCCCCAAAATGCAGCTCAGTCCCAGAACTCACATCTCCACAGTACGACTCACAGAATCCCAGAATCCTTCAGGTTGGAAAAGCCCCTCGGGATCATTGAGCCCAACCCTCAGCCCGACTCTACAAAGCTCTCCCCTACCCCACATCCCCCCACAGCTCATCCCAACAGCCCTGAAACCCCCCCAGGGATGGGGACTCCCCCCTCCCTGGGCAGCCTGTTCCGGTGTTATTGCCCAGATCTACTTTGAAGTTGAGCTTTTTCCTTTCATCCCGTGATTCGAGAACCTACTTCCTCTGCTGCTCCGAGGAGCGCCTGGTGCAGATGACGGCCACCACCGCCACCACCACCACGGTGATGACGCCGACGGTGACGACGATGATGACGAGGAGGTTGCTGTTCTTCTGGGGTGTGACGCTGCCGTGGGGAGGGTGCATCTGCCCAATGGGGGGCTCTGGAAGAAAGACAAGACAACGAGGGGATGGTTAGCGCTAGGGTTTGCTCCTCTCCCTCTTTAGGAGACGCCCATAAAATAAAACACATCAAGCCTGTCAGGTGGAATGAATTCCTCTGAAAAAGCAGATGGAGGGTGCAGAAGGGTGCCATAAAGAGCCGAAATTGATGTCTCGCTGCATTTCAGAGCAAACAGGAAAATATTTAAGCGGTAACGACTTTGCATCTTCTGGGTGTTAATAACCTGATGTTGGGAGTCAATAACTCTCAGCTCATTTTTGCTTTTATCAGCTGAAAATGGAAACACGGGGACTATAGATTTTTTTTTTATTTTTTTTTTTTCTTTGTGGCCCGTATAGTCTTTCTCGGTATTTACAGGCAAATACACATCTTGTGTATCAGTCAACCCCGCTGCCTGATTCGTTTGTCAGGACTGCATTCGCCCCACAGTCGCTCGCACATCGCAATAATATTTCGTTTATTGCTGTGCTGACCAGATCCCCGTGCAACACTTGAGCAGGTTAAGGGCTCAATCTTCCGAAGTGATGAGCTGTTTCGTTTCAATGCAACAACAAGACCAGGACTGAAAGTAACATCATTTATAGCATCAAGTCCCAGTCAAACTGACTTCAAGGACCAGTCCCTTGCTTCCAGCAATATTTTCCCCATTGCACTGGCAATAACACGGTTTATATTTTTCTAATCTTGTTGGATAAGACCTCTATTTGCACGGCGTTGGGCCATACGTTATGGGCACCTGCACGAAACAGCGAGTAATCCTTTTGCTCTGTCTGCTGAGGCAATCTTACAGCCATCCTATAAGATTACAAGCCCCAAATTATCTTCCCACTTGATCTTGCAGAAAAAAAAAAAAAACAAACAACGAAATATTTGCTGCAAGGGGATGCAAAAGGAAGAGCTGTCGAAGAATTCACAAGAAATGTCACGCAGGAGTTTTCATATGGCATCACCCCCCCCAAGCTCCCACGGACAAACAAAAACTGGGATTTCATTTTGACTTTAGTACAACTGAATGTGAAAAAAAAAAAAAAAAAAAAAAAAAAAACTGCCTTGATTTTCCGACCTAATATCCTATTCTTTATTTCATTAATTAGACTAGTCAAATAATTTGCCCTTTTCTCAGCTTTTTTAGGCAACTCAAGAAGACAAGGAGCCGTGAGTGCCATCCTTTCAGCATTACACGGTCTACGGAAATCCCAAAGATTTGGGGGTTTGGTTTCTTTTTCATTTCCACGCTGAGTAGAAGGCCTCGAAGGAACATCCCACATAAAATACAGTGAGTATCAAGACAAAAATGTTTTGTTTTTTTTCTCTCCCTACCCTTTATTGCAGGCCCTGGAGGCTCTGTTTACTCCTTAAAAGTCACTTTTCCTAGATTTGTGATGAATTACTACGCAGAGCAGGACAAAAGCATGAAGCAGTGTTGGCTGTAGCGAAGTAGGACAGAAAAAGGTAATGAAATTTTGCATTCCCTCCTTGTCTCCGCCGTGGAAAATAATCAGTCTTGAGTTAATCAGCTATGCGCCTTGTAATTATTTTGTACTTTCAAACCTCTCTGGATACTACATTTGAGGGAATCTTGTCTGTTGTTTCATTCAACAATGCAAGAGGACAATGCTTCATTAGGTAACGGAGATGGGGTCAGGAATAAGAAGTTATCGATAGCTTATCTACACCCCAGCTGGCACTGATTAGGTTCCGTTATTTTTGGTTAATCCACGGGGTTTCTTCTCATTTCTCCCTATTTTAGAGCAGGATGAATTTTAAAAACGCTGTCTTCTGCAGAAAGCTTGAATTGAAACTGAATAACATAAAATGTGATCTAAAATTCTTTTTAAGCTGTTTTTTTGGTTTGTTTGTTGGTTTGTTGTTTTTGTTTTTTTTTTTTTTTGGGGGGGGGGGGGCGGTTTAGATGCATTCCTATGGCCTGAGATATATCTAAAGCATCTCTTGCGATGGGATGGTCCTACCCAGTGATGTGCCTTTGGGAGTATTGAATCAGCTGGAAAGCTGATGGGTGATTTAGGGATCGGCTTTAAAGAAAACCAAGGCAGAATACATGGCGACCTGACCCTACTTTTCGTCAACATTTTTGCCTGTTTTGCAGCAGATATTTTGCACAACGGAGACGATGTTCAACGGCTGATCGAACTCTTCCCTACAAACCAGCAAGTGTGCAACCCATCAGCGCATGGAGTGGTCTCCAAACCAGGAGAGAAAGGAAAGGGGGAGTAATAAAGAGATGAAAAGTAGGGGGTTATCACCAAACCTGCAATTAATCGCTGGATGGAGCCTGTATTTACCGTTCAGACTGCTCCTGTCAATGAGGTTGGTTTCCACCGGCCAGTAAGCGCCATCCCCGTGTCGACCTGTCGGCAGAAAAATGCATCAGATACGGTGTGAGAGGTCAAGCGGCAAAGTCAAGTTTGTCGCTCGAGACGGCGCCTGTCTGACAACGCTTAAACCATTAAACATGGGAAAAGTCATCCCATATATGCTGAGGGAAATCTGCCATCAAAGGAGGCGTTTGAAAGCAAGCTGAATTTCAGCCCTTTGAGCAGCTTGCCTTGCTCTGTTGGTTTTGGGTTTTTTTTTTGTGTGTGTTGTATGTGTTTTTGTGGTTTTTGTGTTGTTTTTTTTTTTTTTTTTTTTTTTTTCTCCAGATGTGCTCGTTAGAGTGACAAACTAAGGTGTGATGGCAGCATCCGTCTGTGCCCCCTCCACGGGTGACGGGAATAATTCAGACAGCTGCTTTTGTACACAAGCGGCCGCAACGGTGGCAGAGGGACGGTGCTGCAGAGAAAACCACGGGCACGTTCTCTACCTGCCGGGTGGCTTTCCACCACTATTAAGCAAGCTTTCATTTAGTTTCCTGCCTGCGGAAACGCTGTTGTGGAAATACAACTCCACAGCTGCTTGGTTTTTTGAAAAATATGGCTTCTTACCTAACCCTGATGTAAAAAAAAAAAAAAAATAAATGGAAAGGGTGTGTTTATTATTGCAAAAATGTTTTGGCTGTTGAGGCACGTTTGCGCTCTGAATTAATGTAATAAAATTTGAGGTGTTTTTCTTTACTTCTGCTTTATTTTCTCCTATTTATCAGCTGTGGGCTAACCAGCCATGCTATGTCCACATTTCTGCCAAGCCCAGCGGATCTGCTTCCTCATGTCTGACAGAGGAGAGTTGCAAAGGTTGGTGAAGACCTACCAAGCTCTCCTTCATCTCTACTGGTGTGGGATTGAGCTGTCAAAGTCCATAGCAGGAGAGGTTTGGGGTAAAAACCGCTCTTCTGGCCAAAACCAAGCTTATGCCAACAGCGTGTTCTTGGTACGGGGGGACAGAGCCATAGCAAAGCCCCAAATGTGGCCATCTCATTCCTCCAAAAGCTAATTATTTTTTCACTGAGGTCAGATGAACCTTCCCAGGTGGCAAGAGCTCAGCTGACACCAGCAGTGCTCTGCTGGGACAAGTGCTTCAGGGAAAAGATGTTTGTTTTTTTTTCCCCCCGAGACAGACTCAACACGAACTCTGTAAGACACCGTCTTCTTGGCTCTGCCATCCCTCGGGTCAGACAAAATAGTGCCTGAGGGGTTTGGTTGGTGAAGGAATTATGAGAAAAAATTTTGAAAACTTAGCGGAATGATCTGGGATTAGTTCAGGTAGTTTTAACATCAAACAACAACGATGTTTTGGCGGATTAACAAACCCACACCCCACACCGCCCTCCGCCAGTTTCTCACTCTCCTGCAGTTATTTGTTGCTGCTGTGCACTGTTAAAAAAAAAAAAAACCAAACAACAAAACAAAACCTGCCACGTTCCTCTCCAGAGGTACTCGTATCTCTGTGGATTGTGAAGAAATTCACGTGTATAACTCTGTCTACCAATTTGCAAAGTATTTGGTGATGAATGGCCCTAAATAAATGGAAGATGATTATCATCAGAAGAGACTTCAGTGTAATCATCTTTTCAATCAGCCTAATTGCACAGCTACGGCAAACTTGAGCCCGAGAAAGCGAGGTTGCGAAATGTTTAGCCGTAAAAGCAGACAAAATAAAGAGATAAATGTAAGGTACACAGTAATTCTGTTTACCGAGATGACACTCTGAGGCAGCCCTATTCATACTACGACACCGCAGCGCGCGAGGATGTTGTGACCCTGGGGTTATCCTGCGCTTAGGAAACCAGCTCTCTCCATGGGAGATTGCTAAATGTTACTTTTTTTTTTTTTTTTTTTTTTTTTTTTTTTTTTTCATGTTTAGCCCACACTGAAATATCTTAGCGGGCGCTGAAAACATCTGAAAATTTAATCGGGATGTTGGAGACTTAAAAAAAACCCCAAAACCAACCCTGCATGCCCGACTCTGAAGTTTAGTATTTGTTTAATTATTGCAAGTGCACTTTTCAAGGCATTATGCATGACATTTTCATTGTAAAAGCGTTTGTGTAAACAGCTGCCCATTTCATTTTTAGGCTCTAGTAGGGTGACTGACACCCGAAGATGCCATATATTTGAGGTGGCTGCAACACGGAGGCAACCAGGGAAAAGGTTCGGGCTACGCCATCCATCTCGGGGGGGTTCTTAGCCTGGAAACGTGCCTGAACTTTAAAACTTTTTTAAAACTTTTAAGTTTTAAAACCATCCCAAGGCAGCAGAGTCTTCCGTTTTAACCCGCTGAGGGCAACTCTTTCTATAAACCCGACTCCTAATCAGAGGTAATTTCACAGGAAGGCAAATAACTCTTTCACAAACAGCATTTCAACCCTTCGTCAGGGATCACCAAGACGGAATTTATGGAGATTCGACTCTCTTCTGCTATCAAGACGTACAAATATTCTTCAATATTTGGAAAAACACAGAAATTTAAGCGCTTAGGAGATGGGAGGTACATCTCTGATGCATTCTACGGTTTCTTAGGGTAGGTAAGGCTTAAACCTCTAAGGATCACCCATGCTCTGTTCCAAGCCAACACACCTCCACGACTCATTTCTATCTCTAGTTTTCACTCAGCAACAGTTTAGGTTCTATTTCCATTTTTTTTTTAAAAAAAAAAATCAAACCATGTGCGAGAACGTTGCCGCTTCAAGGTCACTGCTTCCCTTGGTTTTAAGGTGGCAGGTTTTGACCACCTTTAAAATAATCTAATTTTAAATTGAAGTTAACCTGCGTGCTTCCCCTCAATCTTCCTCTTCGATATCTTCACTGCACTCTGGTCATAAATTTATAAAACCGTGACTCAGCAGCTGTTTCTTTGAGAACCGCCTTTCTAAATGGAGGTTAACCACTCTTTAACCTTAATTTTCCTACTTTTTTAATGAGTTGGATTAAAGGCGTTTGTATCAGAGATACCAAAACCTGCATCCATATGAACCTATATACGATTTCTCACCTCTCACTTCTCCCTTTAACTTCTGTTATCCCCCAGATCTCTCCAGATCTCCTGTTATCCCCCCCCCAGATCTCTCCTTCTAATGGTTTAGTAATTCAAGCCTTTATATTTAAAAAAAAAAAAAAAAATCTTTTTCCCAAAACTGTATCTCAGGTGCCGTTATATAAAATCAGCATTTCAACTTGGTCTTGTCAAGGCAAAAAAAAAAAAAAAAAAATCAAGTTGTCGGTGACAACAACAGTTTGTTACCCTCTCAGGTCTCCAGCACCTGGAAATTGGCCAAAAATTTTGTTGTTGTTTTGCTGTAAATCTCTTCCCTTTTTCATGCTTTACTCCAGCAGCTTCCCTATTTATAAACTTCAGGTAACACTGCGTGGCCCGGGCAGATTTGTAGACGTTGAGGGAACGTTCTCTCCTTGCAAAACGCTCGCTGCAAGCCAACTACCTGAGCTGGAGGGGGAATGATGTTGTTGTTAACGTTGTCTGGCTCCTCTGCACCAGACACGGCCCTGCACTACCACTGTTGCTGCATTTTGCCTCAGCTCAAAATACAGAGAAAATAAGTTGAGCAATATTGTCACATGAGACAGCAGAGACTATAAGTGATATTTCCTGCCCCGTGGGTGTCCCCCACGGAGGTTCAAGCATGCAAAGCGGGAGGTTCCAGCACACAAAGTCATTGGCTCTCACTGTCAGGCATATGGTGCCATCAGACAAGCTGCTCTTGTTTCCGCGGCAAAGCTGAGCACTTGGAAACCTGCTCCAGGACAGAGCAGAAAGACGGCGAGTTGCCTTCGGGGCAGGGGGTCAGCTCCAGCTTGCTGCTGAGCTGCAGCCCTCCTAGAAACCTGGTGGAATAAGGATGCTCCAACACAGCAGAGTAAGAGTAGAAGAAGGAGACTGGCTGAAAGGGGGCAACGGGAGCTTCTGCCCAGGGCAGACTCACAGACATCTGAGAAAAATGAAAGCATCCCCCTAGAACCTTGTTCAAATTCATCTGGGAAGGTAGAAATACGAGTCAGAAGAGAGAAATGTTGAATAAAACATGTTCTGCGGTTCAGTATTGGTCCAGAGGTTGCTCTTCTGCCTGAGATGGGCAAAGCTGTGCAGCCTCATCGTGACCTTGATGGGAGGCGGGAGGAGGAGCAGTGGGTCACGCACTGACTCCAGAGAGCACCGAGGTGAGGATCCATCTCCCTGTGCGTGGCCATGCACGAGTTTCCTCTTTGGTCGGCAACGAGAGGAGGAAACCACACAATCACGACCCAACCTGCTCATCTGGGATGGGAAGAAGCTGCTTTCTGAAGGCATCCACCTCTGTCTGACGTGGAGATGTACACCATCAGCTTTCGTCGCCGCGGTTCTGCGTCCACCAGCATTGAAACACGAGGACTTGCGCCTTCTCTCCAGCTACGGGCAGCACCTGATAACGGAGCAGACACACTGGTGGCAGCCGAAAAAAGCTCAGCGAAGGCAGAGGCGTTCGCAAATTCGCTCAGGAGCAAGTATAAACCGTCAGGCTTCTTGGGAAGACGCTGGGGCTTGGGGCAGAAACACAAGATTAGGGGAACAGATACCCCAATGCCTGTTGCCTTTCTAGTCCTTCCGTTTTGGGTACATGCAGAGACAGCTGTCTCTATGTCTCAGCGTCGCAGGGAAAGACAACCAATATGCAGGAATAGCCCTTCTTTAAATTTCAAGCATGCCTTGCCTTCTGAGACGCTTTCCATTTTTTGGACCTTCCAAAAGAGTTCCTACACCTGCTTGGTAAACATAGCCAGACGACAGAGTTTGAAAGGCTTTTTTTAAATTATTATTATTTTCCCCCCAGAAGGAGTTATTCTGATAAATGGGGTACTTCTTATTTCTTTTCTCTAGCAAAGAGCGTTACAGACCACTGCATTATTTGTTTAGGAGGCAGGTCTTTGAAAAAAAGATCTGAACTGCTCATCCTTTCACTGCTGCTACGCTCAGAGTCTGCAAAATAGCTTCAGAACGGAAAGCCCGGAGCCATCAAAAGCTTTAGCAGAAAAAAAAAAAAAAAAAAAAAAAAAACAGTCACAGTATGAGACGATGTGACTGGTTTGGGCCTGATCTCAGGCTGTAGACGTCCTGGCAGGTGTTTTCATGCGCGTGCAGAAAAATGAGCACCGGAAGGTTTCAAATGGGCAAAGAGCGACACGCCTGCCATAATCCAACAACGGAATGTTGAACTGCAGAAAGTCAAACTCTAGGTGTGACCGGAGCGCGCTTCAAACCTCCTCGCCCCGAAAGCTGAAGCAAGTGGTGCGCTGTTAACTCACCGCGGTGCAAAATAGTAGGTGTGAGTCAAGGACCCAAAGTTCATCCGTTGTTCAGGAGAGGCAAAGTCCCCCAGCGTCATGTGGAAACCTTTCCGCGTGTCTCCGGGCCGGATGCAAAACCACGCAGACCTCTGTTTTCCTCAAGATTTGGAAAGAAAAGCTGTGGATGTCTGTCATGGATGGTCTTTTCCACGGGCTTTTTGTTGTCCTGGGTATGGTCACTGGCCTTGCTCCAGGCATGGGGAGAGGAGACCGGCCTCCCCATGGCAGTCAACATTAAATCTCAACTTGCAAATATCCAGTTTATGGTTTAAAAAGAGTAATGTCGCATATATAGAGATATAAAATCATACCTGTATGCCTTATGTAACAGTATTCCAGGTATATATGAATTTATTTGAGTAGTCTAAGCATATATGAATTTATCTAGGGAGCTTAAATCACCCGTTTCACAGGAGGTATGTTTTCAGAAAACAATTGAACAATCAAAATGTGTCCGAACTTCCCCAAGATAAGGAGAAACATTCGTTCAAAACTGTGTACGTTTCCTTTGATCAGAGTTTACAGGGGATGTTATAAAACATTTGGAGTCCAAGGGCAGAAATTGAGTTGTTTGTTTGTTTGTTTTCCCTCTCACAGAGATTTAATTCCGATGGCAACGCAAAACTGTTGACCAAATATTGACCAAATACCGACTAAAGAATTTAATAGTGTTTTTATCATATGGAAACAGGGGTAAGACAAAACACAAGGAATGAATCTCTTCTTTGCCCAGTTTGCCTCTATATTAAAATCATAAATAGGGTTTGTTTTTTTTTTAGACTCCACGAAGCCTCTACCACAGCTCATCTGGCCTTGTCCCCTGGACGTAAAGTTTGTGACAAAAATTCGCTCTGAAAATGTAATTTTAGCCTTACTTTTATATTACCATTTTTACTACCTTTGCGTCTCTCTTGCTCGACCGGTTGCACACACGCAAAATAAAACTCTGCGAAGAAGCTGACACATTTATGGGCTTGGCACCCACATTGGATTTAAGGGTTCTGTGGGGACGTGTGTGATTTGATTCTCTCGATACCCACGCTCCTCTCTTTGCCCTTTCGGATAACGGTGTTCCCTCCCCGGGAGCACTGTTTGCATTTCAGCAGCAGGATTTCTCATTCTCTGACAGAGAGCTGAGGACCAAAGCTTCCACAGGACGGGACACGCCAGGCTCAACGCTGTCATGGGCAAAACAAAACGAAGTAACGGAGGTGGGCTATCGCTTGCCTCATTCCTCTTCCCAGTGGTAGCCCCGTCTTGCAGTGGCTGGTCTGTTCTCCCCCAGCGAGTTGCAGCAACAGGGAGTATATTTGCCCTGAGCAAGAAACCTCTGAAATTCTCCCTAAACTCTACTCTCCTCCTTCCTATACTCTCCTCTCCTCCTTACCCTTTTTTTTTTTTTTTTTTTTCACTAAGAACGTCAGCGGTTGTCCCATCTCATCTTAGCAGATCCCACACCTGGGGTCATCCAAGCTCCATCTCCTCGTACCCCTGAACCCTCGGGTGCCTCTGCCCAAACCCCTTGCACGTCACACCCCCTCCACCAGTGCTTCCTTGGCGCGGAAGTTAATTTTGCTTCCTGAACTCGGGAAGCGCGAGTCGTCATTAGAGACAGCCGACCTACCAGAGTTAATTCATGTCACTCAATAAGAATTACGTTCGGGGCAGAGATGGCCCTGAGGGCTTTGTCAAAAGCACAGAGTAATTTAAAAGGCTCCCACCGACTTCAGTCGGCATTGGTTGAGGCTGATTAAAGAATTCAATTTGATGACTTCTAAGGCAAATGAGCTTTCAGAAACTTTGACTTTGTTTGTCTTAACGCTTGTGCTTAGAGCACAGTTACAGTGAGAGCTGGCACCGGCCACTTGTCTTTAATAGAGGTGCCTAAAGGTTAAGCAAATGCAAGCGAAGACCTCAGACGTTGTCTTATTGGAATCCAGCACTAAAACCAGAAGCTGGATTCAGATATCAACAAGTCTCTGGAAGATACAACAAAAGGCTGAGAATTTCTCCTCCTTGCTACTGCAGTCCGAAAAAATAAAAATGCAATGTATTTCAACTACCTGGGGAAAAAAAAAAAAAACAACCCAAAACCCCAGTATTTACACACTAGGAGTGACTGGCTGTGTTTAACTCCTGCTGAGCGCCTCTGCTGTCTGCTGACGACACGTTAACCTCGTTGCAGTTTTGTAAGTTATTCGACTCAAATCAAATCCAAAAAAAAGCCCTCACCCCGCTGGAAGCAATCGGGCTGCCATCCCGACACAGTCACCACCCTGGGGACATGCTTTAGCGTCACGCTGCAAGTACTTACAGGCGACTGGTTGCAATCTTCCTTATTTTTAAACTCTAGACGGAGTATCGTTCACTAAATAGGTTGCAAACACTGTTTGGGCTCTTCAAGAATAATTAATTATTCTGGTGACGGTTCTTCTGGAACAAGGAAAACCCTTGCGAGGGGCACAGCCCAGGAGAACACGATGCACAACAGGAAAAACGGCCCAGACCTCTTTTTTTTTTTTTTTTTTCTTTCCTTTCCTGTGGTAGTTTGAGGAATATGGATTCACCTACCATATACAGAGCAGCTGCACTTAATTTGTCATGCTGATTTACATCTCATTAACAAACTACAGCACAAGGTGGGATAGGCAGGTCTTTGCAGAGGATCTGATTCTTTAAACCTTGTGACGGTGACGGGCCTAAGGTCTCCACTCAATGGAATGTGAAGACTTAAAAATGCTTTTCTACATTTCCTTTTTTTTTTTTTTTTTTTTCCTTTTTTTTTTTTTTTTTTTCCCCTCCCACAAAGCATTGTAAAAATTGTACGTAGAGAAGCCAACAAAATTTTTTGCAGCGTAACATGAAAAGCGGCAAGCAAAAAAAAAACCTGCTCCGATAGACAACCTGAAGAAGATGTGGAACAAATATTGAGAAAGGAGGGAGCAGCTCTATAGGAGGGGTTATGCCCTCAGATCCATTACGCAGAGCAACACGCTCCGTGAAGCACTAAAACACAACCTCTACTTTCCGTCCAGCCTTATTTTTTTCCCCCTCTTTTTAAAAATCCTGAACTTGACACTTTTTCGGTCTGGGGGGATACCTTGTGCTGAAATCTCTCCTCAGTTTCCCAAACCTGCCTGAAAACATCTTAAATGTAAATTAAAAAAAAAAAAAAAAAATTACACTGACTATTTACTTTCAGGCTTCTTTGTAACCTAACCCCTTTACCCTTTAAGAGTAGTTTTTGACTATTCCAACCTGACATTTTCAATTTGAGCGCGCTGTAGTGAAAAAAAACCAAAAATCGCACTGAGCAAACTAGCTTTTGAATTTTATGTTTTGTATCCTTCTACTTCTTTCAGCAAATCACAGGCTGAAATCAGAGGGTGAATTCCCAAAATTGGCTGAGAGCACGTCTCTGATGTTCTACCTCGCTGTGAGACTGTCCGTGGTACCTGGTACAAAGTAAAATCCTAGTGAAGAAATACGCTCTGGGTTACCTCCAGGGATGCTCCAGGCTGAGGTAAAACCTAGGAAAAGGCCTAGAGATGACTTTGATCTTCTAAATAACATTTTCTTGTCTTCTCTAGGAATTATCCATTGCAAGTTAACTCCCTAAACTGGGGTATGACGGTACCCATTAAGTCAAGCTGAGGACTTGAGGTTTACACCTCAATTTGCCTTTTAAACTAGCGCTAAGTCAGAGCTCAAATCCAAATGAACCTTCCAAGCTCAGGCCTGACTTTTCCAAACGTCACCGTGACTGTTTCCCCGGGCAGATGTCACATAAATGAACAACGCTCTAGCTGCAATTGAAAGACTTGGGAATAAATAGGTCTAAAGTCAAAAAAAGTTTTTTAAAAAAAAAAATCTTAACCACAGACTTCACAAGTATTCGAAAGGAGATAGGAGCGGAGGAACTGGGACTAATCCGACATAAATTCCTATTTGGAAAATGTAATGATAATGCCTTGAAAAGTTGACTAAACTTTGCTATTGTTAAACAGAAGCTGCCGGTTTGAGAGAAAAGAAGATTTATGACTTCTCACTGTGAGGCTTTTGAACTTTACTCTATAACCCACGAAAGGGTGCAAAGAGGAGCCTGGAAATTATGCTGAGCTTAATTATACTTAATGTGAATTATTCAGAAGCGCGGCCGAGAGACTAAAAATTTATTTCATACAAAGAAGCTTGACATATTAATTGGTCCTTCAGAAAAGAGACAAAACAATTTCCTCTCCCGAAAATTTACATCTTCCCCATCAAAGCAGCAGCCTCAGCCGAGCAGAACTTCATTAACAAGATTAATTATCCCGCCAGCCTCTGCCTCATCAGGTGTGCAGCCCAGGTGAAAAGCGTGGCCCCCTCCCCGAGGCTCCGGCAGAAAAGGCGACAGATTGAGGGCACCGTACCTTGGTCATTAGCCATTTTGTCAGGGTGCTCGACTGCAAGAAAGAGACAACGTCATTAGAGGCTGACAGCTCCGCGCAGGCAATGCCGGAGAACCGCGAGGACAAACACAGAAGCACAGAAACACAGAAGAGCTCCGCGGTGGAAGGGACCCACAACGATCGCCGAGGCCAACTCCCTGCTCCTCGCAGACCTCCCTAAAACTAAACCATAGGGGTGAGACCAGACGCGCCCTAAATTCTGAACGCACCTCGACCCGTGCCTCAGAGCGGATATTTTTCACCAAGTTCTTCACCTGCTTCTTTGCTGTAGCTTTTTTTTTTTTTTTTTTTCCATTCTCTTGTTCTTTTTCAATATGATTTGGGAAATTTAATTAAGCCAGAAAGAGAGACACACGCTACTTCTTTAAATAACTACAGTCAAAGCACCTACAAGCCGAAAGCTCAGTCTGACTTCTCATTATTTCACATTTTTACAAAGGGTTTAAAACTATTTACATCTTTTTTTTTTTTTTTTTTTTTTTTTTTTTTTTTTTTTTTTTTGCCTAATAACCATAAAAGAGTGATCTGAAGTGCACCAGATAAGGCTTCAAAATCCAATAGACGGATTAAAAGCCTTCTTGCAGAGTTACAACTTCTGACTATTTATGATACGGCTGAGGGAATTAAACTTTCCTCCGATTCATCACCACCATGGAGCATTAACCAGTCCTCTGCTTAATAAATTATGCAAGAATCTTAAGTACAGGAAACTGGGGGGAAAGGAAGTGAGTTGGCAGGTGAATCTGGAAGTCAAATAACCAGTGCCTGCGGGCGCAGAGCGTGCTGCTCCCCTCGCTGCTAAAATCCCTACAAAGCCTCCCCTGCATCATGGCGTCTCCCTAGGAACATCCCTACTGAACTGGCACAAATTTCCATTTACTGACACATCGGTGAGCTCCAAGCTTGTGGCAGAGGGGGAATAGCTCCTTCGATGACCCCTATATTTTTTTCCCCCCCCCTTCCTTTCAGACTTTTTCACCCACATGCAAAGAACAGGGATATACGGAGCACATTGCCTCCAACTTTTTAGAAATCTGTCAGCCTGTGCCTCCCCACCAAGCCCTACCTCGGCCGTCACCTGTCCCTTAGGACAAATATATTCCTGAAAATATGAAAATTTGCTCATGACTGCAGTTACCTGTGTCGATTAGATGCTGCCCTGGCACCACTCGGCGTTGGGTGCCTTCTCCGGGCAACGGAGGCACGCAGCCTTGAAGCCCAGGTGGGCAATCTTGGGCAAGGTCATGGAGGGGGGTTCACATTCCAGGTTATGGACCAGGAGGTGGGTTGTTTTGTTTTTTTTTTTTTATGAACCACGACAATGAGGCAGCATTAGAGGGCACTGCAGGGCTAGAAATGCTGCCCCACACCATCCTTGCCAAAAGGACGGGTCAAGGGGGGACCGGCACCATCTGGGATTTCAGGGATTTTTTTTAGAAAAGGCGCAGTGGCAATTTTTAATCTAGGGTCCCGTCGAGTTTTCCTTGCTGATCTTAACACGATGGGAATATCTGAGAGTGCTATGACCTCTTCCTCCCTCTCTCCCTTCCCACTCTTCCCTCTCAAACCTCATCGGATCCAGGGTTTTATTCATTATGTCCGTAGGTGCATTAACAGGCCACTTGCTCCAGTTTATAAGTATCGGTGTAATGTTTTGTGTGATTCCGGTAAGCAGACTACTACTCTTTCATTTTCTTTAATTAAAGTTGCTTGGCACTCAGGGAAGGTCTTTGTAAATGCCGGCTGAAATCCAGAATAAGGACGGCTGAGCAGAAGGAAGCGTAAGCACATTTAGTACCGTTGTGAGATTTGCTCCTTTCTGCTAAAAAAAACCCAAAACCCACCCAAATCACCAACCAATTCTTTCCAAGACTGAGGAAATCCCTCTTCTCGTCTGTCTGCCATCGGTTCATTCTTCCCCTCTAGCTGTCACATCTCATCGGGCAACTGCAGATTTTATTTATTCACTTCCGCCGTTTCCCCGATTTCCGAAAACGATTCATTTATATGCCGTAAAAGTCATATAACATCAAAAGCTGGACTCTCACTTCAGGGGCAATCTGTGATAATACGCTGCGAAAGGCTGCATAATGCACGTACTGTTTGGGCCCTCTCTGCTCCTCTTCCAGAAACACCCACATATATATGTATGTATACAAAATATTACTGAAGTAGGAAGTAAGGAGTAAGAAAAATCCTAGTGAAAACCTCAAATTTTGGTGCAAATTATACACCAAAAAAAAGCAGCCAGATGATCAATCCCCTGTTATCCTTCTACTCCAGGTCCCTAAGACTGCGTGTATCTGATTCTCCACGGTTTAAGTGATAAATTTAACCAGCCAGAGCATCAAAAAAAAAAAAAAAAAAAAAAAAATGTAAACTGTCGCGGACTGATTGAAGTTCGCAGTGTAACGACAATTTACATAAGTTAAGGATCTCCCCATTTGCCTGTTTATTATCATCAGTGGAGCCGAGGTGGAAGAATATAAACTCACTGCTCCGTGGGAGTGTTATTTACTACTAAACATATCTCTTTCTCACAGATCACTACATTTTCATTAGTAAAGGAAAGTCGCTGCAAATACTCACGTTGCAATTACAACACAAGGAACGGCTCGGTTTCCTTGGCGGAGCTTTATGGGCTATAATATAGGAAATGAGACAGCGGGGTGACTTAGTGGATCTTTGATGCTTGTTTCGTTCCTCGTGATTTAAAACTCCCTCAGACCGGGGCAGAGATTTGCCGTGCGAGCACGCGGTACCATCTGGCACACGCGCGTCTTCTGTTAATAATCGTTAAGGGCAGGGAAACCAACGGGTTTTTTTTGCGCAATTCAGAAGGCGCTCAAGACTTCAGAAAGTCTTTTCACCTCAAGCGCAGGGATAGATTCGTCAAAAACCCCTCCAGTTGAATCGAGTTGAACGTGACATATTTAGGGTGGGTGTCATTACGTATTCATGGCAGGGTGTTAGACATACTCCTTGTAGGCTATTACAAGATGGAACAAACGTATAAATTCATCTTTTTGGTATCTGTTGATGCTGTCTGATCTACAATTCATTTCCCAAATGAGCTCCATGGTACTTTGTGTAAACATCACAAAGTAGGTGATATCAAGCGCATTAATCTTTCGGTTTAGTTAGATATCTGGGCCTCTAGATCTTTTCATATCTCATTAGCCTGCCGTTATTATATTTTGATGCCTTGACTCGTTTTAAACTCAGCCTAATAGACTACTTCTGCTTGGCACAAATTGCGAGCATGAAATTAAGTTGGCACCAGCCGCTTGATAGAGATGAAGCACCCGCAAAGTGCTATCTCTTCACATTTCATGGCAGAGGAGAATGAATAATCAGGATCTTACCAATAATTCATTCAAAATGAAACATGACTCGGACAAGTAAGTCCTGCAAACCTGGGCAGGCGGTGATAAGCTCAGAACAAATTGATACAATTTTTAATCTTTTCTTTTTTTTTTCTTTTTTTTTTTTTTTTTTTTTTTTTTTTTTTTTTTTTTTTTTTTTTTTTTCCTTGCGACTTCACGAAAACCGTTGTATGAAGCTTTTCGCTCCCCGCCTGAACGGTCGATAACGTGCTTTAGGTATCGGGGAAGGAAAAAGGACAAGCTCTTTGCTGAGAGGACTCAGGCTCATCCATCGAAATCTTTCCTTAACGGCTGAAAATAGGAGTTTCCCCTCCTGCCCTCGGAGGCGGCCAAAAAATTTCTTATTGGTTTGCTGAAAGACGAACTCGAATACAAGCTCTCACCACCCAACCAAGCAAATCCTCGCCACGGGAAGGATGGTGGGTCGCTTCTTCCCTGCAGCCATTGCGCTTGGCTTTTGAATGAGCTCCCGTTAAATGAAGTCACTTATAACTGATTAAAAAGAGGCTTGAGCGTGAACGCTAATTCCAAGGCTCTCAGGCGCAGGTTTGAGGCTGAATCTCTCTCAATTTCCCTCCAGTCGTGACTTCTCAGGCCCAGCCTGCATCCAGTTTCAATTACTTTCTGCCAAGATGTTATTTTTATATACAAATCCCTGGATTTTCTCGAGAGAAGACACAGCTCTAACGTGCCCTCTCCTGTGCCATGCTTCTTTCCTGGAATAAGTTCTCTATGTCATTTGATTTTTTTCATTAATTACATGTCTTTTTTTTTTTTTTTTTAATGTGCAGATGAATGAGTGACAGTTAAAATATAAGGAGCAGAGCTGCAGCAAGCACCCTGCTTCCCACTCACGGTGATATTACTTACAACTTCATAACTAATAATTTCTGGGTAGATTGTGTCGGGGTTTCACACAGCCAGGCAGCAGGTAAGGAGAGAAGGGGAATATCTCTCCACATTCATTTGAAATTGAGCTCGATACAAGGACAATCCTTCACTCATGTAAACACATCGGTGCTGAACTACCCGCCAAAAAAAATGTGAGTGCCCTTGTTTTGCCCGCTCCTTCTCCCTGGTCACTAAGGGTATTAATGAGTCTGTTAATAAGAGGGACTGAAAAATATTTGGAACTACTCTCCCCACACAAAGTCAAGCTGCATCTCAGCCTGCTCAGATTTTTGAATTGTGATTTTGTATGCCTACTCCGTCGATAGGAGTGAGGCGCTACGGTTCCTATAGTCACCAGAGGATCCAAAATGAAAAGGGACCTCCCTAGAGAAATCCAGTCAGATCCCATTAGCTTTTTATTGCGAGCAGAAAATTTAGGTGGTGTCAGAGCGCTTTCCCCCAGCTGATTGAATTTAAAAAATATAGTTATCGCCTCATTATGTGCTTTCCTTTTGTCAACTACTCTACGTAGCGCTTTGCTTTTATCTCTCAATAATAGTTTCAAGTAGTAGGATCTCTTCTGGCGGACACGGAATTAATTACAAAGCTCCCACGGAGGCGTAAGAACATTGTACATCATCAATATCCAGAGGACACAGATCCAAACCTTTCAGCGTCCGGAAGAAAATGGGATCAGAGAGGGGCCCCACACCCTTGGCGTTGCGCGCTTGGATTCTGAAGTAGTAGACGGTGTCCAGGTTGAGGTCCATGATCTGGTGGGTGAGTCGGTCGCCGCTGATGGACTCCATAACCCAGTCATCAATGGGAGCGTTCTTGTCCAAAGTGTAGAAGAGGATGTAAGCTGAATAAACACAGTCTCTCAGTTAGTACTGCACCTTTTAACGTGCCTCCGTTACGAAATACAGATAAAAAAAATGCCAGTTTCTTAAAAATTAGGTTTTTCTAAAAGCAAGGACGGCGGCTCTCCAATCAAAATCGCGATGAGGAATGTTATAACAAACACGTTTGTCTATTTTTAGGACGAACCCGCAATTACAGTCTTCACTGTAAGAAATACGGATTTAAGAAATATAAAAAAGGAGGTAAATTTTAGATGCTGCTACATTAATAGCATTTAAATCCTGCTACAAATACGTTTCTCGACTTCAGGTGTGCCGTGCAGTCCGAGAGCTGCCATAAACCATAGGACAGAAGTCCTGAGTGTTTCAGTGCTGAAATAAAACTAAATGGTATTAATGACACACACCAATTAGTGGCTGCTTATGGGAAGCCCTGCAATATTTCTTGGCAGCTGCAGGGGAAATTATTTGGGGGAAAAGAATGAAGAAATTAAAAATTTTGGTGACGCAAGAGCACTACAGTAACTGCTTACCACCGAATTAAACTGAAAAGCTTTAGGACTTAGAGACTAGAGGTACCTGTGTAATAAAACTGGAAAGTTTTAGAACTTAGAGACCAGAGGTACCTTTGTAAATAACAGGTTTTTAGTTTATTTTTTTTTTCTGAAATAAAGATGCTTTTCAAAACTCATTCTGCATGAATGCTCACACCGGCCACAGATCGGTAGTGTTGGGGATATGTTTTTGTGCGGACTTTTTTTTTTTTTTTTAATTTTATTTAGAGGCTTGCAGGTTGGGCTTACTAAAGCAGTTTCTCCAACCGTGACACCTGAATTAATAAAGTAATGAAAATATAAATACGTTTTTCTTAAATGAACAGAAATACACCCGCTCAGGCATTTGTAGGGATGAAGGTTTGGTTGTTAGGGACATTTCTACTCCCCGCAAGGAATAGTTTCCTCTGCTTGATACCTCTAAGAAACATTTGACCACAAAAGCAGTAAAAAAAAAATAAAAATAATCCCCTTCTTAACCAAGTGCTACGAGAAAGAAGTTTGTGCAGGGGACCCAGTCAGCTCTCAGGTCTAGAACACTGCTGCCGATGGAAAAACTCTATAAAAGTTGCTACCGCGAAGTCATTTCGTGTCTTGGAAGTCAGGAAAGCTTTTATTTTATTTTCTCTTTTAGTCGCTGGGGACATCAGGACCATTAGCATGCATTTCAGCGTGCTGTCCGTCACAATGATCATTTCTTCCCTCTAATGGCCAAATTAGTGTAAACAGAGCCATTTCATCAAAACATCCTCCTTTCGGCCACGGTCACGGGTTGTAAAGTCCCGATGATAATGTAGAGGGAAATTATACGCAGTTACACAAGCCTAGCCTAGGAATCGTTATTGCTGGGCGATGTCCACACAGAAATATATCCTGATTTGATTGGTAACATAAAGCGGGATGCTTTCCCGGTGTAACTCACACCAGCTCATCCGATGCCAGTGAAGCCCTGATGAGTTACAGCGGCTAAAATCCGACCCGGTGCTCTTCAGTGCTAACGGCTCACACAGGGCATCCTTCTGAAGATTTCTTCCTCTTACAACGGATATTTTGCAGCTCTGCAGCAGCGTGGTGCTGGGATTACCAGCAGTAATAGTCACCTACACACACCTTCTCCCACTCGGAAAACTATTGTAGAACTGGTCTAACCCATGTTTGTAGCAACGTGACCGTAATGAGCACATTTTGGAAGACAAGGAATCCTTCTCCTAATAATTCTATGGCTCGGAGCTGGCTGTTAGCAGCCTAAAATGATAATTTAAATGCAAAATCTCAGAGAGAACTCCACTAAATTTTTCAAACTCAATTAACACTGACGCTTTGCAACAGAATTCTCAAGTAGGCACTAAGGTTATATGTAGTATTTTGGAAAAAAAAAAAAAAATATTGTGAAGCATTCATTAAGATCACTACTTGTCAGTCAATATTAGGGGTTTGTCCTGATCATCGCCTTAAATCGTTATCGTAAAATTAAACATCCACCAATAAATTCTCCCATGATGCGCTCCGCTGAGCAACGTATCATTATGTATATTATGTATATTATGTATTGCACTATTGCCAAACAAAGTGCTTATTATAGTCATTTCTAATTATCACCGAGCAGCACGTACCACAAAACATTCGCTTCAAGTGCCGCATTTCTTTTAACTTATATCACTGCTCTTAGCAGTTAAAAGTAAAGGATTTGCATCCCCGGAGTTCTAGCTCTGGCAGGATTCCTGCATCCTGCGACCATCGCCTTGAATCCTAGACCGAGTTGGGTGGTAAAAGCAAGTGACAATAAAATAACGTTGGGTCGAATAGCACCCAAGCAAACAAACCAACAGAGGGTGAAAGCAGCAAATGATGAGTAAATAAATGGAGAGTGCAGGATAACGTAAATGTTTACCAGTAATTTTCCCATTGGCTTCCAGCGGCGGCTGCCAGCTGACAATGACAGCTCGGGGCTTCCCTTCCCGTGTAATGACTGTCAAATCCTTGGGAGCCGAGGTTGGAGCTGAAAATAAGAGAATAATGGAAAACAGGAGTTATCCACCTTTGGTTTGAATTCCTTACACTCTGTAGCAGGCCCGCACTACTCCGTAGGCGTTCACCGCTTTCTTACACCCCTTCGCATGCGAGTGTCCTTCTCTGTACTTCAAACACAGAACATGATTTGTCTAGAAGGGATATTTTAACAGTGAAATTGCAGAGCACGCTGCCTGTGGCTACGTTAGGATTTGGTAGATTGTTCTTTACCCTCCTACCGTCCAGCTAAACAACCACCGAGGCATCCAAGAACATCCAATATCTTCTGGGCGCCGTATACATTTAGTCACGGCAATAACGCCGTGGCTTCTCTATTAGGAACATTTGTCGGTGTGTGCCAGTATAAAAGAAAGGTAATTGTGTATATTCATTAAATATATGTTCAGCTTTGGGATGTATTATGATAGAAAACTCTCAGCTTCGGATTTCTGAGCCTGCTTTGCGCCCTGCTTTACTAATGCTGGCCACGGGGCCTCGCACAGCTTCTCGGCTATTTTTAAATTGTACCATAAGACTCTCGAGGAGAAGGGAAAAACAGGCAAATATTAAAAAAAAAAATAGTTAAGAGATTGGTGCTGAGCTCGTTGTTCCATTTGGTACAGGCTGTAGCTGACTTGGAGCGTACCGATATCATAACAGCATGGAGAACAGAGTGTAGGGGCATCCCATCATCCCTGTCCTACCCATATGGCCACTAAATAACTGCCTTGAAGCTTCAAAGAAGTGCCCCGAAGTCCGACTTTAGGAGGTAAAGCTTTAAAAATCCGTTGGATCGTGCTGAGCTCAACCAGCCCGATCTAAAGCACGGACACAAAGCTACAGGGTGAGGAACGTTCAGTGATCTTAAACAAGAAGAAGGAAGGGAAGAGCCAGCTGCTGTGCAGGCTCGCCACCTGACGCTCTGTGGTAAATTTACGGTGGATCATTTCTTTGCTACTTTTGCTGGAACAATACGTTCAGTCCGCTATATCCGGAGCCATCGCCACCAGGACTCACAGTGTTTCGCTTTAGTCTTTAGTTCACATTAGCTGCTCCTCGCTGGGAGCGTCTTTCCTAGCCCGGAGTAGGCAAACCACAACACAAGCTCCCAGATCTTTTGAGAAGTTTCTTAAATCATCAGCAATGCCCAGCATGACCTGAGCTCCCACGTTGACGTTGTTCTTGTCGTTCTTGCTTATTCTTATTATTTCTCAAGAGTCTTGTGTTGCATTTAAGAAGCTACTCAGCTTGCAGCCAGCTTGGGACACTGGCCCATCCGTTTAAAACCAGTCTACTAGAACAAACTTCTTGGGCTGCCTTGCTGTTTCAGGGGACTGCAAGTGATAAGCCTTTTTGCGAACGAATCACACTTGATTTTCGAAGTAAAATTTCCTTTCTCTTTACTTTGGCTAAGCCCAGCTTGTAATTATTCTCCAACTCCACATAAACGACTGTATTTCCACCAAAGTGCACCCAACAGCATCTTTATCTTCAACACTACTTCTCTGTTCTCTGATATTAACCCTTTTGCCATGTTTTCGTGACCTAACCCTTTCCCTTCCGAGACTTTTTGCCTTTTTGTGAGGTTAAAGCAGTAAGGCCGGTAGGCTTCCGTGGTGTAACACAGGCTTTCCACACTGGTTACTACCACATGAGTCCCTCTGAGCGGCTGAAGTTGAGCTCCACTTGCAGCAGATGGTGAACAGAAGATGCCGTGCGGAAAAAGCGAAGCTTTCGATGTTTCCCTTAGCGCTCATTAACACCCCTCATATCAGCAAGACCTGTGTAGGCAGATCTGGGGATGGCACTTGGCTCTGAAAGTTGCTTTTGAATTACGGGCAGAACTATTCTCCCCAGCCATGGTAGTAATCTCCAGTGAATTCTGTATCAATGCTGATATGTACGTTCTTTAATATCATTACGGGAAATCCAACATGCGGAATGGGTACAAAATAGGCAATAAAGATCAGCAGTGCACGATGCCCTTAATTAACAGAGCTGCTCCATCAAGCTCAGATAATTGCATTGCAATCACATGGGAAAATCTAAGGACACATATATTCCCTCTTATTTTCCCTTTGTTAATTAAGTGGCGTGTACTGTGGTTTTCATTTAAACAAAAAAAAAAAAAAACCCAAACCACACAACAACTACATGTGTTATCTGCTGGTAGAAACCAATTTGGAATGGCACCTAGAGTCTTTTCAAGGCCACCAGTCACCCTCGGGAAAATATAGCGCCTGCACTACATTGGTGTCCAAATTGCTGTCGACAACAGACGACGAAGACAAAAATATCTGAGGCAAACCCACCGACGTTCTTATCTACGGACAAGGGACCGCAGCAAGAAATACAGGCAATCGTAAAGAAGGGGGGAAATCTAGTGGTGAACAGCTTCATGAAGTTCAGTGGAGCTATTTAAATGGAAATCTCAGGAGTTTCAAGGTTTTTTTATTCGAAAAAAAAAAAAAGTGGATTTTACCCTTGTTTAAAGACAGTCTAGGGATCAGGATTGGTGCTGCCATTAACGCCTACCTGATAACTAGAAGTAAAGCCTGGGCATGCTATTTCCCTACTGTGGTTAAGAGAACTAAACAATTACATCTTAGAGAGGATGTTCTTATCTATAGAGATCGCTACGTCTCCATCCCTTTTCAAATATTTTTCTCCCGCTGAGCTAGGGTTGTATCTGGTGTCTGTTATCAAAACGGTATTTAGGCCCCTTCGGAATCGGAAGTATCTTTCGGGTCAGAGCTTCCTGCTTGGAAAAGACCACTCAGTTGAGAAGAGCAGCTAAATTAAGTCTTCAGAGCGTATCTCAGAATCATAGAATTGCAGATTGGGTTGGGTTGGAAGGGATCTTAAAGGTCATCTAGTTCCAAAACCCCCTCCCCCGGGCAAGGACACCTTGCATCCACCAGCTCAGGTTGCTCCAAGTCCCGTCCAACCTGGCTTTGAACCCTTCCAGGGAGGGGGCAGCCACAACAAATTTTTTTTTTTTTTTTTTTTTAATAATAAAAGCTTATTTTTAATATTAATGACTGCTTGCTGGAAATGAAATACAGGTGTATAAGAACACTGAGCTGCCTTACCAAACTGTCAGCAGGGAATTTATATAAGCCAACATTTCACACAGGGTAGATTATTTACAATAAATAATGAACAAGCTGAAAAGACTGTTCACTAGGCTATTTGTTGTTGTGTTTTGTTTTTTTTTTTTCCTCCCTCTCTCTGTCTCTAATTTTGCACACACCGTTTCAATCGCTGTAACTGTGACTGTAGGTCTTGGCTTGGACTGAGGCATTGGCCACCAGCACAGCGCACAGCAAACAGCTGAAATAAGTCCACAGAATATTATGAAGAGACCTGTGAGTCAAACCCCTAAGTTAAGAAGGATGTGTATTAGGTAGAAGCATCACTGAGTCTTTTTTACTGAGTGGATAAGACGGGGAGTCATGAACTTGAGACAAAACCACGTGGAAGTTTGTAAGCCAAAATCTTAAAGAAGCAAAATCGTTACCTAATAATGAGAGAATAATCATCATAAAGGATTTAAAATCAGCATTAAAAGTCACAGATATGGGGCAAAGCGTTACACACACGTACTATCATCACCTAACCTTGCGGCGACACACGAGCTCAGTAGAATGGCTGCTTCACTTTGCTGCCCATGAAAAAAAAGCGAAAAAATAAGATATTTTTGTCCATAAACCCGTGGTTTAAGCAGTTAGGATGAACCCGACCAAGGCTTTTAATGACAAAAAAAAACCCAAAGAAAGCCTTTCTAGCAGCTCTTGCCATACCTGCTTCGTAGGTGGTGGCGTGGGCAGTCATGCTCCAGGTGCTGGACCGCCGTCCTTTGGTGACCATGACGGAGAACTCGTACATGGTGTTTGGCTTCAGACCGATCACGGTGTGACTCAGAGCGGTCGTGTCTGCCGACTGCAAAGAGACCGAGGGGAGGTTGTCTTTAAAGCCACTCTTTTGGCTGCTAGCCCAGCAAAACACAGTCACAATAATTTTTATTTTTTTTTTTTTCCCCAAGCAAAATAGCTGTATTGCTACCACGCACCTTAACAGGGGTATTTTTAGTACCACGGGGAGTTAGATAAATTATTGTGATGCTTTCTCTTTCTCTTTTCCCAGACAAAGCAATTTGCCATGCTTTAAAATTTATTTTTTTTTTTTTCAAATGGAAATTGGAAGCTAACCCTATGGCCTTCATCGATGCCCACAGAAGTACAAAAAAAAAAAAAAAATTAAAAATAGAAACATTTCCATCATTTAAACACTCATTTGCAGCCTCTTCGATGGGTTCCTTCAAATAAAAACGTTTTGAAAATCTGATTTTTAGTTGGGGGCTCAGAAAGTAGTTTTACCCCCGGAATGGTCCTGCCTAACGCTTGCCAGTTCCTGGGGTTAACGTGGATTTATGACAGAGGTTGAAATATGAGCTAGAACACCTGCACAAAGATGCATTTTTGTGTCCATAAAACACACTTTTGCTTGGTTAAATACGTTATATTATCGATCTGGCTCGCTGCGATGTGTTTAAGCAACTAAACATATTGATATTGATGTGAATATTAAATTGCTCATTTATTTTTAGCTGATTTAGCTTTTTAGCCCTTAGCCTGCAGTAAGGAACGATCCGAGCTAAACGGCGCTTGTATCAAAGGAGACAAGTGAGAAGAAAAATATGGGACAAATCGGGGACGAGTGAATAAAATCAATTCCCACGCATTTCAAACTGCAGAGCCCGGTGTGCAAAGCCCCAGCATCAACAACTTACAGGCCAGTGAGTAAACCTGGTGCACACGTTTCTGTGTTCATATACCCACGGACTGAAATTCACTGAGTAAGTGTATGACTTCGCATCGAAAGTCCGCCCTGAGGTTCACATTTGGGAAGTTTTTCCCCCAAGACATCTTGCCGGCGTCCGTCAGTAGCGCCATTGTGATGCTAACGGTCAGATGATTCAAAAATAAATCAACTTTGACTAAAACCGGGGCATCAGCACTCCTGTACGTGGCAGAATGAAGCAGCAATATTCAAGGGGGAGTGGGATAAATTTCCTTCGCAGAGACATTAATGAATGGGCTACGTCTGCCTACATGGCACGTTGCTTTATCACAAGTGCTCTGACAGATGTTTTGCACGCTACTTACTAGGAAGACTTAAGGCAATACCACATTTTATCCTTTTCATAATTAAAACTCCTAGTTCTCAGGAATCAGCACTTTCGCAAGTTATTCATACTCGGGGTTTACTCCAGCAGAGAATCCCCCTCTATAAAATATCTGCTTGAAGCAAAGACATCGCCTCTGTGTTCATAAACTACTCAGTGACTTGCCCGAGAGGGCAAAATCTACCTGCGAGAGTTTATACAAATTATTCTTTTTTACAAATTATTCTTTAGACAAATTGTCCTTTATTTTACACATTTATTCTTTATACCAATTATTCTCATTTATATATGGCTGGATTTCAATATAGGGAATAATAATTTTCTCCCTCCGGAAAGATTCTGGAAGAAATGAAATTATTTACGGCATAAAATTACTCCTCAGCATGACTGAGGGTAACTAAATCTGATAACTATCGCTGTGGAAATCCTCAGATATTGCACACGATCAGGAAAAATTCACATGAAAAAAACAAAAAACCAAAAAAACAAACCAATAAGCTTTGAACCTATTCCTGGACAAAAATAGTTTTTAGCAGAACATAAAGATATGGGGTTCTTTTTTTTTTTTTTTTTTTTTTAAAGTTATTTTTCTCCAGCCGAGTGTTTTTCTTTGATTGTTTTTCTCAGTGCTAAATAATAGCATTTTAAAAATCGAAACCACCCTTGAGATCGGTTTCGCGTTGGGATGAAGGGGGGTGTAACTGCAGCAAGTACCTTTACTAACGCCATGCCATGCCTTTTTGGGATAGTTTGTACCAAATAAAGTTGGCGGGGCAAAGTTAAATTTATAAACTCCCAACTTCAAGACTTAAACCCTTCATTGTATTAAATCTGATCTGCAGTTTTGAAGCAACGGGAGACCTGAATGGGAAAATCTCAAAAGACTTGGAAATTCAATGCCAATGCACAGGGAAGTGCTTTGGGAACTTATTCGTGAGCCTGATCCAAAATTTTTAGAAGAAAAAAGAAGTTTTCCCTGCTGTTTTCAAAGAGTAACATAATGGGTTTTATCTTGCTTCCTTGAAAAAAAAAAAAAAAAAGGTTATTTCAAGAAAACAGATCTTAAAAACATTTTGGATTGTTTCTGCTTCTGGGTGATTGATCTGGAATAAACGAATCAGATCGGCTCCTTACGCTACCCACAGCCCAGCTAAACTAGAGATGGTGGCAAAAAAAAAAAACCAAAACAAAACAAAAAGGAATTTAATTCTTGCTCCTTTCCCTGCAAACTGGGCCTTTCCTCTGCTCTACTCACTTTGTTGGGCAGGGAAATCCATCTCCAAACAGGAGTCAGATGGAGGCAGGGCATTGAAACGTTCCGACACCCTTAATTACCTAAGAGCTTGTTACAACTGCACGAGCATAAAAAAAAAATTTGTGTCTAATATTGCATCTGAGGTCGGCAGAAGTATGGCAGTGGATGTAAAAACAAGGTATTGGCCTTTTATCCCCTGTAAAGTTGGGTTATTATGTAAAAGCTTTACAGCGGGTCAAGCACCTGCAGCAAAAAGGCAGCTGACCTAAGTCTCCTCTCAGCTGCTGTGAACATAAATTGGGAGTAACTCAAGTGAAACGGATAGTTTGCAGCGGCACGTGGACTCGGCCGAGGGCCAGTGAGCCAAATTTGGATGGACTAGTGTCAGGGGGAAGAGCCGAAAAATCCCACTCAGCAACGGGGCTGAAGGCAAGAGCTTCTCCACCGTCCTTCCCACCTCTTCCAAAAATTCCCCGGGGAAGATCTCGAGGTGAAGAGTCTGTAGGGTATGCGTACGCCAACCCTGGAAGGGGTGGAGAGCCGTTGTCTGGGGTTTAGTAAGGCCAATTTCTATTTAGACACATCACTCGGGCTCTAATCAGAGGAGCCTTGGTGGTGGATAGAGCACGGCAAGCTCCACGATCCTTGTAAAAATGACTTGTACGAGGCTGCTTTTGTTAGGACAGAGAACGGTAAAAAAAAAAAAAAAAAAAAAGCCTAAAGGCTGTGCTTGTTCCTTCCCATTCCCTGTCCCACCGTCTCTCTTTTGCTGGGCTGGGTACTGCTTGCCTTAGGGCTTGAAAAGAAGCTCTCAGACAGAAAGTAGAATGCTGCTGCCATGTCCATTCCAGTTGAGTTTTTCCTCATTAACTAACCTTCCGTTTTTTGGGGTTTTTTTTTGCTATTTGGGAACGTGTAATAGGGAGGGGTGGAATCGCTATGCGGCGTGGGTGGGGTTTGCAATCGGTATTTCTTCCTATTCACGCTCGGCTACCGTGCTACCAAATCTCATTTATAGCTGATCGCTAACGATTACAGATCAAACCCGTCAACGGTTGGCACGTGGAATTAAAAAAGCGGCATTTTCATCCAACTAAACCACAGAGATTTCTAAGAAGCAGCGGTTACTGAGGCAAGTTTCCTTCTGATTGAAACGGGACTTTTGGTTGAGGGAAGTTCATAAAAGCCAATTCCGAGCCTTTGCAAACCAAATAGGAACAGAGGGAAATAGCTCATAAATTCATAACGTGTTAAAATTTCACCTTGTACTTAGCACTGGTTGAATAGCTCGTTCTCCATCGGACCGTGTAGAAGCGAACCTCCGTAGTCTTTTGGTTCTTTGGGACAGAGTTGTCTGCCCAGATGACCCTCACTGCATCATGCGTAAGTGCAACAGCCTGGACACCTACTGGTGGGAGCATGGGGGTGGAGATATCTGGGACTGAGGTAGGGAAATCATCAAGCAAAGGATAAAAATCAACTTCTAATGGATCAATGGGGTCTGGGTCCATACATCACCAAATGAAGCATTCCAAAATAAAGGCGTAGGTAAGTTCAACAGAAAAACAAAACCAAACCAAAACACAAACAGCCACCAAGGGGCACACAGCACGATGGGTTAAATGCATGGCATTAATGAGGAGGAGGAACATGAGGAGAACAGAAAGAAAGGCATTAATGCAAAATGAGAACGCACCGGCAACGTTTCAGTTACATCACTACAACACAACTAACCAGCGCTAAGCGCGACGTTGCGTTTAAATACTTCCAGGTTTGCCGTGTTCTCTTCACGCAAGAGGAAGTCAACGCCCAGTGTCTCTCCTTAAAAGGACTTACATTTTCTTAAAAAAAATAATAAACGCAATCACTTCAAGGTTACATTATGGGAAACACCCACAAAGTGGAGAGCGTGTCATCCTCCGACCTGATTTGCAGACACGCCACACTCCCACGTGTAGGAGCTACCCGTGCTTTACTCTCTAGGCAGCCTCCTTGAGGCCCGTGATGTTGTTTCAGGCCCTTGAAAGGAGCATGTTCTGCGTCTGCTTAAACATTTATTAGGCAAAGCAGAATATAAAGATGTCGCTGCTGAAGCGAAGATCTTGCAGTCGTTGGTTTAACCCTCTCGGTGTGTTAAATTTGCATATCCAGGCACGGAGATGTGGGTTATCTTCCTCCAGGAACAAGTTCCTCTCCCGTGTGTCTTTGAGGAGCAAAATGCTGAGTGCCATGCACACGCCAGAGGAAAATTCTGGGAAAAAAATCTGGAATTTCTCTCCCGACCAGCATTACGGTTTGGCCCTGATGACATTCACCCTCTCTCGGCTTCTCGGGGGGTGCGGGGTGATGGCACCCAGGCGGGAAGCAGAGACCCTTCACACCCGGTTTAAATACCTCTGCCCTCGTTGAAGTACTCCGTCAACTTCTGGCCTGTCTTTTAAAGCTCGATTGACGGACTCGTTATTTGCCAGTCGTGATTTTTCTAAGCACAGTTTCAAAATGCAGCGGGTAAAGAGCAGGAAAAGCACGCCAAGAGTTGCTGTTTGGTTTTGGTGTTGGTTTATTTTTATTATTATTATTTTTTTTCCCCTAAAAGAATGTGCTAATTAATTAACCAAAGCATAAATGACTCTAATATTTCATCACTGACAGTTGCTACAGTTTGCTCCACGTGCAACTCCAGCTCCTGACACTCTTTGATCACGCCCGTTTTAGGGGTTTGTAATTCTTACGCAGAACCTCGGGAAGTCGCAGCCTTCAGAAGGAAAAAAAAAACCAGAGGACACGAGGAGGTTTAAAAGGGATGAGAAGCCGGGAGGTTCCACCTGCTTCTTGCGTGGCTTCTTTCATCAAAAGCCGCTTTCTAAGAAGCTTGAATATCGGCGCTGAAGGAAATGAAACAACCTGGTGGTTGTTGCAGGGACTCAAAAAATCAAGCACGCGATCCACACAGGGAGGAACGGGCAGCTGAATCTTTTTTTTTTTTTTTTGGCCCCAACCTGGTGACCAAAACTTCCGCAAATTGAAAGTCAACAGTTTCTTTCCCTGAAGTTTTCCAAAAGAGTTGGCTGTAAACTTTGGAAGGTGAGCAATACCTGTTTCTGTTTTTTTTTTTGTTTGTTTGGTTTTGTTTTTTGTTTTTTTTAACAAACTTATGCTGGATGCTGATGCGACTGGAGCTCAGTGGATATTTTAGCAAACGCTGCGCTTCCTTTCTCTTTTTCTTTCCCAGACTGAAAAGTGAAGTCCTGCTGTAGAGGAGAGGATGAAGGGGGGCTGGCTTTAGCAAAATCAATGGTCAGACTTGATCAATCAAGAAAATTCAGTTTCTCCAACACGTCCCCACTGACCCGAGGAAGAGGGAAACGTCTATAATCCACTGGTGCCTGCAAACAGGTGCCTAAATCGTGCCTCCATTTCCCATCAACGTTTCGATTGCTATTATTGATATGTCATTTATATTTATATATATCTCATTCGGACATCGCAATCTTTTGCCAGAAAAGATTTTCTTGCTCTTTTTGGAGCTGTTTTGTGAATTTTGCATGTTCTATACCTTTAGTTTCCACACTGTATGCACACCAAAGTCTGTCTACATCTCCACGAAACGGGCACGCAAAGTTTCCTTGGTGCCCAGGGTGCGCCAGCTCATCCGCTGCTTGGGGAACACAGCTCCTGCGCGTTCCTCCTTTGCTAAAAGCTTTTTTTTTTTTTTTTTTTTTTTTTTTTTTTCTCCAGGAATGATCCAGGCCACAGGCTCCTTTCAGCGGCTGCATCCCATGGGTGGGAGATGGTGGGAAGCTCCGGGCAGGGATGTCTCTCGGCAATAAGAGAGAAGCTTCGAGGTGGACTCGCAGATGATCATTGGGTCAGGTCACCAAAAGAGAGGCCAAGCCTGAATTACCTTTATTTTTTTTTTTTTTTTTTACACCTGGATATTGTTTTGTTGATGAGAGGTTATATACAGACATAAAATCAAATCCCACAGGCCAGCCGGGTGATTTTTAAATAGAATCGACAGGGAACGAAAAAAAACCTTGAAGATAAAAGTATATCTGGATCCTGAGGCAAACTCACTGAAAAAGATTTTACAAGACACACACCCCCAGCAAGAATGACCTCTGTAGACTCCAGACAGGAAGAAAGATTAAGAACTTTGAGCCAGAAGTTCCCTGACTTTATATCGAATATAACTTGTTACGGTTGCCCTTGATTGTGTAATTAATTACTTTTTTTTTCTTTTTTTTTTTTTTTTTC
>NW_020799142.1:35879480-35905746 GCF_003259725.1 Athene cunicularia
CCCCCGCACTGTGACCCACTTTCTGGATGCTGAGCAAAAAGCCTCCCTCCCTAATTTCTCGATGTCAGGATTATCTCGGGAACAGGCACTTTACCGCGCTGAGAACCTCACGCTATGACGTAAATACGAAGGAGGTGGCCGACCACAAATAACACGCGGGAATCAACTTCAGGGCGCACGGACGTTTTGCCCTGCTTTGTGTGTTTTAGTTTACCGCGGGGTTACTCTAAATACATCCCTAAACGAAAACAAAGTCAAATGACCCCGTCAAGTTCCACGTTGGTTTTTTTTTTTGGCGACTGTTTTCCGAGAAAAAACAAGACAATTCATTTTCCTGATTTTTCCGTGTGAATGGCTTCATCCCCCACCTCCCCCTTATTATTTTTTTTTTTTTAGCTGTTAATTCTATTTGTACAGAAAAAAAAAATGCAGCTGAATACGCTGGGTGCTCATACACCTGCTAAAGACGGGAAGTGCCCCCTCAACGATCTTTACCAAAAAAATAACGAATGTTTCGATGTGAGGAGACGTTTATTAATGAGACATTGCAAAAGACCCGCTGCAGAATTACGTATTTCGTCTACATTAACACCAAATCAGCTCAGCGTGATTAATACTTGTACCGAAACGAGTAAATAATCTTCAAGTACTCGTTGCACATTGTTCCTAAGAGCCTTTCCACACGCGTGTTTTGTGCTTAATTTTACGTCCAGGTGAAACGGCGACATGTTTGTTTAATATTCAGGTGCCTTGTGTGGTTCTATTGCAAAAGAGCTAAACTTTCAAAATTGCCAAATGAATGAGTGGCGCATTAATAACTCCCTGCACTAAGTATTAGTTATTAATTCAGTTGCTACTCACCGTAATATCCTTAGTTATACGGAAATTAGTTTGTATTCCCAGAGATACAGTATCTATGTTCATGTGATTTCCCCTCTATATTAGCATACTACTTTTAATTTCTAATTTCTCTAAGTGTTGTAACTCGCCAGATTCCACACGCAGGTTTATTTATTGAGACACAAAGCCATTATTTAGCTGAGAGTTTAATAATGTCACATTCTGCAGAAGACAAAGAAATTCAGATGCAGAGCCTAGTCTCACTCCACCTTTTTTTTTTCTTTTTTTTTTTCTTTTTTACCCATGCCCCAGCTGTTGTGATTTTTTTTAAGAGTTTTGAAAGACGCCTGGCAGAGTGCTGCAAGGGGTTAATGCAGATTTTGGGAAACACTTGGGAAAATACAAAGAGTTGAAGTTTTAGGACTTTGAGGCGTACCAGGTGTTTGTTATTACCAACTCGGTGGCTATATTGAAGTGGAGATATAGAGATAAACGGTGTATTAATCTCATTTATTTCTGTTAATTAGTCACGTGGTTTGGTTTTAAGGGCTGTCCCTGTAGTGACTGAAGAGTCGAGCACCTCTCTAGAATATTTCATCCCATGCTGAGACAGGTATTTAAGGAAGATAAAATGAATCATCCTCTAAGGTTCAATACGTATCTCCACTGATTATGTCCAGAGCACAGACGTCTGGACTTCACTTGGCTTAAATTTTTAAATAACGAGACATTAGTGAGAAGAAAAATAAATAAATATTTAAAAAGTCACCCTGAACACTGATTTTTAAAATGTGAAACGTTACTCCAGAAACCTGATTCTAGAAATTATCGTCAAAACCCCCCAAACCCCATAGAGCTGTCACGTCTAAATCAAAATAAGTCGTGAATTCCCAATGAGGAATAAGCAAAATGAGTGATTTATTATTAATTTGATGATGAAAAATACACTCACAGAAACTGATAAAGGAGGTAGAAAAAGGTGATGAGCTCATGGAGAATTTAAAACTGGAGACTCTACAGCGCGTACTTCATTACGACCGCCCATATAGCGCCATATATAGTCCATCAGGCTTTATAAATTGAACAGAGCGACGGATGATTTATGTTTACAACTAGGCTGAGTAAAGTTACCTTTGCAAAAACGAGCTAAGATTGCGGTGAGGATGCGAGCCGTAGCTTTCTCTTAAAACCATGAAAAATTCAGGTGGTTAATTTGAGCTGCTGCTAACTGGAGCAATAAACAATTGCTTGAGTCTCCTCTCAGACAAGAGGGAGAAAGGTAATTTGCCACGGTGCAGCGTTTGAGCGCAGTATTAAGAGTTGAGTTTAGTCCGTCACAATGCAAAAAGTGAAAAAGTATTCATGTTGGCAACGTGGCAGGCAGTTGCTTTTTTGAACTGCTTTGTGTATTAATAATACTTACAGGGACGTTCTGCTGCTCTTTTTGGTAAAATGCCATCGACGAGTGGGGAGTTCAAAAGAGAGAAGCTTTTTAGTGTAAACCTACTAATAGGTGCAGCAGCTAATGGAACAGAAGGGTCGTTAGTGCTCCTGGCAGAAACAACGCAACGGAAGAGAGAAACGGGGGCTTTAGAGATGACAATTGCAGTGTAGCTGCAAAAATTCAGAGGTAAATTCTAATTTTTTTTTTTTTTTCTCTACCAACTCCCATTCATTACTCTGTCACAATGAAGTTACCATTTGTATTTGCTCTTCTGGAGCAGGAGAAGGGAAGAATTATATGTGTTTTGTTTGTTGGGTTGTTTTTTTCCTTTTCTGGAAAAAAAAAAAAAGTCTTCTCACCTTTGAAAAAGCTGAGCAAATAATTCAGCTTTAATTAGAGCATCAACCAAGAATCCCCGTGTCAGTGTTGGTGTGGAACACGCTCTGGAAATAAAGTTGTGCTCTGCAGTTCAACGTAAAACAGAAATAAAGACAAGAGGCTCAAACTAAGCGTGGACAAAATCAATTTCTCCTACTGACAGATGATGTTATCGAAAAGAAAATAATCAACAAATACCAACTAATTCCAGATGCCACAGCTCTTTTCTTCTTTACGAGGGTAAAATTGTTCTTTAAGAGGGTAAAACTGTTCTGTAAGAGGGTAAAATTGTGACATCTCTATAGCCATTACACGGGGTCTTTTGACAAATATTGCATTTTCATGTATAATTTAATTTTCTCTTTTAATATTCTCTTCAATTTTCTCTTTAATTTTCTCTTTAATATAAAATAAACGACCACGAGATGTGAACGCCAATCCAAGAAAAGCTCCTTGCCTTAAACTACAGCGTTGGGAAAAGAATAGCGCAGTCACAGATTTTTCCCGGATCACCCCCTTTCTCTCCTCAATAAAAAGTCATTCTCAAGCCCTCTTCTCGCCTCCCATTACCTGACATGTGGGACATGTGGCACCCTGGGAGAAGCCGAAGCGAAGATGGGGTCTCCTGCTCATCGCGAAAACGTTGCTCAATCCCATCATACAACTCGGAGCCTCTGTCTCACACTTAAAGACATCCGGATTTCTTCTAATGCAATATAACTAATGAACCAGCAATTAACTTCTGTGTTCAATAATCATCTCCCAACACCTATGTCGATGCCTTTCCTGATCCTAACCAAAGCATCTTTTGTGCTTTTTTTTTTTTTTTTTTTTTTTTTTTTTTTTTCTTTCCCATTATAAAGCTGGTTTTAACTGCAGGCTATATAAGTCTACCCTCAGGATGGCAGAGCCAGTACTAAGGTATCCACCATGAGGAGCTATGGCCTCCCTGTAGAAGAAGCAGAAGCAAAGATTTCTTGTCAAAATAGATGGGGTCTGGCAATATCCTGCAGTAAAAAAGGCCGGGTGGTAATTGCAGCAAGAGAAATTCCTATTAGTTATTAGGAGAAAAATGAAATATGAGGGTTGTCAAGCACCGAGGCAGAGGCTGGTGGAACACCCCTCCTTGAAGGTGCTCAGAAGTCAGCTGGAGATGACGCAGGTGGGACCCAGAGCTGCCTTTAAAGCTGGCCCCGCTTGATCCAAGACTTGGGCCGTATGACTTGAGGGATCCCTTCCAACCCAAGTCATTCCACGATAAGTAACAGGCAAATGGGGTGAGAACAGGAACCTGACTTCGAGGCCGAGCTGGGGAGGAGGTTCTAAGCCAGCTGGCGACGGAGGAGCCTTCTGTCTCCTCTGCTGCTCTCACACCTTGCTGCACCGAAAGCATAGTGCCTCCCCTTTATTCGCAATGAAAGGGGTGGAAACACGAACGCTAGATTTTGTGGTAAGCAGAGTCACTCCTGTAGGAAATGCCCTCCAAAGAGAAAAGGTCTTCAAGAAAACGATGTCTGGGCTGTGTCCTGCCATAGTCACCGATACGGAAAGACCCTCTGAAGGGCAGAGAAACCTTCATCCACAATTATCTCGAAAAAGCAACCAGAGAACAGCCTCGTTCACTCCGGTCTGCATTTGGGAAAACATCACACTGTTGGACCAGTATCAGTTCCCGGACCCGCTAACATTAGCTTATTGCCAGGAAAAGGGAATCAACCTACAGACCAAATGTCCAACTCAAGTATAAAATCTGCAGATGAGGGTTATCGAATTCGGAGAAATCAAGAGAGAAAAGCACTTCCAATATCGCGGTCGGTTGGTAGCGTGCCGGACTTGAAACGGAGGGTTGAAGCCAGGGCTGTGGTTCTCCAGACTGTCAGGGCTGGACAATGCTCTCAGGAAGATGGAAGCCACCCCATACGCATTAAGAAGCCCCCAAACCAGTTTACGATCAAATTTTCATCTCGTGGAGCCGCATCAAACAAGCCCAAAGCAAGTGGAGTTGCTGCTGGGAGATCCTGGAGAAAATATTCGGCATTTAGCAGACTACTAAATAAATCTGGGCTTTGGGAGCTGCATGTTCGAGCATCAGCTGGTGTTAGAGCATCAGCGATGTCTTGCCTGAGGGTCGGAAGCCCAGGAGGTGATTTGGCCTCCTCTGCGTGGAAACTACCCTCAAGGAACAAACTGTTCCCCAGCACCCAAAAAGAAAGGCGCCTGGGCTTTGATTTTACAAATATCCACGAGCGCCTCAAGGCCAGCAGAGTAAATTCCGTTAAAAGAAGCAATAAGTGATGTATTTCCACCTCTTGGACAACATACACTTGCCCTGGAGAGCAAAGCTTAAAACAGATTTTAGCACAATCTAGGGAAATTATATCCACGTTGAATTTTTAATTAATCTTTTAATCATATGAACAAGTTTAACTGTAAATATTCCACTAGCGCAGACAATCACGGTGAAATTCTCCAAAGGAGTTTCTCCTATGCTGTCAGCTGGAGAAAACCGGTTTTATTTTATTCCTTCTACGCGCTTCGTACGTCAGCAACAGACCTACCAGTGAATTACCTTTGCTCTAACGCAAGAGAATTAGCATAGATTTACATCTTCTGGTAAAACTAACCATCCATAATACCGAAGAGCTTCATTCCAGTGATGATAAATTCACAAATACTGTAAAATCCCAGAGCGCATTTTTCCAAGGTTACAAAGGATAGGCCTGGTATCATCTTTGTGAATGAAGAGCACAAAATTTGGGGAAATTGGGCATTTTTAAATTTTTTTTTTTTTTCCCCCCACACCAAAAGGTTTTATCCAAAGTTTCAACAAAGCAAACGAACATGTTTTTGGAGCATCAGGAGCACTAGAATCTCCTGAAAAGCAATTCCTCCTGTTTAGGATCTGAAAAAAAAAAAAAAAAATCCCTACGTCTATCACATATATTTGTTACGAACGCAGCCAAACTCCGGGAAAGTAATGCAGCGTAGCAGAAAATGAAGTGTAAGACATACGGACAAACCAATAAAAAATGAAAAGCCGTGACTCGAGATGTTTCCTGACATCAGAGGAAATGTCGTTAATGTAGCGGGAGGGTTAACTTGGGGAAGGGGGAGGGCGAGGGTTCTCCAGGCCCTCGTGCACCAAAATTAACCACAAAAGTTTTTTCCTTTGAGTTGATGAATGTATATAAATAAAAACAAATATATTCTTGGCTCTCTGTATTATTTATATTATAATTTGGGATTAAGAGTTATTCTTAGGCATTCTGTTCTTCACTAACAAAGGGAAACATTCAGCTTTTCTGTTCCATCTGTTGTCAATAGATTCTAAACATTTTGTCAAGGAAACCCGTTTAGCTATTTATTTATTTGTTTATTTATTTATTTATTTATCTATCTATTTAGTTATCTAGCTATCTATTTATTTATTTATTTATTTATTTTTACGGCTGGAGAACTGAGGTGTAAACAAACAAAAATACTTTCCAGAAAGTCAACCAGAGTGAAGCGTCTGAGTGGATTCTTCCGCGTGGCTATACGGGCAGGCTAAAATTCACTTTAACATGCGGACACTGTGCAAATCCACACAAGATCTGTATTTGGGGGGGGTTATACAAGATCTGTGCGTGATGTAAATAATGTGTGGTTCACAAAATGACCCTGCGTTTGAGAACGGCTTCTCCGTCCTTCGTGAGAAAGCAAAGTCCGGGAGAAATGAAAGAAAAATTGTGGCACGAAGTCATTGCGGAAATGGCAGCCGCCTTTAAATGACAGTTTTCAAAGGCAAGAAAGAACATGAACGGTCCCTGGAGTCTCGAAGTGCCTTTACTTGTTAGCGTCGCGCTTTAATGTGATCTATGAGGGAAACAGCGAGATGCATAAAATTTAACATATTTTTGTTTGATTTTCACCGCTCCGTTTTGTATTTAAAATGCGAAGGGAAGAAAACAACCCAAAACTACAGTAAAAAGCTTTTTTGCTCCCTTTCATGTCTTTGTTACAAGTCACAACTGTCATCTGCAAAGATTAGAGAAAATGAAGAACCATCTTCCTCTCCTGATCCGCAGTTAAGATGAAGGTGAATGTGACGGAACCCTTTGCGTTCCTCGTGGTGTGTTTGTTAAAATATAAATTCCGATCTAAAAAGCTTTATTATCTTCGTTTCTTGTCACTTGTAATTGGTGATTTGTTTCCCAATTTTCTGCCTCGAATAACGCAGGGATCTGTAAAAGTCGAACTTCTGGGCCACCCAGAAGGCTGGTGCATCTCCGGAATGGTCACACTTGCATCAAGGCAGGCAAAGATGAGACAACCCCAGCTGCCAATCTCTCACCGTGCCGCGTAGAACCTCCCACACGGGTCCCTGTAGACCAGGGGAGACCACGCAGCCCCCTCCAGCACTAGAAACCACCTTGCCCGGGTGAGTTGTTAACTCATTATTCATGTGGTAGCTCTAATTCTCCAAACTACTAATTAAGCAGAAATGCCTCACATCCGTTAGATTTTTTTCTCTTCGGAGCCGAAAATTTTCAGGTGCATGCAGCTTCAGGCTTTGTGGGAGGAGAGGGAGTAACTTTGAAAAGTCTTTGCTAGGGCTTGCTGCATATTATGCCCTTTGCTTTCATTGCTGGGCCAGCACGATCGAAGGGTGAAGTGAAAAAGAGACACGAAAAATCGTATTTCAAGATGCGCGCTCCAGCTTCCCAATCAAACTCTTTCAAGAGGCTGCGTACGCAGCCGTGCACACTCGGGGAGATGAACGCAGCTTTTTCTTGGGTCGCATAAAGGCAACTGGGCTTCAAAACTCTTTCTAAAATTACGCCTTGTTCTTCTCGCATACGTAAGGGGCGGGGGGAGGAAGGGATGTGCTCTGAAGAAGAAAGCCCACGTTTCTGTAAGGCTCGGGAATTTGGTTCAGCTTTCCCATCATATTTAGCTTTTGAGTGCTTTAAATATCTGTATAATAATATTTTTTTTGTTTTTCTACACGTTTTCGCATGGAAGGACTTAGAGCATCCTACATCTGGAATTATTATTACGGATGCCAGAGGAATTACCTTTTTCTGACCAGCTTAAAAGTGAGTCTCAGCTTTTCCCATCCGCACGGAACGGTGCAAACAGCTTGTCGTCAGCTGCAGAATGACTCTGTTGTTGCTCTTCAAAAGGCTTTTTTAATGCAGTTTTGCCGTTGGGATGGCACTGACATAGAGCAAAGGCAGAGGCCACCCCCATCAGGGTTGGGTGACGGTCATTCTCTCGGTCTCCTCACGCCCAGCCCACCACCCGTCTCGTGTCAGCCTCCTTATTCCAGTAACTTATTCAAATATCACGGAACGAGTTCTCAAAATATCCCACAATGACATAACAACGTTGTTAACGCACTGGAATACGCTCTGATAAAGTTACCGCGTTCCACTTTGCCAAGACATGAGTGAAAACCACGGGTTTATCATCTACTGGAAGTTTTACACCAATTATTACAGCCGGTGTGGTGGTTCAGATATTTGGGGGTGGGTGTGTGTGTGTACGTTTGCACAATTGGTAAATGGAAATCTCCTTGGCATGCTTCATCCCTTTGCAACATTTATTTCATGAGTAAGCTTTAGTACAAAGCTCCACAGACATGAGCCCAGCCAGTTCATTACTATGCTTAATGCCTTCCGAGCTGGATCAGTTCAGAAATCGTTACTTCCTAGGCGTAAAAGATCAGAATTAGCATCTGTGAATTTTCCAATATTGTTAAAACCACCGTTTATCAGCCGATAGCCTTGGCATTTATAAGCACAAGCACAGAATAGTTTTTATTGTTTTTTTTTTTTTTTTAAAAAAAAAGAAAGGAAATGAAGTGGCTCACTACAAGTGGGTCTCCTTGTTAGAATTATTAATTTGAGAGTCAGTCAAGCACTGATTTCTCTGTCACAGAAAAGGCTGAATGAGAGCAGGGGATGCTTGCTCCTGAAATTTATGAGACCGACATCAAGTCTCTTTCGTACACTGCGGAGAGAAAATACAACAAATCCTTCACTGACAAAACTTAAGTCCCTGGATATTCTGATGTTCTCTGTACCTGTGGAGAGCGTCTCTAAGGCAATACGACCACTCAGTCATGAGAAAATCACTCTATTTAATTCAGTCTAGAGTGCGAGTGTTACCTCTAGATAGTTGTATTCAAGATGATCATCGCACAGAATAAAGTTCTCAATCACTATTCTGAAAGACTGAGCACTTTTCTTCGTGGTTTTGAAGTGATTTATTCAGTAGCTGAAGTAGACTACTCAGACAAATGCTGTAACAGCTCGGGTGCAGGCGCTGATTCAGGCGTTAAAAAAGTTTTGCTTGAAGGAAGGAAATTAATTAAGTCCCTGAAAAGCGACGCGAAGCCGCCAGATGACTTGTGCAAATTGGTGTTGCACGATCAGGGGGGGAAGGAATTAAAAAGCAGGCCACTTGGCGAGGGTGTAGCTCTCCATCCTTCCCTATGGCTGATCTACTGGAGGAGATCGCCCACCGTTTCCAAGCCTCGGAGTTTCAAGCAGATTTAATTTATTTTTTTTTTTTAAAAAAAAGGATTACAAAGGTGAAGTGTTTAATCGGAT
This sequence comes from Athene cunicularia, assembly GCF_003259725.1. Taxonomy (NCBI): domain Eukaryota; kingdom Metazoa; phylum Chordata; class Aves; order Strigiformes; family Strigidae; genus Athene; species Athene cunicularia. Next base: position 35,888,739 of record NW_020799142.1, read on the forward strand.
TTCTAAAGACACTTGGATACCCGATTCTCCTCCAAAGCCAGCAAGTACTAAACAGAAAGTATTTTTACTCGATCATTAGCAGCCGATCGAAGGTGCAAAGATCTTTTGGAATTTCCCCGTCAGCTCTAAACCACCGAATCCTGATGGGTAAGCGCACGCTGTGGCTAAGTGACCGTTACACCCACCGTGCTCAACGGTGATGGAGCTCCTGGATGGCCTGAACGACCCCTTGCTGTTGTCTTTCCCTCCTTGGTGGACTAGAGAAGTTAACAAGGGCTCAAGCTCAGGTGACTCAAACAGCTGAAGTTGGGTAAAATAAAGAGTCTAGAGAGCAGGGTAGAGAGTTTAGCATGAGTTCAGTCTGATCCCAAAGGTTTCACCACCAAACACTGACCCCAAGCGAAGCCACCATCTTCTTTCCAACCTGGTCACAGAGAAGATAAGAGGGTCCCGAGCTCAAAGATCAAAGCCTCATGTTTTGTTTCTGACTCTGCCTCAACTTCATGAGAGCGGGAAGTAATTTAGGATTAGATTTTGGAGTGATAGAATTTTGCATAAAAATATTACAGAAGACAATGAATCACTGGATGTCCGGCCATTTATACCTATGGTACCCAAGCACCCGTATTCACAGGGCCTGCGTGCAGGCGACCAACGACGACCCGTGGCTGCACAGGGAACAAAATCCCCACAAATATCAGCAGGAGGACCTGCAGCCTTACATATCTACCGAGCAGGAATGACAACCCGATCGCACATCTACGGCAGGAACCGCCAGGCAAAGAGGGATCACGAGGGCAGGAATTTCCAGGGCAACTGATGCTGGGAAGGGAATAAAGCCAAAGAACCAGCCTGAGGGCTGTCAGCTCCAACTTTCAATACCTACGTGCATCCCTCTTCTCCAGCTCTCAACTAGTAAGGTCTTTGGAAAGACGTCCAGGAGGTGCTTTTGTGCCGGTCCGAAGACGGAGAGAAGAAAATCGCTCCCAGGGAGAAGATCGGGCGTGTTTTTCATCCCCGCTGAACCTGGCACGGCACTAGTTTTACGAGTTTTTCATCATCATTTCTCTCAGGACTACAGCACAAGCTTGTAGAGGTAAAATAATGCCGCACGTGGAGCTGGATTATTGGGTTTGGGCACAGGGGGTGCGAAAACAGCCCCTGTACAGGAGAGTCGGGCAGGATTTCTGAAAGGCAGCTGATGTCAAACAAATCTGATTGCTCTCTAATGAAAGCATTTGCCGCTCCAGAATCTAAATCATACACAGGTATGCAGCGTGTTTCAAAATAGCCTACGAAGGCACAATGAAAAGTAGAGCTGCAGCGAACCTCGGGAAGCGGCAAAAAACCCCCAGTTTTTCAGCTAGATACATCACGGAAGGGATTGAGGCGAAGTGGGGTGACCTCTCCACAGGCTCTGTCTGACGAGACAAAGGAGAGCTGGGGAGCCAAGAGGAAGCAATCGCTGCAAGGCACGAGGATCAAAAGGGATGAGGTCTTTGGAGGCGAGAGTAAAACCTCGCTGAAGTTCATCATTTATTTAGGTATCAGACTTTATTGTTGCTTTCCCGTCTCACGCTTAAGATCATGCACACCCCTCGTGCACAGGTGTCACAGGAAATTTTACAACAGGTAGGATGAGCCCACATCACATCTATTTTTTTTTTTTTCCCCTTGTTCCTGCCAGCAGCACATTCTGATTCACAACCTTATTGAAAATAGTGTTTTTATTAGGAGAAGAATTCTGTCTCATCATTTTGCGTAATTTTCTCGTAATGGTTTCTAATAAAGTGGGTGAATAACGTAGGAAGTATTGGCAACTGTTCTAATTTTTTAAAAGCTTTCTCTGGGCCCTTGGTCACATCCCTCTGGGGTTCATCTTCTGTGGATGTTGAAATGATGGAATTTAATAAGTGCAATTATTCATGGAAATTGATTTTCGAAGTTGTACATGGGAATGCTCAGAGAAGTCGAATTTAAAACGTGCACGTCAGGATTTCTGACCAAAGTGCTTGTATCCTTATCCAGTTAGAGACCGAATGCAGGCGGCTTATCTGGACGATGACAATTAAGTTACACTGCTCACTTTTTGAATATTTGCCATCAAAGCAAAAAAAAATAAATGTGCAATGAAAAAAGATACTTTGAATCATGAAGAACTTTCGGGAAGAATTCTCGGTCTGTTGGAGAATGTGAAAAAAAAAAAAAAAAAAAAAAAAAAAAAAAAAAGGTGCCAACCCTGATTTCTGAGACCGAATTATTTGTAATTAAATATTTGATGTGGTCAAAACAAGTTTCTTGGAATGTTCCAGATGGCAAGCAAGCGGCTTCAAGTTGTTCCTGGCGTTTTTTTCCACCCGAGGGTAGTGGCTATCAGTTTTATGAGCGAATATATCCAACTGGTCGTCGAATACAGGAAGGAAAACAAACACTAAAGCTTCACCCAACCCAGGTTATTTCTCCAGTTGTTAATTAAGACACTTTTAGCGAGAGCTGGCCATTTGGAACTCTCTAAAATTGAGCTGTGTAGGCATCTTCTCCTCAGCTCTTAAAGCCAAAGCACAAAGGCCGAGATAGTCCCTGTCTATATAAATTTGATTTTCTACTACTGGCTTAACAGTGGCGAAGGACTCAACTGAAAACTCATTAAAGATACGAAACAACTTAAAATAGGCTTGGGAGAAATTGAATCCCTTCTGGAATTAAAAAAAAAAAAACCCAAACCCAAACCCACAACTTTGCATTTAGTCCCGACCATCCGTTATTAGACGCAAACCTTGACCGGTAATAGCTTTTATCTTTCGCTTCCACAAAATTTCTTGCGTAGGCCAGTCAGATACCTTTCCATTTTACATAATAACTTTGCGTTTGTACAAAACGTCATCAAATTTTCTGCAGAACCCGCCGAATATTGGGGAGCGGCTAGGCTTTTTGCAAATACCTCCGCCGTAACGTGCGCACCCGGACAGAGAGAAGCTGTTTGATAAAGCGGCAGTAGAAACAATTTAGTCCAGGATTCCCAAAGGAAACGGCAAAAAAAAGCTGGACAATGTGGTTTCGTAGTGCTGTAAAATACCAATTCCGACGAAAAAATATCCCCAGATATCAAGAGTTTTGGTTGGTCTGCTAGAACTGAGATAACTAGTCTCGCCGTGCACCCCTAATGCACCAAGTTAATGAATCCCCCTGTAATATCTGATCCTTCCCAGACTGCCAAGCAGAACTTACCCATTTTTTCCTCGGAATAAAAAGTGCTAAAGAAGAAATGATGAGGAAACCATTAAACTTTTTGACTGCCTTTAAACTTTGAACTGTTTTTCCCAGTGCTAGGAGAACGGTCCGTCACCACTGCAAGGATCCAGGTCTCTGCATACCACGCTGAGAATTTAGATGAACTGTCACAGAGGCTGTGCCATGAATAATGAATCTCCACCACTCTCTCGGCACCATTTTGACAGACACAAAATTGGAGTCTTGCGATTGCCATTAAATTCAAACATGGGAGGCCAGCCCAGGGAATAAGATCTTTAGGTCCAGTTTTCTGCACAAGTGGGAGTCAGCATTAGGAGCAGATGATTTAATAAGACCTACTGAATAAAATGAGCGTTCTGAGCAAAGAAATTGGACATCTTTGAGAGTGTCCAGAGGTTTGAAGCTAAGACCAAACAGAAAATGGACTGCAGAAACAGCTTAAGCAAGCAGCACGTACGAACAAAGCACCGGCGAAAGCCTAAAAATAAACCCACAAAAATAGCATAACCTCAGAGGAACGTCTTTTTTGTGAAATGAAATGAATGGAAATAACTACTTACCCAAATTTTCAATGGAGTAATAACGCTGTTTACTGTCCACTCGCACGGTCTCGGCATAGGGACTGCCCACGCCGTAGCCGATGATGTACCCGCGGACGACAATGTTTGGGTTCAGTGGAGGAGTCCAACTCATGACAATACTTGTTGTCAAGGGCCTGACATGAAGAGAGCTTGGCTGGTCAGGAACCTGAGATTCTGGGATTCAAAAAAGGAGAAAAAAAAAAAAAAAAAAAAAAAAAAAAAAACTTGAGTTTAGATTAAAAATAAGCGCACAAAAAAAAACCCAAAACCCAACCAGGTGCCCCCCGATTTACATGCAGAGCTTACATGCAATTTCATTTCTGAGCTACATCCTTCCCTTCCAAACGCACCGATATGCCTCAAATCAAATATCTCCTACTGCTTTCCACCTTTAGCATAAGGCTACAGGAGAGATTTCAAACGATGCAGGAAAATGAAAGGTGACCCGCAAAAGAATTTCCAGGAGGACAAATTTTCTCTTCCCTGGTCTATTTGCAAGCTCAGCAGGATCCTGACCGTTGGTCGCATGAGTTGTCCTGCACTCACAGGTTATTTAACAAACAGGTTTCCTTTATTGGTGATATACTTGTACATCCCGGCAATAATCTGTCTCATTCCCACGAAAACAAGGCGGGAATTTCCCTCTTGGCCACACAGCTCTTGCTTTGAAGCTGCTCGAAATAACGCACCAACGTTTCCAAAATGAAATCATAGTATGAGAGAGTCTCAGTACAGGAATTCCCAGGTAAAAAAAATCATTACGTAGCAATGAATCACTTGGTGTCTATTTGCCTCCTACAAGCCACGTTTTACTGTCAGGATTAGAGGAGTAAATGCCTTTTGTTTGAGTTTACCCGGTAACCACCATAGCACAAGTCTCTTCAGAGGAGCTGCACAGTAGCTTGTCTTTTTGAGAGCAGAAAGAGACAAGTTACTATTTTCCCCCAATAAAAAGGCTTGCAATATAGTAGATGAAAGTTTTTATAGACGGCAACAAGGACAAGGTAGAAAAAAAAAAACCAAACCAACAAATAATAATCTAAAATGATGTAAACTCAAACAAAAGACACTTCGCAGTTGTGAAGCATTCCCACTGTAAACCTTGGAAAAAAGCGATAAAACCCAGAATTAACTAAGCAGCACGACACGCGGCCTCGGTATTTTACGGCCTGTCCGATGAATTCTTCGGCACACGTCAGAGCACTCCGACAACCCGTTGCCCCTTCGGGGAAGTCCGATTAATTAGTACGTTACCGGTCTGAACCACCCAGCAACTTTAGAAGTCCTTTGCATTCGACTCCTTTAAAATTGCAAAGCGCGGGGTCTCGTTTACAGGTCGAAGAAAACTCACTGCAAAGGCGCTACTCGCAAAAAGAAGAAACAGATGGCACCAGCGGGGCCACCGTAAGTCAGGTTTAACTTGCCGTTTACCCCCAACTCCCCTCCCAAACTCGGTTTTAATGCAGAAGCAAGAGTTACTTGAGCCGTTCCTCAACAGCGCTGCTTGAAAAAACAGACAGAAGGATTTCTCGCAAGCCCCGGCGATAAAATAACAACTGAATGCCTTGAAATGGGAAGCTGGATAACGGAGCAAGACTGAAATTCCTCCAGCTTCCTAAAGTGGCAATTCTCGGGGAACGAAGGAGACGGGAGCACTCACAGAACCCGATTTGCCTTCCAACGATCATTTTTTTTTTACATCTGCCACGACGCCGGGATTTCAGTTGCGCTACAGATAACCTCTAGGCAGGCGTTTAGGTTAAAACTACTTTATTCAAACACGGCGTATTCTTGATTTCGAACCATTCAAATACGCGACTCGGGCGTTTCAGAGCGAAATCCTGACTTTTTCTTTCAAAAAGCCAAAAGGCAGTTTAACTCCTTGTACCCTTCTTGCGAATTAAGTCTCTAAAATGATATTTTTGAACTGTTGTTTGAACATTAAAGTTGCATAAATAGAGAGTTGCTCTTTTTTTTTTTTAATTTTTCACTTTTTTTTTTTTTTTTTTTTTTTAAAAAAAAAAAAACAACACAAATCCAAACCCAACACTTTTCTGATTCTGAAACAGCTCCAGATTGTATAACTTGTGCCATGTAGTTCACAACCCAAAGTACAAAGTTAAAGGTCAGAATCAACTCATTTTTCCCCTCAAACAAATTTTTTTTTTTTTTGCTTTTCTTTCCCATGAAGCACATTTCCCACCGTAAGGACTTTTGCCAAACGTAACACAGAGGCAAACATCGAAATCCATCAATTCTTCAGGCAACCGGACCATCCAGCCTTTGCATGGATCTGCTGATTCTCAGCATCCCAGCACTCAGATATCCAGGAGTAAAATCCTTATTGACACAAATATCGCGTATTTCTGCTTTTTTTTTTTTTTTTTTTTTTTTTTTTCATTTCCTCGCATGTGTTCTAGATCGACACATTTACTTTTCTATCTCCTGGGCTTGAACATGATCTTCAACCTTGAGGGCTTGAGTTCTCCATTCTCCTGCGTGAAGTGCCAACTGAGTTCTTCATCCTTAACCCCAAAGGAACCACATTTAAAAATCTTGCTTCTGACTGCGCCAAGAGTTTATCGCTTTCCTCTCGGGTGAGGAAATTTTGGGATAGTTGTAAAGCAGACACACGCTCCCAAGACAACATCTGGCACGCAGGAGGAGAGTTCCTCAGGAGATGTCGCCATGAAATCAGATTTCTAGGTGCTGCGTTTCTTACTTTTTTTTCCCTTATAGACACAATTAGGCTCCCAGGAAATGGAAGCTGAAGTTCTGTCTCACTGCCTGGTGTGACATCTCCTCCTGGGATGTCGCATCTGCTCACACGTGCCTCCAAGTCCTTCACTGGGCTTCTACGTGATGGCTTTGAGTCCCCACGTCTTCCATCCAGGAGCTACCGTGCTTAGCTCTACTTAAAGGCCCCTAATTCCACCGTCAAGCTGGAAAAAATGCTTTACATTTCGGTCACTTTAGCAATTTTCCGAGACGTTCAAAGGTGTACGGTTTACAAAGTCAGGGTACTTTTTATTCATCCTATTTTGTTCACGTATTTCCCCGATCGCTTTTCGGTATAAATTACAATATGATAGCAGTCTAGCTTGTCATGCTCTTAACGCACTAATTTAGAGCTGAAGCTAAACTATATTGCTCTCTAATATGTATAACAGCTTCCATCTGTTCAATGCAGTAATCAGAAACCAAGCATCCTAAACTCATTTTCCTGGAGGATACCTTTGCTAAGTTGATCAGAGATTCTCTTGCATCTTTGCTCAAGCTATTTAAAACAGACCCTTTGGGAAAAAAACAAAAAACAAAAAACAAACCTACTGCTTTCCATTTATTTTTTAAATATTTTTTTTTCCCATTTTTTTCCTTCTTCTTTTTAAAGCACAAAATCTGAGGTTGAAAATAAATATTTAAAACCTTCCCAGCTGTCAGTAAAGGCATGCGAGCTTTCTAGGGAACCTTGAAGAAGCAGCTATGTTTGGATTTCTAATCGCTTACAAAAAAAAAAAAAAAAAAAAAAAAAAAAAAAAAGAATTTCCACCGGGAGTCAATGCCGTTCTCGGGGATAATGTTTGTCTTCGTGTTGCTGATGCCAACCAGGCTTCCAGTGAAAGCAAGAGGAACTGAATTAGCCAAGGGACAAGAGAGGGAACTGCAGTTACCAGCCTTGCTCTGGCCCACCCTATGGTTAGTCAACACTTGCAGGACTTTGCGTAACTACAGGAATAAGATTTCTCCGCAGGTTTTCTCAGAGAAATTCGATCTCGCCGGCCACAGAGCGCATTCCCCGCATCAGGCTGCTGCAGCTCCGCGAGGAGAACTCATCACTACAGCGAATGCAAATGCACGGAAATACCTTACGCGAACAAAACGGCTTGGCTTGAATTTATTTGCAGGAGCCCACCTCCATCGCACAGCCCCTGCAGCGACTCGATTAATGCCTTCACGTGCGCGCACGTACGTGGGCACAACAACTTCAAAGGAACGTCGTGGGCACGAAATACAAATCAAACCGAATGTGCTCAAATGTCTTCCTTTTTTTTTTTTTTTTTTTTTTTTTTTTTTTTCCGTGGCGTGTTCAGAATTTATTTTTCCCCCTCGCCAGTGAGAAGCCAGCTGCTCACACCTTAACCACATCGCCTCCAGCCGAAGCGTAACTACAAAGATATCATCACGCACGGCGGCGTGGCGTGGCCCGTTGGTATGGTTACACCCCGTCTAGAAGCATCACCTTTTCTTTAAAACCCTGAAGAGAAACCCCGGGTTCTTTCTTTTTGATGTCGCACACGACGGTCACTCCTGGTGCACCGGAAAATTGATTTTTAGACATTGGAAAAGGCAGAAATTCTTCAATTTGAATTTTTGAGCTCCTAAGGAAATCTGGCCAGTCAAAAGAAAGGCAACATCAAGTAGTACGGCGCATTTAATCTGATTATTTATTTCTTCTTTCATCCAGTTTGCTTTTGATCCTTTTTAGGTGACTTATTTTGTTTTAGCAATTTTCATCAGTTTCCTTGTATTTCCTATTCATCTCCTTTCTGCCGCGTATTTGCTTCTTACGGATTGTCTGTAGTTTTTGCTGTGACTTCCATCTGTCAGATTCTTTGTTCCATTTGATTTGCACTCCGTTTAATTTTTTTTTTGAGGTAGACTTTTTCATTCCTCTCCTTTCATTCCTCTGCTACTTCAAATATCCCAGTCATTTTATGTAACCCTTTCATTTCAGTGTTTTTCTTCCCTTTTTGTGTCAGCATCTGCACTGATTTATATAGCCCACAGTTTTCAGGTATCTGCATCCCATCATCTTTCACTAATTATTCAGCTCCCTTGCCAACCTGCATTTCTAACATTTCCAAAGAAAGGCTGGGAAACAGGATTTGACCTATTTGAATATTTGCTTAGTGAATTCTTCGGATTGTTGGCATCATTTTCATCGTTTCTTTGGATTGATTACATTTATCATTTATGAAGTCACAGATTCGCTTCGCCTCCTTATCACAAATGGCCCCGATGCCCAGGAGCTAAATTTTGGCACAGAATTATTTTAACAAAGGGTTCTGACTCCTTGGTCTTGGTGGTAACACAGAAACACAATCCAAAGCATGTGGGAACCAGGAATAGACAAAAACATCTGTTGGTGGGTGTTTAGACCCTGGGTGTGTCACCCTAACCTCGGCCTGAGCGACAACTGCCGTGACATCCCTCAGCTAGAAGCCTTTAGGAGACAACAGCTTTTAAAAAAAGATGCATTTACCATCGAGATCGTTCTCGGGTGTTTCTGCTGTGTACCAGTCCGAGGGGGGCCCTGTCCCGTTCACCGTCATGGCAGCCACCTGGAAACTGTATTGGCTTCCCTTCTCAAGTCCTGTTTAGAAAACAACAACAACAAAAACCACAAATAAAAATCATACAGAAGGATGAATCGTACAGAAGGATGAAGAAAACAAATTAATGACAATCCCAGAGTTTGTAGTAGACTTTGTGTAAAATGAAATCTCTAGTAATAGCCCGTTGGATTTACCATATGTAAGGAAACAGAAAGAAATGCAAATATAAAAAAATATATATGCAAATACATAGCAAGGGACTCCCCCTGCACAGTGCAGCCCTGCAAAGCTTCTCAGAATCCCAGAATCCTTCAGGTTGGAAAAGCCCCTCGGGATCAGCGAGTCCAACCCTCAGCCCAACTCTACAAAGTTCTCCCCTACCCCACATCCCCCACAGCTCATCCCAACGGCCCTGAAACCCCCCCAGGGATGGGGACTCCCCCCTCCCCGGGCAGCCTGTTCCACTCTCGGACCACTCTTGCTGGGAAACATTTTCTCCTCCTGCCCAGCCTGACCCTCCCCTGGGGCAGTTTCCAGCCGTTCCCTCTTGTCCTGTCCCTGATCCCCTGGGAGCAGAGCCCAGCCCCAGCCTCTCTGCAATGTCCTGTCAGGAGCTGCAGAGAGGGATGAGGGCTCCCCTCAGCCTCCTCCACCTCACACTGAACACTCCCAGCTCCTTCCCTGGCTCCTCACAGGATTTATTCTCCAGCCCTTCCCCAGCCTCGTTGCCCTCCTCTGCCCTCGCTCCAGCCCCTCCAGATCTCTCTGGGATTGAGGTGCCCAGACCTGGACACAAGGCTCCAGGTGTGGCCTCACCAGTGCAGAGCACAGGGGACTGTCACCTCCCTGCTCCTGCTGGCCACACCAGTGCTGACACAAGCCAGGATGTCTCGCTGCCCAGTTTGCAGGAGCGGTGCCCGGGCAGGGCTGTAGCACAAAAGCACTGGGGGGAGGTCGTCATTCACGTGGGAAAAGAGATTTCTGACCAAAAGAAAAGGCTTCAAAAAACGATTGAGGGCTGCACCGGCCCAGGATTAGTTTGGGTCGCAATTTCCATAGGTCGTGCTTGTACTTATTAAATTAATGGATGTGCAATTAGTCGAAAAATGAAGAATTGTTTTACATAACTTTGCCATTCATTGCACACTTAACAAAACCAACCCACTGCTTTTAGCATGCAGGGAACTGCAGGAACACTCTCCTTATGCATCAAATTTCCAGGCTAGGCACTGGATTAGCAACTGAAGAGCGTTTTGCTTTCTGGTGCTCCTGATTGACTTCAGAGCACACAGTTCAGGCAAAAACCGTGAAGTCTTACCAATATTATGAAACGAGCACGAATTCGGAAATAAAACATTTTCCTCTGTGGCTAAAGCCATCAGAAAACAATTACTGCCGCGTTTTGGAATGTGCCACAAGACTTCTCAGTCCCCGAGGTAGGGATGCAGGTTTATCTTTTTGCTCAGTCTATACTGACCACAAAGTGCAGGGGGCTGGCAAAAAACGTTTCGTTTAATTGCAAACATTCTCTGGAGAACAAGGCTCATAATTAAAAAGAGCAGTTAACATTTAGCTGACATGGAAGCCTCCTCTAAAATTGATAGTGGCTATTTAAAAACCTGCACTGTAACTCCGAACTCCTTTGCTATTGCAGATGTTCTGATTATCCCATAAAGCACCTGCCTACCAAATAGGATTGCGGCAAAGATGCGAAGTGCCGGGGCGTTAATATTTAAAAATGTCCATTTAGAAGAGCCACGTCGCTTGGTCTCCAGCAATCGCACTATATGCATGCAGAAAGTAATAACGAGACCTGGATATTTTGTTCTTAATTGCTTTCTAAAACACGTATTCCCAAGCTTTGCGAAACAAAGCGCTTCACTCTCGGGCTGTACGGAAGCACCAGGACTCCCGCAGCTCTTCAAGCCTGGAATAATTCATGTGAAAGAAAAGACTTTGCTCAAGACGTGGGGGGATGTAGAGCCATAGAGATTCATCTGCTCTGCTCCCAGGTGGCTTTCCCTTCCCACAGCCTTTCTCCCTTCGCCGAGGGTGTGATCCGCAGGGATGGGATCGGGAGGGATGATGGGAGCAGAGCTCTGGAGGTCCGTGCCTTCACTCCGAGACTTAACGGTATCGCTACGTTTTCTTCTCTAAGCCCTCAGAGCAGCAGCAGCTCAAACATCTGAGCGGTTTGCATCGTTATTTCTGCTTTGTCCGCCAGCAAATAGATCCATTCCAACTCGCTCAACGGGCTTAACATGCTCTCATTCCCCCCAGGAAGAAGTTGTGGTGCAGGTGTGATGCTGCCTTCACGAGGGGTTCCGTGAGGAATTTGGTCAAGAGCAAGGTTAGATGACCAAGTTGAGATTTCATTATTTACGGTCTTCCTCATAAAAAAAAAACGTTCTACTTTTGATTTATTTTGGAAACAAAATCGTGCTTTCCCCTTCCAACCCCGAAAACGATACGGTTATTCTGAAATATCACTTCTGATTCTCATCGTTTACATTTTACACGTGAAAGTAGACGTAATTCAGGTCTTCTGAGGTGAAATCATGGCTACACTGGATCCAGGGGCAAAACTTTGACAAAAGTTTAATTTTTTTGCCCTTGACGCTTTGCTGCTTTCTCGGTTATGTCTTCAGCATCACACAAGAACCCCGGTGAAATTCATTTTCACCCCCTCAAATTACTTGGTACCCTTACGACACTCATCTGGCTACTTTCTCTCTTGCAATTATAGTTTTGCTATGATCTACTGTTGCGCTTTTTATTCTGTGAGGAGATATTTTCCATCGAAATTCTTGGCAAAGAAGCCGGGGAAATCGATACTTTTGCACCCATGAGAAAAATATGAGATGTTGATTGAATGCTCTAAAAGAAAAATAATAATAAAAAGAAAAGAAAAAAAAACAGCGGTGGCTTAAGATACTGGACACAAGCAATGCCGCTTCAAATTCATTAATGATAAAATCCAGGAGACAAGCAGATGATAAAAGCATTAAGGAAAAAAAAAAAAAAAAAAATTGCTTGAGAAAAAGCACCCTAAAGACTGTCTTTGTACGACACAATAAATGCTACCTGCCAGCAGAGAAATCAATGTTCCCTTGAAGTGAAAGTATATTTTATTCCCAAAGCATTTAATTCATCAAAACCTTGCAAGGCTGTACCATGTGAACACTGACCTGTGAACAAGTACCAGAGGTTGTTTGGCTCCAGTGTTTCAATCTCACCCCTGCGGGTAGTCTTTCTATGTCGGATTTTATAGCCCGTAATAAATCCATTTTGAGTACCTGGTGGTGGAGGCAACCAGCTAACTTTGATGCTCTGTAAAAGAAGAGATATTATTGCTGATTTTTTTTATTTATTTATTTATTTATTTATTTATTTATTTATTTATTTCCCCTGGCAAGGAAATGACAAAAATAAAGGACATAAAATAATTTTTTTTTTTTTTTTAAAAAAGAAAAAGTAAAAAAGCTGTGTGTGGTTTTTTTTTTTCCTAGTAACAACATACATTCTACTAAGTTAATCGTTTTGAGAAGAAATCAAATCAAATCTAAAAAAGTTTCACGCTGGCATAAAGAAAACCGTATACTTTTGCTATAGAGACAATTCATTTAGACAGTACATTTTCTCCATTTTGAGGAATTTTTCATTTCAACAGGCCACTAGAATACCTAAGATAGCACAAATGGCAGCTCTGGGGTTGAGTAGACGCTACAACTCATTTTTCCCTTGCAACCCGAAGGGCCAAAGTTGCCTTTTTTTTGACGGTAGGATACAAGTATCAACATGAGTAGTTCTAACCATTATGGGTTTTTTTTATTCCATTTTAATTCCACAGACCTTCACGGAGATGTTACTTCAGCCTCGCTGTACCCATGTAAAGAAAGTGAAACGTCTCGGGAATAAAGTTATGGCCGATCCGAACACGTAAGAGAATTTTTGCTGAGTTATTTGTCAGAGTTAGCAGCAATGCAACTAACCAAGACCAATCGCTTCTTTTTGTCTAAATATTGCTTGCCTGCTTTGATTGTATGAGGGATTTTATCTCAGTCTAACAGCCCAAATTGAAACTGTCCCTTCCTGATGGCTCAGACTGCCCTACATGGCCAGACACCCATCTCCGCCACCTCTCTCCTGGGAGAAAGGTCTGATGGAATATTGTTGCTGTGATACAGACACCAGCCCATCGACTTGGCCCCTCCTGTCCCCTTCTCTTGTACTTTTTTTTCCTTCCCGTGCTTAGTAGAGGTTTGTGTGGCACTGCAGGGCTTGTTTTCTTTTCAATCCCATTCATTTGTCATTCAACCCCAATACCAGAATCCCAGAATCCTCTGGGTTGGAAAAGCCCTTGCAGCTCCTCCAGCCCAACCATGACCCTCCCCCTGACCGTTCCCAACTCCCCCAGATCCCTCAGCGCTGGCTCAGCCCGACTCTTCAACCCCTCCAGGGATCCCGGGGACTCCCCCCTGCCCTGGGCAGCCCATTCCAACGCCCAACAGCCCCTTCTGCACAGAAATCCTTCCTCAGAGCCAGACTAAACCTGTGCTCCAGACCCTGCCCCAGCTCCGTTGCCCTTCTCTGCCCACGCTCGAGTCATTCAATGGCCTTTTTGGGGTGAGGGGCCCAACACTGAACCCCCTCAGCGAGGGGCGGCCTCCCCAGTGCCGAGCCCAGGGCTCAGATCCCTTCCCTGTCCCTGCTGGCCATGCTATTTTTGTTGCAAGTCCCCTGTGCTTCCAGACTTTGAACAGCCAGACCTTTCTGAGCAGCAGCAGCCGGGTCTGCACGCAGCAGCAGGGACGTGTGTTCTCCCTGCCTCGCTTTATATTTGACCACATGGCATTTCATTTACGCTGTTATCTCCCAGGCGCTCGGCGTTGTAAGGGTTTTCAGCAATCAGCTTTCGCTTTTGCTACACTAAATTGCTAAGCCATGCTTCCTCGCTCTCCATCCCATGCACTAGGCCAGTGCGGGTGCGTCGCTGGGTGACTCCACCGCCAGCACTCCCCGGCCGAGACAAGCCAACACCTCTCTCCATCCTTTGTTCTCAGTCACATCGGCTGCTTATCACAAAGGGATCTTTTTCCTTAAGCTGCAGGAGCTGCTTTTCTTCAGGAGCCTTTTGTGAGGGATCTTATCAAAAAACTGAAGGAAAGCCAAGCCCAACAGTATCAACTGGATCTCCTTGCCCATGCGCTCAATGACTCCTTCAAAGGACTTTAATACAAAAGCTGTATCGATCCCTCCTCCTCATATCATGTTCATCCATATGTCTATTCATTCTGTTCTTTATTACAGTTTCTATCAGTTTGTCCAGCAAGAAACCACTAGATTTATTGGGCTGGACTGATAAGAGAGCTGATATTGTCCACCAAACAATCTGGGCACCAGCCGTTCCTTGCAAGTCTCCAGTCCCTCAAATGTTTTTACTCAGCACGATACAAGATATTCAGGGCATTAAGGGTTTCTTGTGGAACAAGACCTCCCAGTTGCACAATTGCATCTATATGATCTCTTACAGCACTGCATTACACCTTTTTAGACAAAGAGGAAAGTCAACCACATCACCGTGGATGGGTTTTGACCAAATACATTTTATGACCATTATTGAGTTGCTTAGTCCCCGCATAAATACGTTACAGCGCATATCAAATTAATTATGGCAATAGAAAAATCAATTTTGCACATATACTGCCCCGTGATTTATTGTTACAATCAATTATACATTTCAAAATCAATACTTCAGCTTTTCATTGCCGAGTGAAATAATGCCGCGTTGGTTTGCATTAGGGCAGCACAAACTCCCATTTTTCAAAACCAGAGCGATCGTTTTAAAAACAGATTTGGTCACTTTGCATATTGAAATTGCCTACATATAAAATGTTTATGGGAGAATGCAAACACCCAGAGAGTGGCTTTAAAACACATTTCCCAGGTAGAGAAGAAAGCGGAGCATTTGGATATTTCCTTAGAGGAGGGGAAGAAAGAACAACTCCATCTTTCTCCTGCTCTTTCCAAGAGCAACAAAGCTCTTCTGAAATCCCAGCTGCCCCCATTCAGGGAAAAAAAAAAATAAATTATACATACATATATATATATGGAGAAGAAACAATAAAGTGGAGGGACAGGAATGCTTTTGGAAACCTGTTGCACAGCTCATGCAGGTAGACGGTTATAAGAATGATTTATGGATTGAAAAATCCCACCAGAAGGGACAAATCACATGGGTCTCTCAGTTTGGAAAGTGCAGCAACGCCAACTTTTCCCCAAAGGTGCCACTTACGGGATATTTAGAACTGAACCAGCTGATAGAAACCACAAGTCCACTTTGAAAAAAAAAAAAAAAAAAAAATCCCATCGGTTGGAAGACTTTCCAATGACCCAGATTTTTGTGTGGATCTTTGGGTGATCCACCATCATTTCCAAACCGCAGGCTCCATTTTATCCCTTTATTTCAAACGGAAAAAAACCTGCTGAGCTGAGCGTGAGTAACACACCTGGGAGGCCCCAAGACAATTTGTTGCCCTCTAGGAGAGGTGTTGGTTATAGTTGTGGGGAGGAAAGGGTCTTCAGGCCAGTGTCCACGCAAATTAAAAAGAGTTTCTTGCAAATGGAACAATACTTACACAGCAGATCTGCCACTGGGGTGGTTTAACCCCTCGATGGGGCCACTTAGCAACCATTTAACATTGCCATTAACTGGAGCAGGAGCGCCTCTAGTCTCACTCAAGCCATTTCATCGAAAGCTTGCAGGAGGCTGGGGTGCTCCATGTAAGACCGTGACCGGGCAGCATTGGTTCTACCTGTCTGAGCAGAAAAAGCTCTGAAGGCTCCCAAAGGAAGGGCACACCCGCATAAGGGTCCCCATGTCCGAGCACGTTCTCCAAGCACATCCAAGAATGTGCCCAAACACAGCAGAGGACAAAGCCTGTTGCACGCAGGCCCTGGTACTACATGCGTATAATTACTCATGAGATTTAAACCCGCGTAGTTTTTAGGGATATAAGGAACTCTTACAGCCGTGCTATTTCTAGACTGAACTTGACACTAATTCGATGTAAAAAAAAAAAAGACAACAAGAGTTCCAGCAGAAGCACCCAAGCAGCTGTGACACCTGCAAGCACCGCGCAGTTTTTACCAGACCCCAAATATCTCGAAGTCAGCAGTGACTTCACATCTCCCCGCGCAGCAGGTCTCACAGAAGCAATGGGTTTGATCTAACACTCAAGGTAGAATAAATAAGATCTTCCTTATGATTAGAGGAAAAGGCGGATTCTTTACAGATCCACCTAAAGCTGTCACGGTAACGGTAACAGTTCACTTTCACCTCAACCTGGTCTCCATGGACACCGCAACGTTGCTTTTTATCAATAGTACTTAACATGTGACCCTTTGCTCCAGGAAAATCAATGACTAAGGTTCTGACGGGCTTCTTGTCCTTTCTTCTGCTTAAGAGAGAGCAGTAATGACTAGCGCTCTAATCCTCCACACTTTATCTGTGAGGTAACCAACAAAAAGAAAATATTTCCTTTCTGTTAGACCAGGTCTGGTGAAGTTCCCGCTGACTGAAAAAGGGGAAACATAACCCCCATTTAAAAAAAAAAAAAAAAAAAAAACAAAAAACCCACATCATCCTGTACCTCAGTAGGCTCCCTAGGTCGCAATTTTGCGTATTTTTGAGCAGTTTTGACTTTCCCTACCGCATTACAGCACCAAACTTCCGTGCCACGTGCGTAGCATAGAGCGAGTGTTGCCTGGGAAATTTGTCTTCTCGTTCAGAACTGCCACGTAGGGGAAAAAAAAAAAAAAAAAAAAAAAAAAAAAAAA
>NW_020799142.1:35905796-35908362 GCF_003259725.1 Athene cunicularia
TTAAAAAAAAAAAAAAAAAAAAAAGGAAATAAAGAAGATCCAGGGAACTACAGGCCAGTCAGTCTCACCTCAAGATCTTGGAGTGGATCCTCCTGGAAATTCTGCTGGGGCACATGGAAAATAAGGAGGGGATTGGTGACTGCCAACGTGGCTTCACTAAGGGCAAATCGTGCCTGACAAATTTGGTGGCCTTCTATGACAGGGTTACAGCATCGGTGGACAAGAGAAGAACGAATGATGTCATCAGTCTGGACTTGGGCAAAGCTTTTGACACCGCCCCACACGACATCCTTGTCTCTAGAGTGGAGAGACGTGGATTTGATGGATGGACCCCTCAGGGGATAAGGAATTGGCTGGACGGTCGCACTCCAAGAGTTGTGGTCAATGGGTCGATGTCCTAGCGGAGAGCGGTGACAAGTGGGGTCCTCAGGGGTCGGGGTTGGGCCCGGCGCTGTTGAACGTCTTTGTTGGGGCCGTGGGCAGTGGGATCGAGGCCCCCTCAGCAAGTTCCCGCCGACACCGAGCTGCGTGGGGTGGCCGACACACGGGACGGAATGTCCTGGACATTGCAAAATGGCCCTTTGTAGATTGCAAACAACACGGCGCGGTGTCTCCTAGTTCAGCTGTATTTGATAAACCTTTTCAGGGAGAACAGACATCGACCCAACAGTTCAGACTAAACCTGAACTGAACTTTTAAACGTCCTTCTTGTAGTTTCCAGAACCGTAGGATTTATTTTTTTTTTCCCACTTTCATGATTATTTAGCAGAATAAGAAAAAACTGAGATCCTATCTCGACGTTGATTAGAAATGTGGAGCATCAGAAATCTCATGAATCTTATCAAATCAAAGTTTCTGGATGTGCAAAGACCATGTGTCAGTTTATTTTAGTCAATAATCCTCTGGACATAAATATTTATTAACAGATATTTGCAAACATTTGTTCAGTTACGGCAACAGAGGACTAGTACTTGGCGTTATGAAATCTCTCTGTTGCACTTTGCACATATGCTTTTCTTCTGAGTTTTTCTTTACTAAATCCATTCTGTAGACGTTTTTTTTTTTTTTCACCCCCAATGGAAATCAAATTATCTGCAATCAAACAGCCCGATACACAAATCAAGCGTTTGATACAACAGAGCCTTGAAGTGATACGCTGGAGGAAGACTCCAAAAACTCGCTACGATTTAAAGTAGAGGTAATCACGTACCTTAAAGGTGTGGGCTCTTCTGCCTGAAAAGTGGAGCCAAACTAAACCGAAGTGGGAATAACACCCGTGGAAAAAAACAGCCAGGACACTCTGTGAGCTGTCAAAGAGCTCTGGGATGGGATGGGGTGGGATGGGGCTCACAGAGCAACTAGGACCTTTAAAATGTGTAAGAGGTGCTACCCAGGATCAAAATCTATTAGAGATTTCACATTTTTTGGAAGAAATTTCGTGGGTTAAAATTTCCCATCCACCAGCTGATGGTGAACTATATACTGGCTAGTTGAGTTAACGCAAGGTAACTCAGGTCAAAAGGCAAAGCCTGAACAACTGCAAGAGAAGGCAAGGGAAATAAATCTAGAATAAGAGAGTCCGTTGCAAATTTATGTAGATTAAACATCTAGAACACACCTTGTTTGGAAAAAAAAAAAAGCTGGAAAAAGTTCAAAAAAACGAATAACCTGATGATTTCATGCCACGGCAAAATGGGCTATTGCTCTCCATATACGGCCAGCAACAAGAAACAGCACATTTCTCACTCCAAATATGACCCATCCGTGAGCCGGGATTTGAAACCCATATCCCGAGTCGGCAAATTTGGAAGCCGGGTGAAGGCCTCGGGCAACGATCTCACGGAAATGCTGAATCCTCCTTCTATATGGCAAGTAGGAATAAGCTTTAAGTACTTTTAGAAAGCGTTCTGAAATTTTTGCCGAGCTCTTTTTAAATTTTACATACTCCTACGGTCTTTGCTTAGCAACAGGCACGGAAGATACCCGAGGTGTGTCAAAGGTTGCAGCGACAGGCATGGAATAGTCTTAAGAGCAGCACTAAAAAAACCCAGACAGACAAAACCACCCCACAGCCCCTCCGAAGTATCAGTGGTTTCAATAGACTCAGAGGGCAAGTTCCCCTCCTAAAGCTGCGAGCTGGAACAGGACTACAGGCTTAAAGAGATTCAATTTAAATACTAGCCTAAATAAGCTGGGCTTGCCAAACCCCACAACACACTGCCTGAGATGCAGTTGCAAATAATTCCAAGCCCCCAGGATACTGAACAGGAAGTTTTACGACCAGTTTGACTCATCTTTCATGCCCCCCCCCCAAAAAAAAACCCAAAAAACAAAAAACAAAAACAACCCTTTGGGAGCTGGGTCACCGTGGAATGCAGAGATGCATCCCTCAGAAAGGCTCCTAATGACCTGAGAAGAGCATCCTGGGCCTCTGAGAACGAGCCTTTCTCTGCTTGCCAAAATTCGTGGAAATGGCTAACCGTGGGGTTTTTTAATTGCTGTTAATCTTGGCCTCAATAATCTCCTCCGGGTGAAAAAAAAAAAAAAAAAAAAAAAAAAAAAAAAA
>NW_020799142.1:35908412-35922373 GCF_003259725.1 Athene cunicularia
TTTTTTTTTTTTTTTTTTTTTTTTCCCCCCAACCCCTTCTGCTCTTTTATGACCCTTCCTGAATTATTTTCCGGCAATGTGATTCCTGGGCTTGGATCCAACGCCCTCTGTGCACAGCCCTGGACTTCACCCGCGCTCCGAAATGTGGTTGCTGTAGTACGCTGCTTTATTTGCTGGATTTGCAGCAAGACTACAGCCGTACTCACCAGAAAGTCTGTTTTCTCCAGCGTCCAACCCTCTTACGGTCCGTGCACGAGTGATGAAGGAAGGTGCGTAATGTAAAAGCTGTATTTCCCCACCACCACCCTCAGACCTGATCCCCTCCATCCCACTGCCCTGCAGGCAAGGGGCTCTCGTCTTACAACCAACGCGTAAGCTGCAAATTAATTTACAAATCCATGTTGAGGCTGTTGGCAGTTGCCTTGGATACGAGCAATTTTCAAGTCCCCAACCACGGTGTGTTACATCAAACCACTTCTTTTCGCCCCAAGAGGAGATAAGAAGAAGAAGGAAAAAAAAAAAAAAAATAAAAAATTGGGAGGATTGTTAAGGTGTGAAGACCTTTTCAGCCAGTATTATCTCCTGAGGGTATTTCTCTTCTGAACTACATCTCCAAACAGCTCTTATATTAAAATTGCATGATCAAATACTTGAAGCATTTGATCGCCACACACACACACAAAAAAAAAAAAAAAAAAACATAACCAAATACAAGAGTCAGGAACCTCCGGCAAATACTTGGTTATGGTGGCAAAGGAACAAAACAAACAGAAAATGGTGAGGTTTGACAATAAATAATAATAATAATAATAAAAAGGCAGTGATTCTCTCTCTCTCTGCAAATGTAGCAACTTCCAAGGCACAACTGCATCCAAAATTTAATTCTATATATTTTAAAAAGACTTGGGAATGAATCACGTACAGCGCAACCGAGTGCTTTTTAGCTGGGTGATGCACGGACATTTCAAACTAATCGGCTCAGACCAACACTTTGAATGTCTCAAATTTGGTGAGATTCCTCTGAGCTAAGTTTAGACACTTCAAATCAACACGTCAGGCTCCTTTTAGAGGTGATGGGGAGAAAAAGGCACGTCCAAAAAAAAATCACCTCTGGTGCCTTGCCCATTTTCCTCCGACTCCACAGGTCAGCTGGTCCAACCACAGATATTTGACTTTTAGACGTCAACGTTAGGGCAGGTGAACCTTGCTTTTCCATTTTATTAAGCAGAAAAGAGTCCTGCTTTATTGTTTGATTTTTTTTTTTTTTTTTGGCACTTCAAGATCTTTTAGGGCATTTTTAGACATTTCGTTATGCAATTTGAACAAACTTGTATTCATTTTTTTCTCAGTATATTTAAAAAGAAAACCTTTCGAAGTAACTAAGAGATACTGTTACCTTGAAATGCTCCTTATTTTTCAAGATCATCATATTCATGAACATTTTCACAGCTTTTGACTTCTCAAAGCTGGGCTGGAAAGTTTTCACTAAGGAAAAAAAAACTCCTTGTAATAGCAAAGCCCATCTACAACATATTTCCATAGCTGAACTTTTTTATTTTTCTTTTAATTTTATTCGCTTATTTTCATTTTAACTCATTCTTGTGTCAAAGACACAAATGCTCACAATGAACATTTGCTCTGAGCCATTCCGCTCTCCAAGAGGATGCTCTTGGTTTGAGTGACCTGGCCTCATGGAGTCAAGAATCCCTGGAATAACGACCAGAAAATGGACACGGACGCTGCCGGCGTCAATGTGCCTTGACTTGGCCACTCGCAACGTTGCCTGTACGGCATTTGCCAACGTCAGATGTATCAAGGCAGCAGAACCACCCGCAGAGAGCTGCCCGTCAACGTGCAAACAACCTCCTCAAAGTCACTCAACAGGTGGCAAAACCATTTCTGATCCACAGGAGATTTTTTTTTTTTTTATTCCTATCACTCGGGCAAGGAAAGGTTGAATTTCATCTTCTTGCTTCGCAGCACCTGCTAAACCCTGCCAACTTGTAAAGGGCTTCAGTCAACCATGAGAAAACTAACTGGAACTTCACAGGTCCAGGGATCAAAGCAACTATCAATACTTCAGTCAAGTTTTCAATTAGAAACGCATTTAATTGATTAGCACTTAGCAGCACCTGTAGTTGGCTATTGCTTCATTGCTGATTATACTGATAGTGATTACTCGAACGATATCTGCCTGAGAGCCTCGTGATTAAGAGTTTATAAAGCAAAGGGCACGATAATTTCAAAATAATGAGGCTCCATCCCTGGAGGTTGTTTAAGAGTAGGGTCGACAGTTGGGAAACTGTCAGCGTGAGGTTAATGGTTGGACTGGATGATCTTCAAGTTCTTTTCCAACCTAGACGATTCTGTGATTAAGATTCAGATTAGAATGAAAATCTCAAGAATATTAATAAATAATAATAATAAATTGCAGTTTAAATAAATAATGTTAATGCATAAGCCCTTCTTATGCTCTGCTGGGACCAGGAGCTGCTCAGAGATGCCTCCAAGGCCTCCAACTCCCTTTTTCTGGAGGAAGATGTTGGTTGCCCATCAGCACAAACAGCTGAACGCCGGAGGAAATCAAAAAAGCGCAAGGAAATAATGCAGCCCTAAACCTGTGGATTAAATATTTATGCTTCCTGCAGCAGTAAAGGAGGTTCCTCCTGTTACACCACAGGCCAGGTGCGTTTCGCTGCGTTTGCTTCTCACGATAACCCGTTAACCCGGAGAGCAGCTCTCTGGGCCTCTTACGTTAAAAGCACCCAGGTAGCTCGCCAGCGGAAACGCTCAGATTTAAAGGCCTGATTTGGTAGTAGAAAAGATGCTATTTTGGGTATAGAGGTCAGTCAGCGAGCTTCGGAAGAGAAAGGAGCCATCTGGTGCTATTCAGCGGGTATCGTGCGCTGGAACGGCTCCCTGAGCCCAATCGTGGGCATTGAGAGGGCTGGGAGAGGATTTGGACAGGCTCGTGAGCTAAAAAGAGGTAAATTCTACATAAAGCTTGAGTTGAATTGCTCCAAGATGGAAGATAATGATGGATAATCCTCCTAAAAAGGCCACAGGAAGAAAAGGTATTGAAGCAGGTGCGGAAGGAAGGGGAAAACTGCCAGATGTTGCTGGGGTTGGCGATTTTTATGCTCAAAGAGGAATATTCTGGATTGTCAGGGTCCAAACTGGTTTATTCCTAACTCGGGTTGCTTTAAGACTTCCCAAGTGGCTTGAACACAGCATCCACACAGAGGTCACGCCGTGCTGCAGCCCTCGTGAATGTCTGAGAGCTGCGAGTTTGGAGCTGCTGCCGCATGCCTGGACCGTCCAAGTGAGCGTACGGCGTCTGTGCAGAGGAGACGTGAGATCTGGGGAAATCCTCCTTATAGAAAGCAAAGCAACCCACCCTCCATCTGCCAAACTCCGCTCACCTTCACGGCGATCGTCTTCCTTCTCATACAACGGTGTTTTCTAGGGAAGGTAAGGCGTCATCTTAAGTGTTCTGGCTCCCTGAGTAGCGTCTGCCAAGCCCCGGCTGTGCCCCGATGTGCCGTAAACCCTGAGCAACTCCACTTCAGCATCACCCACCCGGCTCCCACCTACGGCCAGCTGACCTTGGCTCAGATTTAAGGGTGAAAATCTCCCGGTCCTCCAGCAAATCCGAAACAACACCCTGCGTTGGTCCAAACAGCCCCCTAGAGACAGACCTCGTGCCTGTCAGTGCCAGAACCATTTCTCCTTCCCCGTTAGAGCTTTTTTGGGTGCGCTGGCCCCATTCTCTAGGGAGCAAGTGATGATGCTGCCTGGAGGTGTGCTTGGTGCTGGAGGAGACTCTCCCTCACCCCTCGGGTGCTTTGTTGGTGAGCACCACGGGCAGTTTCCGTGGTGACATCCAAAACCAGGCAAGCAAAGCTGCAGAGCTCTCCGAGAGACAGCGAGAGAGCTTACAAGGTCAGGGGAGAGTTCTGGTGTTTCACAATCTAAACCAGCTACCACTTTGAAGCTTGCTAAATCCTCCTCAGGCCCTCCAAGTTACTCATCCTTGCTCCTCTCCATGAGCAGCTCCTTGGCTTAATTAAATCATAAACAGTTTCACATTTCCCAGTCCTTGAGAAGAAACAACATGGAAAGCAGCAGAATGAAAGATGCTGCAGTGGAAAGATCTGAAGGGATGAGCTTGTTTGGCTGGTACTGAGGGTGCTGCTCCTCGTTTCAGACGTGTTGCAGAATTACAAACGCCTCCTCCTCCTCCTTGGTAACTTGCTCCGTGCCCACACTCTCCTTTTAAAAACGTTACTAGTTCCGATTGTTTTTCAGAATTACGGTTGTACTATGGGGTAACAGGTCAGGGAAGACAGGATTCAAGTAGTATGCTGCTTCCGCTTAATATTACTCAAGTCCAATATTCACTTCGTTTTAAAGCTGGAGTATGCTACTTCGACGCGATTTTAGTCAAAACCCAGAGTCATTTTATTTTAAAACCTGAGATTTGAATGCGAGATGTTGCCTTTCCCTGGCGCTGATGCTGTAGGGGATTTTTAACCTCCCGATGCAGAATTTATAGTGAATTTATAGTGGTTGCTCTGCTTGGGAGACAGAGGGAAGAGGCAGTGCACCCAGCAGCAGACAATTAGCCAGGCTGTGGATTTTAAATTAAAACACTTCTGTAAATTTTGGGGTTAGGCTAAGACTTGTCCCATCCTGCTTCCCAGGGTGGCAGAGTGGTAGCCAGGGGAAGTCCCCTCTCAAAAAACGCCGATACCAGATGTGGGGAGAGCCATCACGACACATCAAACACCGAGTTATTTCTGTTTCTTTTCTTTCTGTAACAAAAAGCGTAGCCTGTGTAAAAACCTTCTCAAGTTTTGCTGACAAAACTAACTTTATTCAATTTCTTTGACCACATCCCTGCCTTGCATGCATTTTCTGTGCCCTATTGGAAAACTGGCACTTTGAAGTACTTCTAAGCCTTGTTCCATCCATTTATTCACAGAAGCGTGTTACTTTTCTTTTTGATTAGACAAATAGATCTCCTAGCACTAAGTTTGGGGCTGAACGCTAATAAAATGCGGTTTTGTAAACCTCTGCTTTAATGATCACGTAGCCGTGGAGTTTACGACGATGAGAAGGCCTGAAATATGAAGTTACGCCGACCTTGTTTCTCCAATTAAGTCCCTGGGAGAAGTTTAAATGAAACGAGAAGGGAAGGTTGTGGCCCTGTTCTTAAGTTATCAAACAAGTGGCTGGGTCCTGATGATCGTTAAACTTAAGTGCCAACAAAAACGGAGCGCGAAGACCCACAGGTAGACTTTTAAATTCATAGAAACACTCATCAAAACGCATTTGTGATTCTCTACTCTCACCTCTCGCATGCCACGACTACACGCTGCCGTCGGGCTGTGTCCACGTACTTCCGTGGCATCTACGAACCAACTTTATTTCCTTGTTCACTCGGTATAATGCACCCGGAACTTGTGTTTTACACAAGGGCGACTCAGTCCCAGGATGGAACTGGTGGAAGGTTTAAATGCAGCCTCGAAATAAGGGGCTTCTCACACCTACGACTTGGTTATCTCAACGGACACAGAGCATGGTGGCTCACATTTCTGAGGAAAAATGATTTGGCATTTCATGAGAAATGAAGGCGCTTTGCCCTTTTCCCTGGGGTAAATCAGAATGCTTAATCCGTCCCAGACACTAAGGACAAGCCCACTCCAGGGCCTCATTCCTCAGCCTACGTTTAGTATTTTAGCATTTTAAAAACCTGCCCAATGCTTAATTCCTCCCCGTTTCATACCCCAAGGCTGGTCTTACTCGTTAATTCTGATTGAATATTATCCGTGTTTCTGCTTTCGGCTTTCCAAGTCCCTAAAACACTGGCTGAACTATAAGGGTAGTCCAGGTATTGTGCATGGCCTTAACTCTAGCTCCAGCCAGCTGCGAAAATACATAATTTTCAGCGATTAGGCTTGGTTTTACCTCTTCCTTTATTTATTTATTTATTTTTAATTATGTTTTCCTTTAAAATCTGAAGCACAGGACGTCCCTGCAATTATCACGGCATCAAGATGCCAAATTAATCTGGGAAAAGTAAATAACCAGAAGTCACCAAACATCTTACACTGTTTTTTTAAGGATGAATCACAAGGGTCATTCAGGATAGGCCTTTAAATTTCACACCCATTGGCATCTGTTTAATGAAAGACTTTTTGATCCCTATGGACATTCAGTAACGTTAAGCAGGGCTCCAGAGAACATCAACTCGGACATCAAAAAACACTGTTGATTTTCCAGTTCCTCTAATAGGCTTTAGGAACCTGCAGCTAAACATTTTGAATCAGCCTCAGAGCTGACGCTGGGACGCTTTGATACGATTTTTCTTCCTCCTCCTAAAATCAGCCGGAATTTGTAGAATTCAATGGGATTTGTCTAAGTCTCTTTACACCCAGAAAAAAAAAAAAAAAAACAAAAAAAAAAAACAAACCCAAAAAAACCCAACAGTCATTGCTAAGCCCAAGGAAAATCTTTGAGGCTTGGAAGTTTTGATCTCCTGTTAGATGTATTTCTAATTGGTACCTCAGCTGATACACAACCCGGCAGACGGATATTCTTCTACAGTGAAGGACGCTGGATCTAGTCCAGCCTAAAGTGGTGTTTGCTACTAGAGCTGAAAAGTTCATCTTTGTTATAAATCTGCTGCTGGATATTCAATTGGGTGCATCCCAATTAATTTATGTACGTAGCCAAAGCATCCCGGTACCTGGTCAGAGAAGGACGTTTCTTCTATCCGAGTCACCCTTCGGGAGCTGCCTGCAGATTAAGACTAAAACAAGCAGCACTTAAGGTGCTGCCTTTCAGAGGACCACATAAAAGTGACTAAGTTTTGGGTGGGATGCTCAGAGTCAGGCACTCCGTGAGTCCGGATCGCAGCTGAGCCATGTTGGAAGGGAAATCGGTATCAAAATGACGACGGAAAGCAACGGAAACCCAACTGAAGCCCACAATGGTGTAAGTCGGAAGGAACCTCTGGGGGATCACCTACACCAGCCCCCAAATGTTTAGTTAACACTTGGTCAGAGACAACCCGTCCCGGTCAACGCTTTCCAAAGGCAACCTGCACTGCGGATGCTTTCCCCCGTGTTTCCTGGAGACCTGGCTGACTTGGTGTCCCGCCACGGATGGCTGGGGGATGCTTCCTAAAATGAGAGACCACAGAGCCCACACCCCGCTTTAGAGAGTGCCAGTGCTCATTAGCAGCCTCATTACCTTCAGTTAAGAGCATATTATTTAGGTCAGGTTTGTTGTTGGTTTTTTGTTTTTTTTTTTTTTTTTTTTTTTTTTTTTTTTTTTTCTGGGGGCAAAGCAGCCCTCCCATCTAGCAGCTCCTGTCCTTAGGCTCAGTGCTGCGTGTGACGGACGTCGCTGCACCCTCAGCCCTCCTAATAGGAGAGACCGAGCCTTTTAGCCATTATTTGAGCCATTATGTCAGTCATTATTTCCTTGGAAGCAGAGCCCAGATTCATAGCTTCACAGGCCAGATGGGATCTCTGCGACCATCCCCTCCATGAGTCTGTAAGACTCCTCTGGATTAATTCTTGTCTAAACGGCCTAAAGGAGAAATCTGGTTTTGCCTGACCTTGGGAAAGGGGACAGTTCTGTTCAGCTAAACACAAAAAAACCTAGCGTATTTTGGAAGTTTTATGGTATTTTCAAGGAAGGGATAGACTTGCACAACGTCACCAGAATGAGTGACGGGCCAAACTTTGATTACAGGCCTGCTGCCCAGTGCCACTACATTAAAAAAGTGATTTTCCTTTCAGAAGATTTAATGTCGTAATGTTACCAATAAAGGAAGGCACAATAGAGTTGTCAAGAAAAATGAGAAATAATCCCAGCTACAGCCCTGAACAAAGCTCTCGGAAGTACAGCGTGCAGTGACCCAAATAGCCTAGCACCCGGTTGTTATTCTTTGACTGCGCAGCAAATACAGCAACCTTTAAAAATAGATTTGAGAAAATAACCTGTTACATTAACAGCGGGGTGGATTCCCACCTCATGATCACAATTAACCACCCCTGTCGGGAAGATAAAAAGAAATGTCTCAGAATAGCAGAGGCAGCATTTCTGGCAGTTTTGACCCTCAGGGCTATATCCCGTTCAAAGAAAAAGTTGCAGTGTAAGAATTATAAAGACAGTGATGTATTTGAATTCCGCCTGCTCTCATTATCGTGAGCACAATATTTAAGCCCTCGAGGGAGCAGAACTGTCAGAAATCCTAAAAAAACCGCAAAGTTTTCGGAAGTCACCGAGTCACTTCGCGGTGCTGTGCGCAACGTACTTGTTCAATAAGTAAATTAAGGAGCTGGTTTCCAAGCAAATACGTTTTATTACATCAGCTTGCCGTAACACCCTCCCTTCCCAGAAGGAGATCCTGGAGGAAGCTGCTCCACACCTTGACTCGGGCCATTTAAGAGCTGGAGTTTGTCTAAATGGAGCGAAAGATCAAGCAGATTCCAGCAAAAAAAAAAAAAAAATAATAAAAAAAAATCTCTAAATAGAGAGAAATGTTGCAAGAGAAATTCAGCTAGTTTCATCTCTACTCAGCATTGCTCCATCCTATATCACCCTACACAATTTTCCTCTTAGGAAAGACACAGGACCGGTGTCTACGTATTTTAAACTCTGATCATTTTACTGAAAGGCAAAACAAAGAAGCAGATATTACAGTCACGATAAATAAAGATCACATTTGATGTTCTTGTCTTCTCCGCATCATTTTATTTGCAAGTGGCCCACCATTACTCGGGTACCATCCAGTCGATAACGAGGGGGATTTTCACTTCGCAACGCTGCTAATTTGTCTTAACGTTACAGGAAACAGAAAGCGGCCATTAAAAAAAAATTAGAAACCTTTGTCGCACGCCGCTTGTGGAAAAATAATTTCAGCCATTTTCCAGTCTGAGTAAATTACACCAGGTGTCAACTCTTAGAAATTCCAAGCTGTCGGGATTATGTCATAAATAAGTATTTGGGGCCTGGTTTTATCTGATGGCAGAAAACAAGCTCTACAGCGAAGATAATCAGTCAAAATAGTCTTCCAAATATCCTGCAAATTTCCCTCAAGAGCACAGCTCAGCCTCGCCGTGCAGGTGAAGCCATTCCCACTCTACAGAGGAATCGAGTGAGATGCAGCGAGCGCAGTACGAGCTTAATATCGGACATTACAACCCCAAATTTCAACAGACTTAGTAGCCTCATGGCAAAAATCATCTCGAGTGCAGAGCGGTCCAAATTGCAAAAATCTGTAGCTGTATTTTGTCCCCTGGATGCTCATAAATGCCTGGGCCAGGAGCAAACCTTCACCTCACGCACAGCGTAACGCCGAGTATGAACCGCAAGGATAAAGCTTTGCCAAAAGTTGGCAATTCTGGTTAAATGGCTTTATCTCCTATTCGTAGCTACCGGACAGCACAGAGAGCAAATATTAGTAAATCCAACCGTATACTACCCCAGCACACATTTATTTCCTGATGAAAAAAAAAAAAAAAAAGTTGTGAAAATAGCAGGCATTTAATATCCTTACTAACATGCACCCAGAAAAAAAAAAAAAACAACAAAAAAAACCCACACCGCTGAAAACTAAAGCAAGTTAATACCAATGCCCTAATAAAATCTACCAAGGAGCAGTCTTTGTGCTGAGTGAACGCTTTTCCTGACACGGCACGAGTTTTTATTTTTAAATACTCATGTGACTTCATCCGAACCCCATCTATGGGTTTTTATGGGCCCGCTCCAACATCCGTTGAAACTAAAAGAGAAAAAAAATCGTGGCTTTAGGGAATTGGTTGAGGAATGCTGGCTGTCCTCCACTGGCCCGTGCCTGCACCTCTTTCCCTTCAGGCTGCAGGCACCCATCTTGCTTTCCCGCCTCAACGTTTCTCCGCCTTCACTGATGTCTCTCCACCCTCACCAGATGTTCCTTGAAAGACAAAGCCATGGTCTTACCCACACTCCCCCTGGGTGATCCCTTGCGCCATTTGAGTGAGATTTCTTTTGTCTCAAAAGCAGTCTGAACCCTCCAAGATGCACTTTGTTGAGATTTCCTTCTCTTTCAACTAACAAGAAATGGTCCATCGTCTCGGAGACCTCTCTTCAAGCAGTTGGAGGCGACTTCTACAGGTCCCAAAGCCTCCCCTTCAGCAAAGAAGCCCGGGATTCTCTTCCCCAAAGGCCCCAAACCCCATCCTAGCAGATCTCTGGAGTATCTCCAGTTCCTCCTCATTCCTTCCGTTGGCCACACGAGGCCCATGGGCAGCCAGCCTTACTCAAGGTGACACGCCCCTCTGCCTTGTGTGGCATCCCTAGCAACGACCAGGCTCTTCTCCTCGGGGTCACTCCTATGCCAGTCAGGTCCCAGCGTGCCCTCCCCTATGGGGCTATTCTCTCCCCTTGGAAAGCTTCAAGAGGTTTCTACTGACCCGGAGATTTTCAGGGTCCCCCAGCAATGAAGCTCCATCGGGCCAGCTGTTACCCTGACGTGGGCTGCCTCTGACGAGATACCAGCATAAGGACATGCAGGACATAACAGATAATAAAAGGAGACACTTGTTCAATGATATTGTTCACCAAGGTACACAGTCCAAGAGGCTCTCTCGGTGCCAACGCTTATTGTGGAAACAAACAAACAAAAAAATTAGATTTACATGAGGATGTGCACTATGTGCCCTGCTCCCCCCCCCCAAAAAAAAAATAAAATTATTTGTCTCAGTGAATGCTCTGTGAACTCTTATTTCGATAAATAACTTCGACAAAAGGAGCGAGGTGAAGAGTCTTGCTGCGTGGAAATGAAATTCTTGTTGAGGAGAAAATATTAAAAGGCAGCGGAGAAAGAACACAGGAGACTAAGCGTTCGCAGAAAAGATCAGAAGTAAATATATTAGAGTGTACACAGAAATATAGGAAACAGTTTAATAAATCAATACGAAGGACGTGAGCGGATTTGGAGATATTTAGTTAGCCAAAGAGCATTTAATACACAGTTCAGAAGGGACTTACTCAATCGAAGCGCTTCAACAGTTGCGGCAGATGATGATGGAATCTCCTTCCTCCAGATGAGGTAGGAGATTCCCAGCATCATTTGCTTTCACTACTCAAACAATAACATCATATTGATCTCCATATTTACGCCATTTTATGATTCCGGCAGACTACTACAGCTTCAAAAAAAGTGATTCTATAAAAAAAAATATATATATATAAAATAAAATCAGGTTTTACATACCACGTTTGTCCACTGTCTAAAGAGAAACTACAGCTAAGAAACACTACACAGCACTCCGCTCCGCATCTCCTGAGCCGAAGTTCCCTAAAGCCACCATTTTTTTCTCTTTTAGTTTCGACGGATGCGGGATTGGGCCCACAAACAGGATAATGAGGCACACGATCAGCACGGTTTCTTCTTCTATCACATCCTATATCATGTAGAAAGCAATCGTCAGCATCTCAAAGATCACCAGAAGGCAGGTGACAAATCTCTTCTTGGCAAGTTTTATTAGATAATCTACTCAGTAAAGACTACTCAGAGGAACGCTCTCAAATAATTCAGATGCGGTTACGACAACTTCAGCCGCAAAGAATGGAAAAAAAAATAAAAATATCACCTATTGCCACCTAGTTTAAAAAAAATAAACCAAAGCAAACCAAACCCACCATACCAAAATAATCTGAAGAGCACTGAAGAATACTACCAGAGCATAAATACGGATTTTTTTGTTACACATATTCCGAATTCTCTGTGAAAAATAACATTAAGCTCAGGAAAAGAGTTAATTCTGCATTAACGGGGCACGCTGGGATTTAAGGCTACTTCAGCAATTCTGAAGCAAAGCTAATTCTGGCGTGAATCCTTCCATAAATATCACATAATTTAAGCCCAGAAACAGGCTGCTTTATAATTGTTTGATTCTCTAGCGACTGTTCCGTGGATTTTAAAGATGGGAGCAAATATCCTTTTGGCTTTAGCAGAGCTACCGGATCCAAACTTTGGTTTTCAGGAGTCAATTTTGGTCTTAGGTTTTAGCTTCCAAACCCCCCCTCCGACCTCTTATACACCAACCCCATTAGGCAAGGCTGATTTTATAACATACCAAAAAAAAAAAATAAAATCTATTATGGCTTCCCTTTTCGTTGGTTCTGCAACATAAATTAACAAGAAACATTACTCCCACTGCTATATACACATTATCAACGAGGAATAAGAAAAACACCAACAGAAAAGCAAAAAAAAAAACCCAAACCCAACCTTTCGGTTATATATAATTAAGCCAAAAAGTTGTAAAAGTCATTAAATGGAAGAAGAAAGAAACCTCAGGTCCTGATTTTCATTTAGACTGAGAAATCTTCCAAGCATTCTGGCTGTGCAAAAAGACCTCAAGGAGGCAAGAGTAAATTTACAACTCTTTGCAGGTACCTTCATCCTCCCAGAATGACGCAGCAGTTGCATAAATACAAATCGGATACTAAATCTACTGGAAACTGTTTTATTTTATTTTCCAAATCTTTGACAGGACCCTCCGAGCCAGCCAGGTGGAGTCCACGCTGCGAGGGAAGGCTCCATGATGGAGGAGATGCTGAGATTCCTTCGCTCCCACCCACACCACTGGGCACCCTATAGCGGGGACAGGCCACCCCCTCTCCCACCCTTGTGCCACCAGCGAGAGGCATTTATTTTATTTATTTTTTTTTTTTTATGAACACTTTGTAAGGTTTAAAACTTTATAAGACGGTTTTGGGGGGCGCAAGAAGGAGATGTCGATTTACAGACCCACTGAAATAAAAACAACAACAAACAACAACCAAAAAACAACCAACCCAAACCCCATATTCTGTGTTTGTCGAGACGGTTGAAAACATCAACAAATCTGCCCGGTGGCTCTTGACTGCGCTCAAGATCCAGGTCAAATTTTGTAAGAATTCGGTAAAAGTGGGATGCCTTGCCTTCATTTCATCAAATGTCGTTCCTCTGCTGAAGCACACGAAGCATGATGACCCCCGAAGATCCCACCGCTGGCTGCGCAGGGCAAGGGGACAACCCGGGGCCTTGGTCTGCACCCCCCGTGGGCACCCAGACGAGCAGATCGGAAAGAAGGGGATTGACGGGGGGTTGGAGTCGTGAAAGAATGAGGGGGTGGGTCTCATCTCGCTTTGGTCATCACAGACAGCGAAACTCCAACGCTTGAGTCGAGACACGTGAAGGGGAGGTTAAGTTGATAACAGTCACATCAGCACTAAATATTGTCTCCGTCTGGGAGATAATTAACCCAGAATCATCTGGGTTGGAAAAGACCTTGAAGATCATCCAGTCCGACCATGAACTTCCCAACTCCACCGTACCTTAACATTGCGACCACAGAGGCAAAGCCGTGAATCTTTTAAGCACCTAAAATAGAATTTCAGACAAACTAAAGGAAAATATCAGTGAACTCCGAGGTCAGGCTTGGGAACCCCAGCGCTGGCCGCGTCCCATCACCTCCTCACCAACAGCCAGCTGAACCCCAAAGTTCCGCAAACGACCTCTCCTCTGCTCACATCCCAGTCCCCCGGGCTGTGGTTACTGGTGGTACCCCAGCAACCAGCTGAGGGGGATGGATCTCAGCTCTGTCTCATGTGTGTCCAATGAATTCTGCTTCGCTGTTTTCATCCCATTTCTGGAGCTCGCTCTGCAGCCACACCACAGCCACTGCTTCCTACTGCATTTGGCCCCAAAATATCAATAAAAGAAGCAGCAATACTTTTTTCCATCCAACTTCCCACTCTGGCTGAAGCCTGTCCTGCAGATGACATTTCTGCTGAGATCAACTCTTCAATAATGGAGTCTATTCTTTTATATTTTGTCTCAAAAAAAAAAAAAAATTCTAGTAGAAATTACTTGAAGAAAAGTCCATAGAAGGTAATTGCCGCCCCCCCCCCCC
>NW_020799142.1:35922423-35928128 GCF_003259725.1 Athene cunicularia
CCTCCCTCCCTCCTTCATGTTTTCTAAACCTCGTTTTCCTTTTCAAAATGAACTCTGTGAATCTGGCCCATATGTTCCCAAACTTAAACAAGTAGGAAATAAAGTTTCATTTTTCATTTTACCCCCCAACAATCACCTTGAAGAAAGCTACGGACAGTCCTTAATATAAATCTTGTTCCTGGGTAAAATTCACCTTAGAGACCTTTCAGGTACTTATTATAGTTGCTTGTGTTCGAGAAGAAATCAGTTTTTACGATACAGCAGGATCTCTCAGCTGTGTCAAAACAATGAGCCTGCTGTAGCCCTTCTCACGGGGGAACCTGAGCTCCAGGTCCTTAATTTTCGTAACTTTCGAAACAATTATTTCTCCGGCTGAAACACAAGAGTTTTCTCCAAACGAAACAAATCTCCTCAAGGTTCAAGCACCTCTATCAGAGGCGCCGTTAGAGCATCGTCTCCTGAAATATTGCCAAGTAACTATGGAAATATCTCAATTTGCATGTCGTTGGAGTTGACAAGCCAAGAGACGTAACGACTACGTCACCTCCTTATGTGTTTCCTTCGGGGGTTCCCTCCCCGTAACTGGAGGATTTGGTCTAAGCCAGAAGTCAAGTTTCAAACCAGATTTTGGAGACTGGAAGTTCAAATGACGACACTTATTTTAGACCAGATGAGTGATATCTCAAGATGGGTCACAGAATCATCTAGGTTGGGAAAGACCTTGAAGATCCCCCAGTCCAACCAATCATGTAGCACAAACAGCCACAGGGGATGCCAGTGACCTTTGCAGCCCGTCTCCCCATCGCAGCAGCGGTGGGTTGTCCTGATTTGAGAGAAGGAGAGAAGAAAAGCTCTTCAACGCCTCATCTGAGGCACACGCCGTCAGCCACCCTCCCCTCTCAGGATGCC
The DNA here is from genome assembly GCF_003259725.1 of Athene cunicularia. Lineage (NCBI taxonomy): Eukaryota > Metazoa > Chordata > Aves > Strigiformes > Strigidae > Athene > Athene cunicularia. Next base: position 35,923,333 of record NW_020799142.1, read on the forward strand.
GTGCGAGCGCATCCGCCGCGGGATCACCAATCACAGCTTCTGCCCTCAGCTCCACCTTCGAGCCGTTGGCTCACAGACCCCACCAGCATCACCAAAAAAAACCACGGTGGGTTTTGTCATGTCGAAAACCTTGGGCAGAAGCTCTGGCGAGCTCTCCAGAGGGCACTCAGGAGGAGGTTTGGCTTCGACAACCTGGCCTCGATTCTGAGTGCCTGGGAGATGCACAGCCGCCCTTCTGATCCACCTCCTCCGGCACCAAAATTGTAGTTTCTTTCACCAGAATGCTGCACAAGCCCCATCATTTTTCCTCTTCGCTGCTCCCTTGCACCAACCTGTTGAACCCAAGCTGGACTTTCCTGCCTGCGCCGCTCGGTGAGCACGAGATGATCAGTCAAATCGCCTCCCTAGCCAACCTACCGGAGACTCTATGTAAAGTTCAAGCACCGGTGATGCAATTTACTGAGCTGCGCAACAGAAGAAAGTGTATAATGTTGTGTATTATTCAAGGTATGGAAAGGCTGGGAACTAATAAATTCGACAGAGAGGACGGAGAATGACTACGGCAGGAATTATTCGCGAACTAAAATGTGTGCTTATTTGCAAATATCTTAATAGCAGCCATGCAGAAAGGTATTCTGAACTACCAGAAATCCCTCTGACTCTAATTTTGGGGCAAAGGCTGTTATTTTATTGTTTTGGCACATCGTCTAGCACAGCGAGGTCTTGAGCCTTTATTTGTACACGCCTAGAGTGCACATATACCACATTAATACTGGTAATAATAACAGCGACTACAGTAATTGCGTGCAGTAATGTGACTTTTTCTTTTTTTTTTTTTCCTTGCCCATTTAATGAAAATCTGTCCCTCAGGGAACTCGGCACACGAGTACTGGAGGGAAGAGAAGAGCATAAAGTGTATACAAACTATAAATGTCAACGGCAAGGCATTGCTCACAACGGTACCCAGGGGCATAGCTGGGAGCAGCAGAATAACATTAAGGAAGGGAAAATTTAGGGTGTTTCGGGAAAGACAAATAGCAAATATCCAGGGAAACGTCTGACAGTGACACTTGAACGATCCCCCTGCAAACGTGGTGGGGAAACACCAGCACTTAAATGCTTTTCCCAGTACATGGGGCAGGCGGAGTGGGGGGAGAGAGAGGTAGAGGAGAGGAAAATAATAAACTCGACCCCATAAAACTGACTGCTGGGACTAGCAGAGGACACAACAACTCCTTCCAACTCTCATTCCAGTCATTTTGCCGGGGAAACCTTGACCCAGAAATTATCTGCTGATTCACTACAACCAAGAAAACAACCCTCCTGCATGCAGGCAGTTAACCCCCAGACACAAGTTCCTTTACCCTCTGTTACAGCCAGGTTCGGACGAGCGGATAACTTCATCCCCAAAACGACAAAGAAAAATCTCCCCGTCGAGCTTATTCCTAATTTTTTTTTTTTTTTTGTATTACCGCAGATGACTATTTTCTTCTTTTAAAGGGCAATATAAAGGGGAAAAAGATCATCAATACCAGCAATTAAAACGCTACAGTGAAAACACCCGAGGACAATAAACCGACAAGGCCACATTTTTACCGACGCCGCCCAATCTTCCGCCATCATTTTGAGTATGAGAAATGTTCCTCTTTGGCTAACTGTCCTGGGCACGTATCGCACCTCAAGATGCGGCCGTTTCATTCCTGGCCTTCTGCTCTGTGCTGAAAAACTAATAAAATTATCGAACTTCTAGGCAGAGCCACACGACAATTAGTTTATTACCAAGGGGGCGGCAGAGGGGAGCGTGCTTCCTTCACCCCAGCCCGAGACAGTGGCTATCACCATCTCTTTTAAATTAATATCAGCAGCTGAGTCAGGTCACCACTGACCCCAGCTAGGAGCTGGGAACATGCACCATTCGTTACATTTACACATGCAGCCAAGGGTGAATGAGAGAATATTTTCACTCGGTGTTTTCTACTGTACCAGCAGAACAAAGCTATAACTTTTAATCACGGGCACAAAACCTGACAGAGAAACTGGGCTGGAATAGAGACATAAAACATGCAAAATGCAGCTTGCAGTGGACAGAAGAACCTGTGTAGTATCTCGCCGTAATTACAGCTCTCTTCTTAGATGCAAAATCAATACGGAGTTAATGGCGTTGCGATACTGCTCGCAGAGGAGAGGGCAGGCAGAGCTGCAGCTGTGCCTCGAGAAGTGCTGGAGGTACCTCCCTGGGCCACCAAGGAGCGCCGGCCACCCCGTCCTCCCATTTTGCCCACCCAAGGCGAAGCCAAGGCAGGCGGGAAACAAAACGGGCAACTAAGGCTTGACTCCTCCCTGCTGCAGGACCAGCCCTCTTTTGGGTATAGAAGATTGTCTTGCACTAATCTGTGATTTTTTCCATCTTTGCACCATTTTTTGCCTCACTTTTTGCTTTTTTACTTTATCTGATAGCTGAAAGTCGTCGTACATACCCTCCTGACCTCTCTCATCAAAGATAAAGTCACGTAATCATCACAAGCTGATCGTGTCTGTCTGAGGGTACAAACACACCTAGGAGACCAACAATATTTAAACTACCAAGCCCGCATAAACCATCAAAGAACAAGTCTCTGCAAACACAGATCTATTTTTCACGGTGGGTAAAACCACCCGGTAAGATGGTTGTGTGTAACCCATGTGCTGTGGCTACACTGCAACTCCTCCTGGCTCAGAGCTCAGAGGAAAATGTGATGGAAAGTGTTCAAATTTAATTGTTTTAAAAAAAAAAAAAAAAAATAGGAGCATAGTTAAACCAGGGTTTTTATAAGCGTCAGAGTTCTGTCAGCTTGTATGTTGCTATAAGCTAAGAGCCAGTTATTTAATGCAACTGCTCGATACCGCTTCAATATTTCAACCGTCTTTATAAACATCTTTAGAAACGCTCTCCCGAGGAGCGCAGTCAGAGAGCTGGAGCTATGGGAGAAGTCAATGCAACTGGTAAATTGGAAGCTTTCCTCTTTTTTTATTTTTTTTTATTTTTTATTTTTAATTCAAGTATTGCATTTTTTAGTTTTAGTTTGTATCCATCATTTCTGTTGCCGAGCGCTGAGAAAGCGTTGGGGTGCCCAGAAGGTCACCTCAAACCTTGGAGCAGCAATCTGTCTCCTAGGACTGAATCTTTTTTTTATCCCCTTAATTAAATTCCTAGAAAACAACGGTGATTTTAACAGGTTTTTTTTTTTTACAACACGACTTCCAGGGCTCTTTCCTTTAAGATGGAAGGAACATCCGAAAGAGCAAAACCAGCAACTAAAGGGGACAGCTCCCACTTGCGGCTCATTTCTCTGAGGAAATCGGAGCACCCAGGCAGTTCCCACCAGCCTGGACGCTGCAGCCCAATGAAGTTTCCTCTTGGTTGCCTAACGGCTTGTTGCACGTTTTGCCTTGCCTTTCAGTCCCCGCTGCCTTGTCTGCGGTTAACTTGAATCTGTGAACTTTCTGAACCCAACATGAAATTTCTGAACCCAACAGGAACTTTCTGAACCCAACATGGAATTTTTGAACCCAAGATGAGCTTTCTGAACCCAAGATGAGCTTTCTGAACCCAACACAATTTTGCTCATTCTGCAACTCAAGCAGATACAACCCCTACTCTACAGTCAACGCAACTAGGCACGAGGCGCCTGCCAAAGCCCACAGCTGCCTGGATCATTCTCTTTCCCGAGATGTGCCAAATATTTGGGATGAAGGGGACACTAACGACTTCCATTAAACGTTAGGAAGCACACAGCCATCCTCTATCCCTTAGCAACACTGATAAATTCACCTGCGAGCAGTGAAAAGGCAGCGAGAGCCCCGCCTGCGGCAGCGGGTGCTTCTGGTGGTACTTGGGATTTCAGCAGCGGAGATTTGCTTTGTATATCCCCCGTCTTTAGGGAAAACAAGTCGTAAGAGACACGTTTCAACTGTCTTACCCGTTCAGAGTTGTCGGCATTAACAACGCGCCACATCTCTGCATCCACCCGTCCCTCCCCAACTTCTTTTATCATGAAAATAATTTTGTCTGCTTCTACGAGCACCAAAAGGCTTTGAGAAATGGAAGCTCAGGCCTGTCCATCCCTGGAAAGGTGTTTGTGACATGTTCAATGTCCCACTTAACCCCCGTTCAACAGCCTTCTGTTCAACAGTTTCTTGTCTGGGACATCTCAAGAGTGTTGAGCGCTCACCAGAGGACTACCGGCATTCGAGGCATTTCAAAAACAAGTTTCTCTTATATTACCGTATAATTTGCTTTTAATTGCTGACGATATGGGGAAAAAAAAAACCCCAATAAACCTGTTTGGCATTATCTCATGACTTTGTATTGTATTTTAGCAAATAAATGACACGTAAGGAACGGGGGACAAAAGAGAACATGGAGGGTAAATGGTATCAAACACTCTTAAGGGCCTCTAACGTGATATTCCCATCCTGAAGGACATTCACCGCTATAGAGCGGCTTTTAGGGTATTTTTAAAAATTTTGCATGCATTCTTCTTTAGAGTAATAATAATAATAATAAAAAATAATTACGGAAAATGTCAAATATCATATAAATCTGTACGCTCTAGTGTCAGATTGCAGAAGAGAAATTTTCTTTTATAAATGGCACCAGGCCAATATATTTGGGGATGATAAAAGAACATATTGCCAGTGTGTATCTCTGCATAAAAGGCAATTAAAATATGATGTTAAGAAATGCTAAAGAAAATGAGGGAAGCACAAGCGCTTGATGTGTGTCTCTCTTTTTTTTTTTTTTTTTTTTTATTTTC
>NW_020799142.1:35931042-35935248 GCF_003259725.1 Athene cunicularia
ACTGAACCCACTCACCGAGGGGTGGCTTCACCATCCGCATGTCTGCTCATAAAGAAGCAAAAGTTTGTTGTTTCCTCCAACTCATTCAATAAATGTGAAAATAAACAGGATTCCCCGTGTTGCCCTTGAGTGCAATGTATAGGCTGATGGACGTTGTCTCTAGAACTCACCAGCATTGTGTCTGCTTCTCAAGGAGAAAGCATGGAAACATTTGGTTGGTGACAACTTGGATGACTACATTTAGAGTCTGATTTCTACCAGATAACGTCTGCGCTCAAATGCTGTGGCCCTGAATCGGTGGACAGAGCAAGTCACTCAACCAGATCACGGTGAATAACAGAAATAATGTCGTGCTCCAAGACAGGATGTGGGCACTTTGAAAGACCAACGCAATTCCGGAATGTGCTTAAATCCTCAATTCAAGGCCAAATTGTAACGGAAGTCAGAAAGCCAACACCGACAAAAATATTTTGAAGATGCTTACAGAAGTTGCAAATGCGAGCGGACTTTATCAAGCTTCAAATTTTGGAAGGAGAAAGTAGGGCACTGCCATAGACAGATGGAACCAACCCACTGAATTAAACTTTTTCCTCCGAAACCAGCTGGGATTAAAACACAGACCTACCAGCATCGCTTCATTTAAATACAATTGGATAAACAGGTAGGTAGATAAATACAATCATATAAATGTTGCTGGGAAAGGAGACAATTCTGCTCAGTTCAGTTGCTTTGATATTAAAAACAATGTTGTGCTTATCGGGACTAACATTATGCTGGTAATTTTCACGAAACGTATTTATAAATGAATAAACTGTTTACCACAACACATTAAATTATGGAGAAATATATTTAGGAACAGATTCGCGCTGCTTTGGTTGTTGTGATTATAAATTATTTTGTCAGTCTAACTGCCTAATTGCAAAAGGATAAGGATCTCTTAAGGGAGTAAATGTAAATATTAGAACGACTGAGCGATGCGCAGCATCCAAACACGTCTCCTGGCAGGGCTGGAGGCGTTTGTGGCAACCTCCTTATGGGTTTTGAGGAACTTGTGACAACATAAAGACTTCCATGAAGTCAAAGTCATGAAGATCGGGAGGATTTGAATCCTTCTAAGTCCGTGAGAAGCAGAGAGCAGAGCTGGAGTTGACTCTTGGAAGAGCATGAGACAGACACATCATCATGGGGCGCACTGAAAGATGGCTGCAGCACCAGAAAAAAAACCAAAAACAAAACCAAAAAAAAACACAAAACACCAAACAACTCTTTCTTGTCTCAGCATTTCTCTAAGGCATCGTTTTTTCTGCTCCTTCTTTCCAGCCCACGCAGTAACCGGCTGAGTAAACTCGGAGCTTTTCACAATGACAAGGAATGGGAGAGCCCAGCTCAAGGCTGGAGTTCCGCTGACTGTGTAAATACTAGATTTTGAAAAAAAAAAAACCCAAACAAAAAAACAAAAAACCCATCATTCAGTTGCTCAGAGGAAATATTGTAGGTCAAAAATATTTTTTTCTGGGTAGAAACGCAAAGCAGCCAGCTTCCCCAGTTCAATGAGCGTTAAACACCCTCCTCGCTTTCACTTTGGATGGAGCCTCTGATGGCCAAGCACGTGGTCATGGCACTTCAGTGCCCACGGGTGAAAATTTACCGTTTGGCATCATTCTAAACCGAAGAGAAACTTTTAACCTCTCCTTCGTATTCGAAGTCTCATAACCCTAACACGCTGCTGTACGCATCCCAAGCGAAAACCCAGATCTAATCATTGCCCTGCGTAGGTCGTACGCCAAAGAAACCCAGCATAAAATAAAATCTAAAGGTAGTGTGCTCTTTCAGTATACATGGACTGTTTCAAAACAGCCTCCTCTCAGATTACAGGAAAAAAAAAATAAATTCAAAAGTTGCACGTGAGAAGCGTAAAGAATTACCAAAATCACGCTGGAAGACTCAAAAATACTGGTTCAGCATCACCCACCTGCCTCCGGCTGCCCGTGGTACAGCCCATCACTGCGGCCAGGGACCAGCACCTAGAGGCATCCTGGATGAAAATTTTAGCAGTTTTTTCTTTCTTTTTTTTTTTTTCTTTTTTCCTGATATCGAGCTGCTAGGTAGAGCAGTCACAATCATTTCCCAGCGGGCTGAATATTTTTGCTATCATGCATATCAGTGAAGTTTGACCCGGAAGCTTTCCGCGTTGCTCACATTAGAAGGGATATTGAAAAAAAAAAAAAAAAAAAAAAAATCACGTTGATCTGAGCTTGGAAAATAAAATCCCAGCGTTTAATCGAGCATCTCCTTCTGGTTGGCTTCGGGTCGGAGGCACCAGGGCGAGGGGCAGAGCAGCACACGCTATCTGCTCCCCTGCCCGCTCCTCCTGACCTTGTCTTTCTCCTTCCCTGGTCTTTTTATTGTTTCTCTCAGAGATACCCAGGAACATATAAGCTCTACTAATCAGTGTCATAGCTCATTAATTTGCTTTATTGGTCTCTGGGTAAACCTCTCGTGCTACACTGTTCACAAGCTACCGAGTCTTTATCATTAAGAAATAACTGCCCAGAGCTCCTACTCTGTGTGTTGCCTGGGTGCATGAAGTGGCTTAATAGTATCTCTAAATTTATCTTAAATGGAAAGGTGGCCAGAACATTCATCACCTTGAACAAGGTTTAATCAAATCCCATAACATAACGAATCTGCCCAGTTTTGACACCATAACCTTTGAGACTTTATAGGTACTCAGCAGCGAGGCGTCGGACGGGGACGATACGCTTAAAGTCTAACCAAAAAAAAAAATAAAAAAAATCGTGGTATTCGAGATAATTTTCAAGATAAACAAGGTTTTTTTGCACTCGTGTGATGCACTTCGAACGATGCTGCTTTCTTGATTACGACACATCTTCCAGCCGGATGAGGTCAAGGGATGTCCTCTACGTGGACGACCCCCGGGTTTGGTCTCAGAAATGTGTGTAATTAAAAGCGAGAATTGGAAGGTATCGATCTACAAGTTTCAGCCAATTTTCTCCTTTTAAAGGTTAAGCTCAAGGCTTCTTCCTCTCCTTCCCTTTACGTAATAGATTTAAAGGTTAAAGAGCTCTTTCTCCGTGGTCTTCTCCATAAGTAATATATTTAAAGGTTACGTACACTGTTTCTAGAGGACACATCTCTAAATTGTGGTGACAAGTCATTTTTTGATTTTACTTTCGGGTTCCGTCTAAACTACTTCTTTGATATCGATTCCTTTATGAGGAATCCAATCTCCATTTCCAGTTCACAGCTCATCTTTTCCTACAGCCGCGCCTTTTATGGATCTCCGAGAGCTCCAGCCTCCACGCTGGAGGAAACACGAGCTACTCGAATTACGGCGTTTTTTTTCACGCTTTGCAAATACCCCGTTAAAAATCCATCTCGACTACCCTGTTTTCCCCTCATCTTTGCTATGAAATGCAGACAGAAATATCACGGGGCAGCCTTGTGCACAGGGTTAGCCCGAGGAAGCGCTTAAATTTATTACTCAGCTGTCGGGACTGCTGAGCTCTCGCAGCTTTTTTGTACTTACTGATTCACTCTCCCTGCTGGAAGGTGATTTTTGGTGAATGGTACTAGGTTGGTTTGATAGTATAACCCAGTAGCTATATTACCTCAGTCTTGCCCAAAACAAACTGCACTGCCAGAAGAACTGTTATAGTACATGTAAGTGTCTCATCACTTTGTAAATTTGTATTTCACGTTTTGAAAAAGGGGCTCGGGTCTCAGTCTTTCTATCTGTGAAATGGGACAACTGCTACATTCCATCTGGAGCTGTGGAACTCAGCACCCGCCACGACTGGAGCTGCAGGATGGGTCGGTGCTTCGTGAACCCTCCCACGTGGGGTCAGGGGGAGGGCATGGAGGAGTCCCCATTGGCTGAACGGGAGACAGCTCCTCTACCCCAGGCTTTTCATTGCTGCTTTCTCAGGCGGTTTTAAACATCATGGCATAATTATAGAATAGAGTTAGAGGGGAATAAGAATTAGAATAGACTAAGAATTAGAATAAAATTAGAATTAGAATAAAATCAGAATTAGAATAAAGTTAGAACAGAACTAGAATTAAAATAGAAATCAAATTAGAGTAGAAATAGAATTAGAGTAGAAATAGAATTAGAGTAGAAATAGAATTTGAGTAGAAATAGAATTCGAGTGGAAATAGAATTTGAGTAGAAATAGAATTCGA
>NW_020799142.1:35935298-35946004 GCF_003259725.1 Athene cunicularia
ACCCCCCCCCCCCCGTATTTTATTAATGTGAACTAGTAATTAAGAGAACTCTCCCTGTAGTTTATTTATAAGTATTTTTAATATCTCATAAACAGCACAAATCTTGATTTCTGATGTCGTTTTCAGAGCCCTAACTAACCTATGAAAAATCTCGCCCCAGAAGCAATCCCTATCCATCTAAGTGGAACGACATCCCGGGATTAAATTGTTACTAAATGTGACCAAAGGAAATCTGCTTCTGCAGTCGGCTCCGATTATTTCTTCACTTCGCGCTTTATTTGGAAATGGGAAGAAGAAATAACGTTACATCCAGTTTTTAATTAGATAAAGCTACAGGTATTTATGCGCTTCAGATTTGCTCATTAGCAGCTATTTTATAGATCCTACAATGTAAAAAAATAATAAAAAAAAAAAGATAGTAAAACCACACCGAAATTTAAATGAGGAAGAAAAGAAGTAAACAAACACGTAAATAGCTACAGTCGCCTTCGTGCTGCCTCTCGAAAAGGGTGGAAGAAACGACCTCAAAGGATGAAGGAAACCTCCTCAAATAAAAGACAAAAGGAGCAAATTTGCAGCTTTCCAGCTCAGCCAGGCTGTCGCAGAAATTATACTCCAGCTCAAAAGAGGCCGGATCTCCCCCAGAATACCTGGTTTGGTTTTGTTCCCACCGCTACAGCAAAGCGCAGACCTTGCTGCACAGACGAAAGCTTAAAACTAATGTTCTCTTTTAACAGATTAAACTTCTGATAATTAGTTTAGCTTAGAATTGCAGGTCTTGTTTGTTTTCTAGAAGCCTGCTCTAAAAAAAACATTTCCCTTTTTGACCTGTGCTGATGAAAAACTTTGGCAGTGGCCATGTTGTTTCTGCCAGAAGGAGAAGCTGTCGATGCAGATATTCCTTGGACAAAACTCTAGCCCGCTATTCAGCCTCGTACACATTCTTTTCCTTTAGCAACGCGAGGCGTTTGCAAACAAAAGAAGTCAGAAATACATCTCTTCTTGCTTATTAGATACCTATCTCTAATTAAAAGTCCACGCAGGCACCCTGCTCACTTTGCCAGCTTCTGAGATGGAATATTCCCCCTGACTTGTCTCGGCCACTTCTCTGTTGCCTGAATTTTACAGTGAAATCTCTTTTCGGCGCGGAACTGTATTTCTGTCACAGTCCTCCCCATTATCAATTCCCATCTGACCGAGGTCCCCAGTCAAAGAACACCATCAATATTAATCACGATAATAATAATAATTCATATCAAGCATCTTCCATTCGCTTGGCCGTCTCCGTTACGTTATGAAATTAATAGATCTGCCACCACCAAAGAAAAATAGCATAAAGAGAGAAATCTGATTAAACTAGAGATAAAATTTTAAACAATTCTGGGAACTGCCAAGGCCAGCCTTTGGGCTCTTCTGTGCACCGCTCAAATCCAGTTAGCAAACTATGAGGGCTATTTAGTTATTTGTTTTGATGTAATCAGCTTGTGAATTATGTTTAATCAAATTAATTCTGCCTGCTGCCAAGAGAGAAGAAAAGCAAGGACATGGATAAAAAAAACCAGACCAGAAATACAATATTCTGGGTTATTGCAGCCTGTTACAGAAGCAGGAGGCTGCATACAGCTCTCTACAACATCAACGGTTTAAAGTTGTGCCGCAACCACGGAAGGATTGGCAAAGGGGGTTTTGGGGCATCATGGTCTTTGAAGGTGATTCTTCTACTTGAAAAAAAAAAACAACAAACCTTTTTATTCCTTAAGATTCAGCAAGTTTAGTTCATTTCTGGATTTCTTTCCAGATGACCTAGATGTAAATATTTAAATTCTATTCAAGCTTCATCGAGATTTGCTGGGACACCGTCCTTTCTTACGGCCACATGACCTGTAGGATACAGCCTAAAATAGTCCCAACGGGTTCCACGTATCTTTTTTCTCTTCGATAAAGATCCCTGTTCATACATACAACCTTAAACCACCTTTTTACACAGTTATTATGCCACACACAGCCCCAGCTTTGACAGCTTAGAAACTGATACCCCGCGTGGCATGGGGGATGCTTGGGGAGGTCTCTCCGTCCGCACAGCAGACGAGTTTTGGAGCAGAGGTCAAGGCTGACTTGGAGAAATCCTCACCCCACCATTGGCATCATTCACCACCACTTGGTCACAAAAAAAAAAAAAAAAAAAAAAAAAAAAAAAAAAAAAAGGATTGAGACCGATTTTCTTTCCCTATCACGGAACAGCAGCCCCGAACGATACGGGTTAACATTTAAATCTGGCTCCATACAACACTTATATCTGCAAATTAATCAAGGCTTCATTTGGGAACGTAGTAACGACCTCTAAAATGGTGGGTAGGGTCAAGTTTTAGGCCCTTCTCTTCCCCATCTGCACCTGTAAGCACCGCTCCTGCAATAACACAGGGTAGGAGCATCCACACACCATCCCGTGCAGCACCGTACCCTGCAGCTTGTTTTCTATTTTTGTTCTAAGTATTTTAAATGGAAATGATCACCACAAAAGGTCACGAAATGTGATCAATTGCTCTGTGGCATTTTACCTCGAGAACAAGCAAGCAAAAGTAAACACAAAGGTTTGGAACAAGATGAGCCGAGACATCGATGCCCTTTGGGCAATATGTGTAAGGGGAATTTAAAAGTAACTGGAGCTGGGTGCATTAAAAAAAAATAAAAATAATCAGAATATACATTTGATGTTGTGAAAATAGAGAAAGATCAAAGTGACAGGTACTGAGTGTTCCCAGCAAACCAGAGATTTGATAAAATCTCGCTCAACCGCAGTATATCCCCGTCTGTGAGCTTGGGGCTCCCACTCCTTGGTAGCTGTGCGAAGGGAAATCACCAAATTTCATGCCCGAGGAGACGTCCTGACAAGGAACAAGGGCTGGGGGGTTTTGTGCCCGCCCTTCACGCTCTGAACTGGGACATTTCCATGGCCGAACGGGCCTCTCATTGAAATCAGGCACAGAAGAAAAGCTCGGGGACTTCCGGTGAATGGCAGGAAGAAATAAAAAGGCAATAATCACAAACTTTTTTTTTTTTTTCAAAAGACATTCGGAAACAACACTCGACACGTCGAAAACATAATTAACATCTATTATGTACAATATTGTATTACAGAAGAATATCAACCCACTTCATCAGTGATATGGAAACATCAGACTTTTTTTTTTTTTTTTTTTTTTTTTTGGAGGAAAGTACTGGATTTAAGAGAAAAAAAAAAAAAAAGCACTTTTCACAAGACAAATATATTGGTTGGAACGAGCGAGCTGACAACAGACCTACCTGCACGTGGTGCGTATAACCTCCCACTAAAATCATTCTTTCCCACTAAAATCATTCTTTCCCACTAAAATTATTCTTTCCCCCCATCACCTCTTCCCCTGGCGCAGCCCTGCTGCTCGTGATTCCCCGAGATTGTTCCGTTTAATCAACGCGCCGTTACGTTTCTTGCAGATGTTAATCTGCAATCAGGGAACGGGTCCTGCTTGTTCACCTAAGTTTAAGTGATGCTACTGTAAAAATGGAAAAATCACTGGCTTCCCTCAAACATTTTTTTTTTTTTTTGGGGGGGGGGTGTTTTTGGTCTTATTTTAACACAATCTCCTGGAGAAGCAAAAGGAACCTTCTGCAAGGGGCAGATTGGGTCCCTTTGTGTGTGAAAAAGCTACACAGAGTAGGAATAGTTCGATAAAATAAGAAAAGCTACCCAAAGTAGGAACAGTTACATCAAATAAAAATAGCTGCACAAAGTAGGAAGAGCTACACAAATACCCGGCCCTGCTGGCCGCGAGCACGTGGCAGACTTACCCTGGAGTTAACCACTTCCAAGGAGACGTTCTGAGGCATCGCACTGGGCACTGAAAGGGAAGAAAAACACAAAGAAATGGGAAATATTGCCGTTAGTGTCCAAGTCAGAATAGCTTACATCGACTATTTCTCTTGTCGGAAAAGAAACAAAGCGCCGCTTTTACACCTAGTTTATAATCTGATCACAACCGTGCCGCTAAACCAGGTGGCACTTCAGAAGTCCCCCGGGGAGAGGAAAAACAAATGCATCTGTTCATTTCTTCCCATTTTTGATAGACCTATTAGCAAGCCCTTTAAGCAGCCAGTCAGCAGGCTCCCTGCAGTGAGACCCACGACTTGAATTCGGTTATTTGTTATAAACTTGGTCAGGAAGAAACAAGAACTTGCCACGACGTCTCTGGTTTTTCTGGATTAAAGGGCGTTTTTGGAATATACGTTACATATTTGGAATCTGTATTATATACAGGTAGAGCAGGGTGTTCCCTTCTTTGTGATACCCTTTTGTTTGGAAGGATGATTAAGAATAAAAGAAAAAAAAAACCAACACCTTTGCCTTTAGATTTTTTTTTTTTTACAAAGCGTTTCACAGGAAGGCTCTGCTTGTCACACACAACATCATCCACACCTGGTTTTATACAGCTAAGCGGTGTTATATTTCTTCGGATAAATCTACTATCATTCTTAAATTAAATTAAATTCTTAAGTCGAGAATTCTTAAGTGGGTTAAACATCTTACAACGATTCGTGAGAGGGTCCCGCACCCGTGGCTTGAACTCAAACGGTTCTGACCCAGGGGATTTTTTTTTTCTGTCTTCAAAGTTTCTTTAATCTCGCTTTCTCTACTTATATATATATATATATATATTTAAAATAAAAAAAGAACAAAACAAACCCGTTTGGTGCAAATTTATTTATCCCACTCGTGCTGCCAACTCCCTGCCTGTGAAGGATTGGGCTCCCACCACCAAGACACAGCATGGCTCCCGGTGAACGCTCAGCACCCTCCCAGTTGGACAAGCCATTAGCAACTCTTTCCTGACCAATTTCTGCCCATTTTCCCACTCCAGATCTGTATATTTATTTCCAATGTGCTTGTCCAATGGCGGTTCAAATGGCTATTCCTCCAGCTGAATGGCAAATATTAATTCAACCCCCGAGGAGCCCAGAGCTTTAAAAACAAGCTCGTGGTTGGTGATGCAGCAACTGCCTGGTGCGAACCTGAAGCTTTGTCTTCCTTTCTTTTCTGAAATATTTGCCTGCCTGCTAACGTGGGCTGCTGAAGAGTTGAAAAGCAGAGGTGTAGTTTATGTTTACAGAAAGGTGGCCCTGAATTTTGGGGAAAAAAAAGAGGGAAAAAAAGAAACACGGTGAATACCCAATTTAAAAATAGTTCACAAGGCGATGTATTAGGGTTAATGAGAGAAAACTTTTTTTTTTTTTTTTAAGAGTACAAGTATGAATATACCAAGTCAAAGAAGAATTAACACATCTTTTATATGACATTTACAACAACACTAGGGCAAAAGCATTCTTGTTGCAATCACCCACACATTTGCACTGATTCGGCAAAGAACTACGAGAACGGGCCGAGACCTAAAACATCTTAAGCGATCAAAGAAATTAATTTTGTTTAAAAAAGGGCAGCGTTAAGAAGTGCATGGATTATTATCTATTATTATCTGAAAGGGCAAGGACTTCCGGCTGCGGAGAATAATTGTAATAGGCAAAGAGCTACGAGCTGGGATCCATCTCCACTGGAAATCTTTAAGCTTTGCTTTACAACTGCTCCAATCTTCATGGAAAATTGCTGTCTAGGAGTGCGGGACATCCATCGCCAAGCAAAATAAATATTTCTGCAAATCACTTTTTCCAACCAAAACTTCCAGCGGGAGGAAGTGGTGAAATTCTATGTGCTGTATGGAGGCAGATGTAAGGGCGGGCTGGGTCTATATTGTCCCTGCGTATTGTTTCTATGTCTTATTTTTATATTTATTCTATATCTAGTCCCTCTAAGGTGCCAGCTGTGGCAGATGGAAACAATCCGTACAGCCTGGCTCAACGTCAGCGCTCTGGAAGAATCAGGCTGAGTCTACAGCGAGGAGTCACCTCGAACCTGAACATCTACGAATCTCTACAGAATGTTATAGGCACTAACACGACAAGATACACACACACCCCGCAGTCATGAAGGGCAAGGATGGCAGCAAGTCGTCTACAAGCTGGTTTTCCCGAGTTATTTTAAGCAGCGGTGGTCAGACAGCTCCTCTGTTGGGCTCTGTCTAGTCACGTCTACGTTCAATAAACAAGTCCCCTAAGTGCAGCACTTGGTAGCATCCTCAGCGCGCGCTGCTATTTAAGGACTGAAGTCGGTCAAAGCGAAGTCATTTGTCAGTGCTAATCGGAAAATAATTATTTCTAACGCGCGCAGGCTATAAAAAGAGCAAAAGTTAACAACAGTTAACTCGGAGGGACCTGCTGGCAGCAAAGTCACACGTTAATACCACTGGCCTTCATGAAGGCCCTGCGGATCATAACCAAAAAAAAAAAAAAAAAAAAAAAGAGGAAAAAAAGTTGGATTTGAAGCCTAGTTATCCGAAAATTCAGATTGCTTGGAGGTAGATGTGCAGCAAAGCGAGCGAGAAGGAAGGTAGAAACTCTTCCTCAGGTTGGGGATCCCAAATTGCAGAGATTTGCTGTTGGAAACGGGCTGAGGAAGCAACAGCTTGAGCCGCTGAATCTCCCCAGAGTAGCAGCTTTAGAAACGAGCCGGTTTCTCCAGTTTCTCTTTATTTGTTTCCATAGTGCCCACGACAGCGTAAAAGGGATCCAAGGCGTCGCTGCCGCAACAGCACCGGCACCAGCAAACGGTACACGACACATTTCATCTCCCTTAATGCAGAGATGTCAGCGCTCACACTCCCCTTGTTTTGAGAACTATCAGAGAGAGAACCGCCTCGGTGTGGCAAGGAATAAGAAAACGGAGATAAGTTTTGGACTTTTCTGAAGGAGCCGCGTCTGGTGAGCATCTCTCTCTCCTGGAAAGTCCTGTTCTCCCTGGAGAATATTTGCTCTTGTTGGCGAGTAAAGCAGGACTGCTCAGAGCCTCGGTTTCTCCGAGGTGGTTCCTCTTCTCCCACCCCTCTCTCACAGGCAGTGAAGGCTCCTCAAGACGTTGAGTCGTCACCACCTTAAACCCTTCCTGCTCATTACTGACTTATTTTATTGTGCTACACATTATTCCCCTACTAAACTTCTCTTCATCCTTTATTTTATTTTTTTCCCCCCCCACTATTTGTTTGTCTTTCCATCATTTCGATTATTCCTCTTCAGTGGATGCTTGTCATATCTCCCAATTTTGTTGCATGCACGAACATAACTGATACCCTCCTCTTTTATTCCAGAACTTCAATCAAACCAAGAAATAAATCTAGACCTGACCCGGCATCGAACTCAATCATTTCCACAACGATACTGGGTGCCTTTATTCCGTGCTCACTGTTCAGCCAAGGAGATGCTTTGCATTACCAAATCAGAGACCCTGATTTAATATCTCGGGTTGCAAAACAATCAGAGAGCTCCTCTGGCAAACCCAGCGCCTCTGAGATTACAATTACTTCCTCCGGTTTTATATCTTGATCAAATAAAGAAATTGGATGCACCTGGTAAATTTTTTTTTTTTGTTTATTATTCACAGCTTAATTACAGCATTAGAAATTAGAGCAGAACTCATTTTACCCAGGGTTAGCTACGCAATAAGCAATGAGCACAGACAGATGAATCCAGGCGTAACTCGGCCCCTTTGTCACAGCGCAGGGTGACTCAGGGGGTGGAAGAAGACTTGAATACTGGGGAGGAGCCCTGCTGCCTGCCTTGAGCCAGGTGCTTAAAGGTGGGTGAGAGGAGCCTCACGGCTGGGAGTGAGGAAGAAGGAATGGAAAGAAGAATGATGGGGAAAAGGTTCGTGTGGCAAGGAAACAAAAAATACCTATTTGATGGTATTTTGTTTTTCTTTTCATAGAATCACACACTGGTTTGGGTTGGAAGGGAACTTAAAGATCACCCAGTGCCACCCCCTGTCCTGGGCAGGGCCACCTTCCCCCAGCCCAGGTTGCCCAAAGCCCCGTCCAACCTGGCCTTGAACCCTGCCAGGGAGGGGGCAGCCACAGCTTCTCTGGGCAGCCTGTGCCAGGGCCTCACCCCCCTCACAGGGAACAATTTCTGCCTCAGATCTCATCTAAATTTCCCCTCTGCCAGTTTAAGACTGTTCTCCCTCATCCTGTCCCTCCCTCCTGATGACGAGACACCCCCCCCCTTTCCCACAGCCCCTTTCAGCCCTGGGGGGCCGCTCTAAGCTCTCCCCGGAGCCTTCTCTCCTCTAGCTGAACCCCCCCAACTCTCTCAGCCTGTCCTCACAGGGGGGGCTCCAGCCCCCCCAGCATCTCCGTGGCCTCCCTTGGCCCCGCTCCAGCAGGTCCGTCTCCTTCTGCTGTTGGTGCTCCAGAGCTGGACCCAGCCCTGCAGGGGGGTCTCCCAGAGCGGAGCAGAGGGGGAGAATCCCCCCCTGGCCCTGTGCCCCCCCTGCTCTGGGTGCAGCCCAGCACACGGGGCCCTTCTGGGCTGCCAGCACATATTGCTGGCTCACAGGCAGTTTTCCACCCCCCAACCCCTCCAAGTCCTCCTCCTGGGGGCTGCTCTCGGTTTCTAACTGTTGAAATTTGAGGAGTATCTTTCCAGTTGCCTATCAGATGAACCCATGTCCTTTGTGCTTTTGCTAGTTTTCTGTTGTTCTGCAATTCTAGAGCAGAAGAGTCCAGAAGGAACGAGATGGCTGAGGAAGCCCCCCCGAGTATTTCACTGCAGCACAGAGAGCACCCACATCCCGCGGGTGCTCTTTGGGAGAGGCAGAGGCACCAAGCAGGGAGAGCAAACTGGGAGGTAAAAGGGCCAGATCCAAGTCCCCAGCTCAATAAAGTCTGGAACAAATCAAATATATTAAATAACCAAGTCTTGCTGGTGCTGGCACTAACTTCAACCACAAAACCTTCCCACAGATGTTCTTCACCCAAAAAGGTTTCAAGGCTGATGCTCACATAAAAAAAAAATATTTTGCATGGGGAAATTCCCAAGTAATTCTTGCAGGGGAAAGAGGAAGAGGAGGAAAACGCCTCTATATAAAGAAGGATTGGATAATTTTGGGGGATGTCACCATACCAAGAGGTTCGGCTACTGCGGTGGCACAAGAAGCCCGTGGCTCCTCGCCCTGCTCACAGGGAACTGCTAATGACCTCGGAAAAACTTCAGAGACTGTCTCCTCTGTCAATCTGAACTTCAATCTTTGATTTTTACTTTAAAAAAAAAAAACAAAAACAAACCCAAACAAAAAAAAAAACAACCCACCAAGCGTTCATCCTATAATTATGGATATAAATTACATTTAAATCAACTACTCAGGAAGCATGAAATTCTACTGTCTGCCAATTGCTGGGATTAAATGCATTTTGTTAAATTCATGAGCGCGATAGCTCAAAGCATTTCTGAAACGGCACGCAGCTTGGCCAAATATTATCTGAGCTGTATTTTAAACTGAAAATTAAGCATTAAAGCTACAGCATGTTCCTTGATCTGCCGAACGCTGTCTGGGGGGGGGCTGTAGCTCCTGCAGCTGGAGATGCCACACTAAATCCCTTTGATTGGGGTGCGTCTCTCAGGCTACAGGTTACATCCCAGAGTTTCGTGGACAATTTCTGCCTCCAGACCTGTAGGAACTAATAGTAGAGGCTGTTCTTTTTTATGCAACTACATGCACCTTATTGTATGGTACACAGCAAAGGATCGGCGTGGAAAAAAAAATAACCTGCTCAAGCACGGATATTTTCAAGAGGAAAGAAGACTTAATTGTGACCCTGTCAATTTTTTACAAGCGGAAAGGAAAGGCAGATCAGTCTTCAGGACTTTTCTCCCATTTTTGACGTTGACTTGTGGTTCAAACAAGCTTTTGGAAAAGCAGCACAGGAGGAACTCACTGCCCTTTGAGAGGGTCTCGGTTCCTTGCCTGGGGGCTGCCCTCCAGATTTGGCTACCAGGGTGAAAATAAATGGCCGGAGACTACATGGACTGAGATGCAAACCCAACACAAAGACCAAAGGGAGCTGGTTGTGACGTGCCAGATGCTCTTCGTTAACAGTTTTATCCGGCGGCAAAAGCACCAAGCAGGAGCAGAGAGAGGTGGCCAGTCGCTGTCTCTTTGGCAGGGCTGGTTCCTGACTGATCAAAATCTAAATTTAAGCCGGACTATGCGTTGCAATCTCGAAATCACAGTGGGGAAGCCTAGGGAGCTGCTCCCCGCCATGGGGAGGGTGGTGGCAGGAACAAAAACCAGCCCGAAACGGGCAACTACAGCCTTTCTCCTTCCTTTATCTCTCCCCTATAAACCAGGAGAGATTAAATGTCTTTGTCCCTCCTCTACGTAGGCTGTTAGCTCGCCCATACAGGAGTTATTTCTTGGTGTTTTATTGCACGTCCTTCTAGCAGAAGGGACCTTAACCCTGGGAAAGGTCTCTGCGTGGTACCATAAAAGAAGAAAACGCAGAAAGTTTTTGGTGCTGCAGACTTGCTCCCTCTTTTCCTTCCTTTCCTTCTCAGGACAGACAGGACCACGGCTTGGCCAAAGCCCGGCTCCCTCTGTGGCCCTTTGGTTGCTTTTTGTTTTTTTCATACAAGAGACCAAAGTGGTTTCAGGCAGACTCGGAATAAGGAGGATGGAAAGATACCCTAAAGGGATTCTCTCTTCTTTTACAGCTGCTCTAAAAAAATTTAAAAAAATAAAATAAAAAATTAAAATAAAATAAAATAAAATAAAATAAAATAAAATAAAATAA
>NW_020799142.1:35946054-35952289 GCF_003259725.1 Athene cunicularia
CCCCCCAAGTCCTTCTCCTGGGGGCTGCTCTCCATCCCCTCCTCGCCCAGCCTGGATTTGTGCTGGGCATCGCCCCGACCCACGGGCAGGACCTTGCCCTTGGCCTTGTTGAACTCCAGGAGGTTTGCCCGTCCCCCCTCTCCAGCCTGTCCATGTCCCTCGGGATGGATCCTTCCCTCAGCGTGTCACCGCCCCACACAGCTCGGTGTCGGCGGGAACTTGCTGAGGGGGCCTCGATCCCACTGCCCACAGCCCCAACAAAGACGTTCAACAGCGCCGGGCCCAACCCCGACCCCTGAGGACAACGCTCAGCCTTTTTAAAATGAAAGCACCGCTCCCTTTCAGACCATACTTCCTCCAGTGCTCCTCCTCCCAGAGGTCAAGGAGACCTTGGGGGGGCCCTGCAGACCCCAGGATAATTTTGGGTGGCATCAACCCTACCGGGAGCAGGCAGAGGCGAGTATGGAGCATCCCTCCCATGGGAGATACCACCAACACGCTCAAGACCCACAGAAGCGCTTTAGGCTGTAGATAAATTAAACAAATATAAGAGATTTTTTTTTTTTCTTTCCCCATGAAATTGACCTTAAATTAACAATGCAAACTCAGGCCAGGGCCACCCAAACTCCCCCACCTTGCTTTATTAGCATGAATGAAAAGGCAGCTGTCTGCATTTTGATCAGAAGGAAAATTAACTGTTTATAAATCTCATCTTTTAACGCTTAGTTGACACCTCTTATGTCATCTTTAAGCAAAATGTTGGTACCAAAAAGGACCCTCCGGTTGTGAGGCTGCCTGAAGCCTGTCCTTGGTCTGGCTTCTGCTTTATGAACCCTCGTCATCCCCACTGAAAGAATTTTTCCTTCTTTTTTTTTTGTTTTTTTTTTATGCTTTTACACTTTTGCAGCCCAAAATGACTCCAATGAAGTTATTCCTGTTTTCGCCAGGTGTGGGGATCAGGCTCAGTGATTTCAAGAGGACTCAGGCGTGCGGAAGCTTTGTGGTATCAGACACAACTAAGTGCTTCGGAATGCAAAATAAAATTCAATTTATTTCCCAGAGCTTGCGAGCCACAGGAGCCCGGCGTGAGCTCAGGGAAAGATGCTGGTGCAGCTGCTGTGCCGAGCAGAGATTGAAGCCCTGACGCATTTGTTACCCCTGCGTCTAAAGCACGAGGAAAACCCAGGTAGTTGGCTCTTCGAATGAAGCTGTAATGAAATAGTGTCTGTTGAAAAGATGAAAGGATACACCCGTGCCCAAGTTAAAGAGAAAATAAAGAGAGAATAGGCTATCCTTATCACTAGACATAGGAATAATGAACCCAACCAATTATCCTCGGGGATGAACACCAACTCAGAGGGTTCCACTGCAGGCAGCTACTGAATCTCTGATTTCTGTCCTGCACATTCAATAATTCCCTCGCTTTGTTGCTGCCTCTTCCAAAATACGGTTGGGGAAGACAAAACAATAATAAATCGGATGATGGTGACTGACAGCCTCAACCTGCCCAACCCCTGGGGCCCCTCCGTTCCCACTCACCATCCGACAGCGTGGTGACCGTCACGTCCTCGGTGGAGACTCCAGGGCCGTAGCGGTTGTAGGCGAGGAAGCGCAGGGTATACTCCGTGAACTTCTTCAGCCCCTCCAAGCGGTAGGAAAGCCCGTCCACTTCCACGTTCTAGCACACAGGGACGATAAACCAAGGGGAAACGTGACCGCCAGCGCCACGGCCACGCTGAGGGATGAGCGGATTAGCGGTGAGCTTTGCACTCTTTGAGAAGTAGAGCTAAATCCTTGTTTAAGTTCATATAAAATACAATTTGTAACAGAGGGGCTTTTTGTGGCTTGGTTCTCGGTGCTTGTCAGCAGCCCTGACCATGGCTTTGGGGTAGAGGGGATTTCAGTGCCTCAGAGGTGGGTTTAGTTAGTCAGGGCGCAGGAGAAAACGGGGGTATGTTGGTGAAGCCAGTTCCTGCCACTCCATAGATACGTGATAGGGAAAGAAAAAAAATAAAGGCAGAGCCATAGGGGGATTTTGGAGAAAAGAAAGAAGTAAAACAAAACCAGAAGAGTAAAAATGGGGGCGGTAGAAAAGTTCCTGTAAGCCTACTGAAGCACCTGCCACAAGACTGCTGATGCCTGTGATCATCACAAGCTATCAGGTCAGAAAAATGACACGTCCGCTTTCCTCCCTGCCCTGTTCTTTGCTAAAACCTCTCCACTCCACCCACAGAGCTTGTCTCTGCTACTACCGCCACACTCCTATCAAATACTGGTTAAGTAAATGGCCTGTGGGAAGCGTCCGAGCAGTTTGCAACCCGTAGAAAGCTGTTTGTTTGCCACTCGAAAGCGTGTGCCAATTTTTGCTACGAGCATCCATCGGTCTGAAGAGGAACTGCACCACATCTAGCTTGGATTCGTATTATTTCACCCTCCCACTTGAACGAAGTTAAAAGGAGTAATTAAAAAGATAGATGGTCGACAAAGATCACGTCTAACAAACTGCCATTAAAGTGTTGATGGTTTTGCATGATATAGAGGGGGAGTCTGAAGACTTAAGTGCTCTTTGGCGTTATTCTGAAATTTCAGCGTAAAGCTGAGGAATGTTTAATGTAGAACAGGCTTCTGCCTTCACTCGCTACCTCCCGGACCCATTTTGTGCTGGTGTAAATTTATGTTGCTTGAGTTGCACTTTTATCATTGGCCTGTGCAACATTCACAGAACCATCCGGGTTGGAAAAGCCCTTGCAGCTCCTCCAGCCCAACCATGACCCTCCCCCTGACCGTTCCCAACTCCCCCAGATCCCTCAGCGCTGGCTCAGCCCGACTCTTCAACCCCTCCAGGGATCCCGGGGACTCCCCCCTGCCCTGGGCAGCCCATTCCAACGCCCAACAGCCCCTTCTGCACAGAAATCCTTCCTCAGAGCCAGCCTGACCCTGCCCTGGGCAGCTTGAGGCCATTCCCTCGGGGCCTGGCGCTGGGGCCTTGGCTCCAGAGACTCATCCCCCCTCTCTGCCCCCTCCTGGCAGGGAGTTGCCGAGGGCCAGGAGGTCTCCCCTCAGCCTCCTCTTCTCCAGACTGAACCCCCCCAGTTCCCCCAGCCGCTCCCCAGCAGACCTGTGCTCCAGACCCTGCCCCAGCTCCGTTGCCCTTCTCTGCCCACGCTCGAGTCACTCAATGGCCTTTTTGGGGTGAGGGGCCCAACACTGAACCCCTCAGCGAGGGGCGGCCTCCCCAGTGCCGAGCCCAGGGCTCAGATCCCTTCCGTGTTCCAATATTTACATAATCTGGAGGATTAATCTGTGAAATCCCTCACTCTGAGCCTTTACGGCGCTCTAAATTCCTGCAGATTCCCCCACCAAAGATGTCCTTGTCACAGGGAGAGCAGAGCCGCTCTGGTCACCCCTCACCTGCTCTCTCCCAGTCGCTGTCTCCGTACAGAAGAGCCTGTAGCCTTGAACGGGGCCGTTCGCATAGGCAGGAGGATCCCAGGAGAGGAGAATCGAGGTAGGTGAGGTAGACACAGCCCGAAGGTTTTCCACCGGCCCGGGGACTTGCACTGCACAGAAAGAAAAGGATGGCGTCAAAATCCCATTCCTGACACGTGGCACAACCCTCGGGGGGGATGCACCAAACACCTCAGAAAGTCTAGACAAAATACAAAAAGGGTGATAAACCCGTGAAAAACAGACTGCAGAAAGACTATTTAGCCCAGGCTTAGCGCCATGAATCCATGAAAGACTAAAATGGATTGTTCCATCCAGGCTACTGCAGTTTGATCTTTGGCTCAGAGGATGGACTGCATCTTAAAATGGAACTTCTGGGAAAGAATTCGCCCAAATATCTATTTGCACACCACAGATGCATTTACCCGGAGGTAGCAGGAAAGCGGAGACATGCAAATCTGATCAGGCAAGACCGGTTTAAGCAAAGGACAATTCGTAAAACCTGCAGGCGGACACCAACACGCCACCCGACACGGGCAAAGTCACCTCACGAAGAGCCTGTAAGTGCCAGCTTAAAGCTGCCTTCCTTGTGCGTGTTTCTGCCCCAGCTCTGTATGTACCAGCTTAATGCTATTAAATTATAAATTGATTTGGTGCGCTGCAGCAGGCTTTGGTTTCTTTTCGCAGGCAATTAGCCTCTGTTAGCTTCTACTTACACTGTTTGCACATATTGTGCACATGTGCCCGTTACTGCTATCTAGTTCAACTCCTTTATGCGTTACTCTATTTTAGCTGTCCGAGGGATTGCAGATGATGGCTGAGAGCATTAAGGGCACGCTCTCATGAAGGAGGGAGCCTACGAAGGCTGGGCTCTAGGCTGGGGTCCCTCCGTTTAGCAGTGGCTGGAGACTGCTCCTGCGAAGCCACCGAAATCTGGGAGCACGGAACGAGGTGATGGATTTCATACAATCACTGACTGGTTGGGGTTGGAAGGGATCGGAAAGATCATCTAGATCCACCCCCCCTGCCCCGGGCAGGGCCACCTTCCACCAGCCCAGGTTGCCCAAAGCCCCGTCCAACCTGGCCTTGAACCCTGCCAGGGAGGGGGCAGCCACAGCTTCTCTGGGCAGCCTGTGCCAGGGCCTCACCCTCCTCACAGGGGAGAATTTCTGCCTTAGGTCTGACCTAAATCTCCCCTCTGTCAGTTTAAAGCTGTTCCCCCTTGTCCTATCTGCCCCCCCCTTTCCCACAGCCCCTTTCAGCCCTGGGAGGCCGCTCTAAGCTCCCCCCGCAGCCTTCTCTCCTCCAGCTGAACCCCCCAACTCTCCCAGCCTGTCCTCATGATTCAGTTGAAGACATCACACAGCTCCTCACATCAAGCCCCGCGTGAGTGGGCTGGTCTCAGAGCTGACCTGCTTTGAGCAAGGGCTGGCCCAGAGACCTCTCATCATGTGCAAGCCCCGATTTGCACTTAAAAGTTAGACCTCGCTCCTATAAGCTCCCATATTTATACATAGACCCAGTTCTGCTCTGAAATAATATTCCTGTGTTTGCGCGGTGCCCAGCACTTACAGGAATTGCAGGGCCGTAACGAGCTCATCTTCTAAATCAAATCAGGGCAATAAAAGTGTTAAAATACGCCATCCTTGAAACTGCGATCTGGTTTGATTCGTTCTGAAAATACGGTGCTTTGCAATAGGTTTGGGCTTTAAGCAGAGATCATTTGAAATGCAAAATTGAGATTGCCTTGACACCAGATCGCGCGGGTGGGTGAAGAAGCCCAGAACTCCCCCTCAAACGACAACGCAAAAACAATCCCTTTTAATGGTTTAAAGGAGCCACGCGAAGTCACCTTTTGTTATAGCGACTGGATCGTCGAGTGCTCCCATTTCACCCTGCATGCAAATTATCACACATCAACTCCATCAGGCTTTTGGATGTCAGCTTAAATCACTTATTAAAACAAAAGAGCTAAAAAAGCTTCATAAACTCCGGTCGGTAGCGGCGGTACCGGAAAATCACTCCCTGCACATCTCTGCTGGGCCTGACCCCAGCGACGGCTGACGTTGGGAGATGAGGCTATCGGGAGTTTATCTCCTACCTTCATCTCAAACTCGAGTGAAATTGGCAGGAAAAAAAAAAAAAAAGATAATTGTGGCAAAAAAAAAAAAAAAGGTCAAGCAGAAGGTTATTTCTGAAAATCTTCAACACCAAACAGCACCTTTTTATTTTCAATAGGGAGTGTGCTGCGGCATAAAACAAACTCAGCCGCTATTGTGCAGCTGGCAGATAACGGAATTACAGCTCTGAGAGCAGGCTTTCTGCGAAGTTACATCCCCATTACAAGGCAGTTGCACACTAAGAGCTCTCTTTTGTAAATCTGGACGGGCGCGGGTACGCGACGACAGCCGGGGAACGCCTGACCCCACTCTCCCTGCATCCATCCCTCTCCCACGGAACGGGGATGGCAGGGCCGGGCACCCAGGATGTCACCAGCAAAAAACCCGGAGAGCCTTTCATCACAGTTCATTTCAAGTTTAGACGCGGCGTAGACGCATTTAATATATTTTTATTTCCTTCGCCCGGCGTTCCTTCTCACGCTATTTCGATATTTCTGACAGGCACTCTAATGTGCTTAAGGTCTTTGTATTTGCAGCACACACAAAGCATTTAATAATCTCTCCTGATCCTTTCTGTCAAATAATAATCTCGTGAAAATTGGCATTAAGTTTTAAATCTTTCCCTAAATTCTTCTTTTTTTTTTTTTTTTTTTTTTTTTTTTTTTTTT
>NW_020799142.1:35952339-35960013 GCF_003259725.1 Athene cunicularia
TTTTTTTTTTTTTTTTTCAAAACGTGCAGTTACACAGTTTCTACTCTCACGAGCCTTCACTGTTCTTGCACAGAGTTTTCCTCTTTGCTACCGTTCGGTTAAACTTCTGATAATAATAGTTAATAAGATACAAGGAAGATACAAGCGCCTAAAATAGGAATGCAGGCACCTACATCAGAAATTGCTTGGCAACTGCCGAAACATGCGAAATCTCTCTCTCAAATCTGACGTTTTCGTAAGTTCCTGAAGCTCTGCCTTCCGCACCTCAAGCCACCCTGCCTATACCAGTAGGAACCTGGCTCGTAGCGAAGCCCCACTGGAGACCAGGAGGAGGAGTGCCTGAACTTGAGCACAGCTCTGGCACGTAACGAGTTAGTTAACCCAAGACCGTTTTTTTTTTTTTTTTTTTTTTTCCCAGGGGTCCTACCGGGCTCCAGCCTTGGGCTCTAAGGTGTGGTGATGCACAATTCTGCACGGCAGCCTTGAGACAAGAAAGCAGAGCCCTAAACACCACCTGGGAGTTGAATGCCCAGACACGAGGTGAAAGGATCACGGTCTTACTTCTTTTCGCTCTCCTTCTGCTCCCAGGGGTCTCGACTTTTGCTGCCTGTAGCCCAAACCAGGCTCCTGCCTAATGGCCACTCTACTCCTGCCCCGAGAGCGTGACGTTCAAGGCATTCATACTGTGAATCTTTTCAGGTAGAAGAAAGGATTAAACCTTTGCATTAAACCTGCCCAGGAGAGGGCACGTGCCGCCGAGCATGCACCACCACCCTGCCTTCATAATGCAAGCAAAACCACTTATCCCAACTCAATATTTTTTTTTTTTTTTAAATAAATATGCCTGTTAACGCCGAGTTAGGCCTCCAGCTCTGTGTCAGGGTAGCCATCTCCATCATGAAAGCTTCTTTTTTATTTTTTTTTTTCCACATTTTTCCTAGCGATTCATTCTGCTCTATAATGAGATGCAATGATTAAAATGTTCTTGTTATTACATTTCACTTCTCGTTTAAACAGCTGGTTCTCTGCTGATCTGCACTGAAAACATTTCAAACATAAAACATTTATGAAGCCACTCGCAGTTATTGATAATAGAGTGCATGCTTTGATTGCGCCTTTGATTTTTTTTTTTTCCTCCCCCCCCCGCCCCCCCCTTCATTCTCTGTAGTTAACAGCTTTAACGATATTTCATTAAAATCTGGTTCCATGTTCCACAGAAAGATGCAGCTTCAGAAAGCCTGCAGGCAGTGCAATTATTAACCCAGCAAAACCTGTTTCCCCACACCGGACACGCCGCTCTGAAGACGTGACAGTTGTTTGGCAGAACGGCTCTGGATGCCTCCAGTGCTGGCCACGAGAGCTGGCGTTGGAGTTGGTTTTTGGAAGGAGCTGTCATTTCCAGTTTCACAGAGTCTTCTGGTTTTCAAGAGCTTGCCCTTGAACTCTTCACGTGGTGCCCAGCTGCGCGCCACAGATGGATGCGTGAAATTAATATCCTGCGATTTGTTAAGGAACGTGGGGCCAGGGATGGTACCACCCAGTGATGGGATGGAGGGGGGGGTCAGCTCTGAACTCTGCAGTGAAGGGAAAAGGCCTCCTCGGAACTGCTTTTTTCTGGAGAAGGTTTGGAAATATCTCCTCCTCCACCCTCCTGCTGCGGAGAGGCAGAGGCTCCGAGGCTCAGGCAGGGAGCTCGGGGGGCCTGTCCATCACCGGAGACCCCAAAAGTGCCAGCGGGGCACAATCCCACACCACAAATTCTAGAAAGTCTGGACCAAGAGGCAGGTGGGGGTACGGTGTTGTCTTCTCATCCTGGGATCCAGGCACAGGACTCGTGGGAATGGCTCAGAGTTGCCCCAGGGGAGGTTCAGGCTGGACATTAGGAAGAATTTCTTCCCCAAGAGGGTGGTCAAACCCTGGAAAAAGCTTTTTGAAGAGGGGGGGGGGTCAATGCTCCAGACCTGTCAGAGACATTTGGACAATGCCCTTAACAACACGCTTTAAATTTTGGGCAGCCCTGGAGGGGTCAGGAGTTGGACCAGATGATTGTTGTAGGTCCCTTCCAACTGGAATAGCCTAGTCCGTAAATAAATCTGAGACCAGAAATGGGTAAAACTGGAAGCAGAAGCAGCTCATCACCTACACGGATACGTCTCCAATAAAGAAACTTGAAAAAGTATCTTCAGTACACAGCATTTTCACCACCATGCTTATCTTGCCTGACTTTCAGACATTTCCGCACGTACCACAGGGCGCAGTCCTAGGAGTTGAACTGCTGTAACCAACCTGTTAGCCCTGCTACTAAACTCAGACAGAGCACAACATTTTAAATGGTTTCCTACTATTATTTTTTTACACTGTACTGACGGGCTGTATTTGCGGCAGGAAAGCCACGAGACTAAGGACGGAGGAAGAAGTCGTCTTGCAACACTTTGCACTAGGGAGAAAATCTCTCCGTAAATCAAAATTTATTAAGATTTCGCTAATGTCAAGAAGCTACTGGAAAGTAAATACGGGGTGCAAACACGACTGCTAAAATAACGCCATCAGCGAAGAAATAGCCTGCAGTTAGTGAGATAAAATCGTTTGGAAAACAGGCTTTTGTTACAAAATCCATCTGCTTCTGGGTGTCCAAACATGCCCTGCATTTGTTTGAGGGCTGAAAAATGGAAAGGAAAACCTTTCTGAATGGAAGAGCATTTACAACGGCTGGAGGCCCTGCTATGCACTTACGGGAAATGATAGCATCCGCAGAACTAAAAAGCAACTCTTACCGGCTTCAACAGGGACAGAAATTCAACCTTTTTATTTGGAGAAACAGTGCACAGAAAGACGGGTTACAGCAATCCTGGCTCTGGCTCAGACTTCCAGAGGGAGCTTGGATAAATAATTTAATGCTTTTATGCTTCAATTTCCTTCCCATAAAATGGCATAATAATATATCTCCTACCCATTCTTTATCTTACCTATTTATATTGCAAGATTTCTGGGGTAGGAAGAAAGGTCCAGATAAAACAAAGATGAATGCACATCAAAGGGAACCGCGAGAGAATTTCAATGCCGACATCCAAAGCTGGTTTAGAAATGCTTGGCAGCAGCCTGTCTTATAGAAGATCTTCTCTTCGACCTTCCCCTTCTCACAGAGCTCCTCAGTGGGTTACGGCGGAGCAGCTCGTACCCTGCCAACCCCCGGTGAGGCAGGATGATGGCAGCAGCACCCGTGTTTGTGGTGGGAGCTGAGCAGGATGGTTAATCCAACACCTCTGTGACAAAGCGATGGGCTCCAATATCCCCCAGAGACCATCGATACGGAAGGGGCCAATGGACCGACCTCAATTGTTTAATGATTTGGCACTTCCAAACGTATTCGGCCGGAGTACATTCTTTGCTCAGCTGCAGAAGTTCAGGAGTCTGTCTTCTGTCTCAGGTTTAGTCCCTCCAATTAAATTTCTAGAAATCATAGCACAAATGGCCTCGATCATAATTAAAGTCTCTAGACAGGGCTGTCCTACAAATAAAACCTATAGCGATAACCTCCCATTAAATTTGTAGAAATCAAAGCACAAATGACCTCGGTCATAATTTAAGCCTCTAGACACGACTGTCCTACAAATAAACCCTAACGAGATAGACCAAAAGGTTTGAGAAGAGCGTTGTATCACCGCGTTCACCCAGCAGGTCACCAAACCAGGCTCAGAGACGTTTATTTCATTTCCAGCTCATTACCAGTGCCCCAAATCACCATTGTTTTCGGAAAGCTGGAGGGAGACAAACGCATCCCCGGTGGTCTGCGGCTCGGCAGAGATTTTTGGATGAATCTCAGCAAAGGGATGTTCTTGCCCAGGGAAAGATCAGAGAGAGCCAAAGCTAACTGCCAGGCCTGGCTGGTGAAACACCACCCCGAGTCTCACCACCAGCGAGAGGAAAGGACGGTGACATCAAAACTCCCCCCCCCGAGGGATGAAAGGAGGGAGGAAACAGACCCTGGTGCAGAAGAGCTTCCAACTGCAACGTATTTCACACCGGTAAGGTGCCACCTTCATCCCTGTCAAAGGTCTCCCGTGCTTACCCGTACGCCTGGCCTGCCCGTGGGGTAAATCCTGCCCCAAGGAGGGGTGCTGAGCTCCGTCTGTCTATCCTACACCACTCCTGGCCGTGAGGGAGGGGGGGGGGACACCCAGGCAGTGCCTCTGCATTGCCACTCGCATCAGGGACCTCTAAATATGGAGATTTCATGCAAATGGTGCAACACCTTGATTTGCATAGTTGATTAAGATATGCTCATCTGTTCTGCTATTTATTTTTTTTTTTCCAGATAAAAGTGGCTTTAATTTTCCGCTCCTTCACGGCAAGTCAGTCAAAGCAAAGTATTTTCCTCGGCATAATGGTGCCTTTGCATCTCAGCAAACCTGGAGCAGAATGACAACATCCTTCTAGCCAGTGAAGCTTATTATTTATAAAGAGCAATGATTAGGTTGACAAGCACGGAATTCTTCATATCAACCACCTCCATGAAGCACTAAAAGGCAAGAGCGTGTGGCGCAGACAAACCCTCAGCAATGGCAAATCCTTCTTCTCATTTAGAGCGTTTGGAATATTTTCACTGAAGCAGATGATTTCTGGTAAACATGGGTCTTCAGAGACATCAAAACATTTGGAAAAAAAAAAAAACCCGACTATTTTTGCTTCACAAGAAAAACGAAGCAAAGTCATTCCGCAATGCTGAAACCTCCAGTAATGACATTCTCAAACCAAAAGCAACGACATTTTGAAACCAAAATATTTCTTTTCCGCATAATTTTGAAAGCCCCGAGTTTGGTGTAAGTTCTTCACAAGTTTTACATACTGGATGACAGAATGAAATATATTGTTGGCTTAAAGCAAAAAAAAAAATAAAAGGAAAGAGATTGAGAATTGTTTTCATGGTACTTCACAATATAAAATATGAGCCTCCGGCATCACAATTTCCTGTGAACCCCAAACCTCTGGTCCTTGCCCTACTCTCACTATCCTTAATCTATATTTTAAGAGTCTGATGAATAACACAACAGAGTTTGTTTGGGTTTTGTTTGTTTGTTTGTTTGTTTTTTTAAATAAAGCACACAGAAATGTTTTTAATAAAAAATATTATCATTATTATTTCTCAAGTAAATTTTAAGGGCATGAAAAATGGGCAGAGACTATGGTGAGGAGGGGAGATCTGTTAAGAAAAAAATATTTAACAGTATTTAAAATCGCTGGGAAATATCTGTAGGACCCTGGAGAAAGAGAAAAGGGGGTTCTCTGTGGCGGGATGTGCAGAGAGATGTCTGTCAGACCAAGGCTTAGCAGATGGGAGGAGGAGGAGGAGGAAGAAGAGGAGGAAGATGGTTTCCCCTGCAGGTCATAGGGCAGCTGCGGGCTGGAGGCAGCAAGACCGTGCTGAGAGCGAGGGCGACGACCAAGCAGGGAGTTTGTAGTGGAAAACGGGACTAGATCTTCCTCAGCATCTCACTCACCCGACTCCTCCGGATCCCCGGGAAATAAACCACAACTTTTTTCACTGCTTTTGTTGTGTCTCTCACCGAGGATGATGGGACTCCCAGAGACCTCTGACAGAACAGCTCAAAACCTCCCAGGAATGATCAAAAGGTCAGAGCTAATTTCAATCCTCCCCAACCAATGGATATATATTTTTTTTTTTTTTAATTTTCTTTTCCAGAAGGTATAAAAGGACGAGTATGGGTCTCAGATGAGAAAATCTTTCCGGTAAGTGACAATCTCAATAGTGAGAAGGAAAACGACGCTTGAACCCGGGGCTGATTCGCCGTGTGTTGGATGTACTGACAATTCTTCCCAAAGCCTGAAGCCACGGAGATACCAACTGTAGGAAGGATTCGAGGCGTACACCCGATCCAGCACGTATTCCTCATCTGCTGGGTTTCCTCCTCTGTACAACAGAGGACACCAAGATTTAAGAAGGTCCCATGAAGAGGATGGAAAGGCTTTAAATTCAGTTTTAATTACAGTATATCGTATAGCAATGCAACTTTCTAATCAGGCTGATGCTTTTCAAAGAGCTGGGCAGAACTAAAAAAAAAAAAAATAAAATCAAGCAAACAAACCCCCCCAAAAGTAAAGATTTTGATTGCATTATTTCAGTTAATTAAGATGAGTGATGAGCCGCAAGCAATTTGCGGTGCTTGATACTGAACCCAAGACAATTCGAAAATTAACAGTTTAGCTTTCTGGGTTTGATTTGGTTTTTGCTTTTAACTCTTAGTCTACCAAAGGGGTAACAAATTCTCCACATTAGCCAAACCTGCCCTCCTAACTCCAAAAGTAGCCAAATTACCCAAATCTGCCCTCCTAACTCGCAGAAAAAAAGGGCTCGGATGATGTCTTCCGAGGATTAAGATTCCATCACTGCTGTGCCCATTTGGACAGGAATCAAGCGCCTTGCTCAGTGGTGCTGCGTGAGCCAGCTGGAAACGTCACCTTCAGAGAACTTCTGGAGTTAGAACCATCGATTAGGAAGAATTAAAGAAGTATTTCATCAAGTCCTCTTCCAGCTTCAGAGGCTGAAAGCGAGATGCAGGGTAGAAACTCACTCACTGACCGAGACTGGAAAGGTGGAAGATTTTTTCAACTAACTTTAAGAATTTGATGGTGGTGGGTTTTACAGAAATACTGGAAATACTTATTCTGCTGCTTAAACAAGAGGTGAGAATCAATTTAAGCCTCAAGACAGACATGCAGAATATTCTCCTCTCCTCTGCAACTTTTTTTTTTTTTTCCCAAAGTCTCTAGGAAGCAGTACAACATAAACTCTCATCTTTCTCCTATTTAATCCCTCCTTGTTGTCAATGGCTTTTACAAAGGTCTTAATCGGCCTCCCCGTGATGCACAGGGAACCACATATTCATCAGGTGAGTGCAGATGGAGTCACTGAATCTGGCTTAAGGTAGATCTGCATTTTGTTCTGCAAGAGAAATGAGAAATTCAATGGGAAATTGAATGGGGAAAAAAAAAAAAAAAAAGGCAACGGCACTCAAGCTAGCCGGATTCTGAAGAATAAAGCAGCATGAGGTGGTCTTTATTCTCAATTATCAATGCTAACAGCCTCTATTAACTAGCCCTGACT
This sequence comes from Athene cunicularia, assembly GCF_003259725.1. Taxonomy (NCBI): domain Eukaryota; kingdom Metazoa; phylum Chordata; class Aves; order Strigiformes; family Strigidae; genus Athene; species Athene cunicularia. The sequence continues at coordinate 35,959,463 of NW_020799142.1, forward strand.
CTTGTTTAAATGTATCTAAAAAGCCAAAGGTGACCCGGCCACCCCCGTGGCACGTACAGACCCAGCCCCGACGTGGCAGAGGCGGCTGGTGATGGTGGGAGCCGCGAACAGGGATTTAAACGTGCTGTAAAAACCAACCCACGGGAAACGAAAGGCAAAATTTATCCTATGGATGAGTCCACGACATGTGAATCCGTATTTTCTGTTGCCCAAGAGAATGTTAAGGATACCAGGGGGAAGGCGTTACCCGTGTTGGGCACAACCAACGTCCTAATGACCAGGCTCGAGCAAAACCTCACCCTGTCCCTGCAGCAACCTCCTACATCCTGCCAAGAGCTGAGGCTGAAGCAATTCTTCTCCCTCAAGAAAAAGACAAAAAAAAAAAAAAAATCACCTTAAAAAAACACCAAACCATGGCTGGGAAGCTAAAAGCAGGAAAAAGACACAGAAAAACGCACATCGCCATCTTTTCCTTTAGGTCTGCCCAACTTTTAGAAAGGGAGATACGTTCCATTAAAATCTGAAGCAATTGAAAATCCCCCCCCCCCCCC
>NW_020799142.1:35960063-35967674 GCF_003259725.1 Athene cunicularia
ACAATTTTGTCAAGCAGTAATCAGTTCCATATATGTTGAGCTGGGCAAATTAGGTGTGCAGAATAAACACGCGCTGGAGTAATTGAATTTTCCGAAGACTCGTATCAAACCCATCCAGTTTAGCCACCAGCGCAGAGGTGGTGTCACATTGTCACCCCCCTGGGGCTGGTGAAGGTCCCCCGGCAGGGCCAGACCTTGCCGCTGGTGGGGACTGAGTAGTTCAGAGGGCGCTAGTGTCACCTTTGCTCCCTACTCAGCTCTTCTGGGTACCAGTTTCAGTCACAAGGATGATGACAGCGTCACTAGAAACAGATATTAAATGATCTGACGATAGCCAGGGTCACGCTGGGGTGAGAGCCCTGAGATGAGTTTGAGCAGGTGACTTAGAAAACCTCCCACCAAGATGGGTTTGAGCAGGTTTAACAAACCAAAGAAATGAGAAACCCCTTTCTCCAGGACAAAACAGCCACTGATGCGGGCGGAGAAAAAAAAACCTGAGCTTGTGTTTGAGACCTGGAGCCAAGTGTCTGTCGTTGAAACCTCCTGGATCCTCCAGCCCCAGATTATACATAAGCGATGTGGTTGGAAGGTTGGACCAGATGATCTTCCAAGGTCCCATCCAACCTGGGCTATTTGTTGCGTCTCTGACTTTTCCTCTCTCCTTCCTGACGCCCAGGTACACAGGTCTGTGCTGCTTAAACGAGATCCGTCGTGGCAGGGATTTCCCTTTCTATCATACACTGAGGTCACAAAAATTAATATTTTTTAACAGATCTACAGGGGCCATGGGCTCTGTGGGGAACTTTCTGTGCTGCAACCCATCCTGTATCAGCTGTCACAGTGAGGAACGGGGGACATGGCACTCCTGCTTTCCATCCATCAGTTTACAACAACATTCCTTTTATTATTGTAAAGGTTTTTTTTTTTTTAAAAAAAACCTTTACAATAATAAAAGGAATGTTGTTGTAAACTGATGGATGGAAAGCAGGAGTGCCATGTCCCCCGTTCCTCACTGTGACAGCTGATACAGGATGGGTTGCAGCACAGAAAGTTCCCCACAGAGCCCATGGCCCCTGTAGATCTGTTAAAAAATATTAATTTTTGTGACCTCAGTGTATGATAGAAAGGGAAATCCCTGCCACGACGGATCTCGTTTAAGCAGCACAGACCTGTGTGCCTGGGCGTCAGGAAGGAGAGAGGAAAAGTCAGAGACGCAACAAATAGCCCAGGTTGGATGGGACCTTGGAAGATCATCTGGTCCAACCTTCCAACCACATCGCTTATGTATAATCTGGGGCTGGAGGATCCAGGAGGTTTCAACGACAGACACTTGGCTCCAGGTCTCAAACACAAGCTCAGGTTTTTTTTTCTCCGCCCGCATCAGTGGCTGTTTTGTCCTGGAGAAAGGGGTTTCTCATTTCTTTGGTTTGTTAAACCTGCTCAAACCCATCTTGGTGGGAGGTTTTCTAAGTCACCTGCTCAAACTCATCTCAGGGCTCTCACCCCAGCGTGACCCTGGCTATCGTCAGATCATTTAATATCTGTTTCTAGTGACGCTGTCATCATCCTTGTGACTGAAACTGGTACCCAGAAGAGCTGAGTAGGGAGCAAAGGTGACACTAGCGCCCTCTGAACTACTCAGTCCCCACCAGCGGCAAGGTCTGGCCCTGCCGGGGGACCTTCACCAGCCCCAGGGGGGTGACAATGTGACACCACCTCTGCGCTGGTGGCTAAACTGGATGGGTTTGATACGAGTCTTCGGAAAATTCAATTACTCCAGCGCGTGTTTATTCTGCACACCTAATTTGCCCAGCTCAACATATATGGAACTGATTACTGCTTGACAAAATTGTCATCTCCGTGGGCTTTAAAGACATCCCTGCCTTCCCCCGCTTTTTCATGGGAAATTTCATTGCATTAATTTTAACGGCCTTTTAATTTTCTATGCGGTTTTGACATTTGTATAAGAAATGGATGTTTAAAGAGATGGCAGCTGAAACCTTGCCTATGTGTTTTTAACATTTCCCGTACAATAACGTCAAAGAATATTGTCTCCTCTGAAAAACTTGTAGAAAAAAAAAAAAACAACAAAAAAACCCAAACAAACACCAAAACACCACCAAACCCCCCAAAAACTTTAAGAGCTTCTGGTGCAATTGCTTTAACAAAATATTGATGGTCGTTCGTGCTGCTGGTTGCCTTGGCAAGAAAACTCAGGTGCAGCCAGTCAGTGATAAAATAAAAACAAAATTACAAAGGGACTGATTTCTGCGGTTAGATGCCCCGGTCCCTAATGAGAATGGAATGTAATTAGAAAAATATCTAAGGTAGGTGTGGCTCTCAGGGACCAAAGTCACCCCAAGACTCCTATGCAAGCAAGATCACCATCTAGCTGCGGCGAAATGCCGCCCTCACTACATAAATCCATGACTAATCTCAGTTTCTGTTCCAGAATTTCCATTTTCAGGACCCTGAGTGAACAGCCCAGCTCCTCCCCACCTCGGGGGGGGGGCACCACGGGGCATCAGAAATTTGCTCCTCGCAGCCCAACCCAGAAGAGGGGAGACATACAGGGACAAAGCAGGGCTTCTCTTAAGGAGGTATAATAATACTTTCTTACCTCCGAAGGATACAGTAATTAATTATTCCTTATAAAGCCCTTAAAGATGCTCGGGTAGAAGTTGAGATGTCAGCCCAAACTAAATGGGTTTCACTGGAAGGGAGATGATAAGAGGCGACTCTATGAGCCTGGAGCGACGCCGTCAAGTTTCCTCGGAGCGCTCCAACGTGCCTTCCTATTCACCTTCTCTTTCCCCAACTAATACACACATCAGGCAGACAGGGATTTATTAGGAAACCAGGTTTAATTCATAAGGGCTGTGAAAAGGAGTGAGTTGGTCCCACAGCAGGGAAGCGCTTTCAAAGCTCGGACGGACAATTTCAATCCCCCTTTGCGAGAATAGAGGCCTTTCTTTATTCTCGACTACCAAGCTGCTTCAACAGCATCTTGAGGAGCCAAAATAATAACTCACAAAGTCTCCACATGTGGTATGAAAAGATTAGACGTGGCTTAAGCAGGCAGGGATTTAAATCCAGTCTGATAATACTGTAGTGAAATTATATGCCATAAAGGCAGAAAAAAAAAAAAAAAAAAAAAAAAAAGAGAAGGGGGTGTGTGTGTTAATCTGGGGACAAAAAAAAAACCCTTCGTATAAATCCAGCCCATGTATTCGGGATGATTATTTCAAAAAAGCTGGAACTTGTTCTGTTGATCTTTTAAACTGATTACTGAGCAAATGAATGCACTTTTAGAAACAGGCACTGACAGACATGAATTTCAGCTGTCCTTTTTCATCAGCTTTTTCTTCTTTAACAATGCCAGATTGCATAATACTTCTGATATTTTCAAATAACGTGGAAATTCAATTTATGTGCAGCCATGTAATTTATTGTACGATAGTTACAGCATGTTCTAAAAGACAGCCACACGGAGCCTGACTGCCTCCCAGGACCAGAGAGACTTGTTTCAAAATGGGGAGATAATTTGGTCAACAGTCAAAAGGAAAAAGAAAAATGGAAAGCAATATTTTCTCCATGCTCCAACTCGACACTTCAGAGAAATCTTACAAGTTATTAAATAGGAAAGACAGTCCAAATGTCTACGCCGCGCATTTAAACAGAGCTGGTAACTCTGTGCCGTGGCAGCTTCAGATGGTGACAGCAGGGGGTAGCGGTGCCTGTTTTTCACGGGGGTTTTGCTGAGGGGAAGGCGTTTTCCTGAATGAAATGTTATTTTGCTTCTGTAAACATAACTCTATAAAAAATATATATATATATATATAAAATGCAAACACAAACAGAAACATCTTTATGTGCGGTTGTGCGCCGGGTGTCGAAGTGGGGGTCAATTACCAACAGAGAAACGATGCTGATGGTTGGTTACTCAACCACTTCCAAAAGGTTTAGATTCATAAATTGACTTTCAAGATTTTTTTTTTCCCCCTAAATTCAAGGGCTACCACCTTGCTGACGTTTGCATCTGGCAGTTGCGTAACTGCAAATACGCCGCCTCCGGGCGGGAATTGAAGATGTATCTACAATGGAAGGCCACCCGGAAAAATTGGGTGATGTTTCACTAAGATCGCTCCTCTTGGGGGCTTGGGAAGCGGCGACAGGGAGTAAAATTCATGTTTTGTGAGGAACAAAGATACAGACACCAAATTCCAGAATAAAGGAAGTTGAAAGGAGCCTTTTCCCCTTGTTCACAGCATGCCCTGCCCGGTCAGGGGACATCACGCGTGCTCTCACCGGCCCTGAGACATGTTTTCCTGGGGCTCAGCTCAGCTGTAAAAGGAACTAAACGGTTCCAAACCTGCCTAAAGCCACCTCTGGAGTCTTGCCTTAGTGCAGGATTTACTCCCAAGCTCTTCTTCTCCTCCACCTGCCCCGCAAAGAGCCCATTCCCACCTCCTCGCCCTGCTCCCGGCGACAAGTCACCCGCCGCAACGAATCCAGAAAACGCCTCTCAGGGTTTCACGGGTGTGGTGGTGCCTTTCTTACCCCTCCCTGCCCCTCCTTGTTGGGCTGCTTGGTGCCGGGTGTGGTTCCATCCGCATCCCCCTGCGGAGATAAGGACTGATAACCTAAACGAGCCTGGCTCCTGCCCCTCCTGATTGCTCGGACAGGGTTATAACAACCCATCACCTCCTGATGGCCTGACACACCTGGGATGGGGGCAGATGAAACAATAAGAGGTGCACGTTCATCCAATTCTTGTGCAACTGGCGGAAGGCACCGGAAGGTATCTGATAAAAGTCAATTATCTCAGACCCTATAAACTGTGACCACCAGAGAGACACGTTGAGCTCTCCCGGATGGCAGCGGGCCTGTGACCAGCATCTCCCCTGAGCTGGGAGTCTCTCGGGTACCAAAACCCTTCAGGTGTCGTCTGCTCCAGACGGAAGGTCGGGGCCAAGTCCACCCACTCGACTCTCAATTATCACCCGTTGAGGAATGCCGAGGCATTGGGAGTATTTGCCCTGAACTCCAGAGGGATTTTTTCGTTGAGCTCGCTTCTATTTCACCAGTTTTTCTCTTTTTTATTGGGGGGGGGTGTGTGTGGGTACGTACTCCTGCCCTTGTTCCTCTGTGTGTTTATCCCTTTTATATTCATTTTACTGAATCCAAACACCTTTGTTTCTGTATGTATATGTCCGTTTTGTCTATGTTCATGTATATATATGTATAAATTATGGTACCGTTAAGTAAGTTAGACTGAATCTTCTCATTTTAGAATCTGTGAATAAATCACTTCTCTTTCTGAATTATTTAGTATCGATAAATATCTGTTACTTATCAATAAATCCAGATTATTTTTACTAAATCATCATCGTGTCAATACTTCTCCTCCGCGACAACCAGCGCAGCTGTTATCTTCGCACAACGAGGGGTTTTCAGGAAAATATTGCCTTTCGGTTAAATTTCTGTACGTGGCAACGTGTGACGATGTACAACGAGTTTCTGGGCTTGCGTTAAATGTTCGATTTCCCACCTGGTTACACACGGAGAGTGGATTCTGGCAGGGGCTTAGTGACGGAGCATAAAAGCAGCTCAGTCTCCAATCATCACCCTAAGATCCACCAAAACACTCCAGCGCCCACCAGTATCAGACCCAGAACCCATCTCTATGCTAAGAACGAGCTACCAATCCCATTTTACGGCCAATTCTTCTGAATAATTATTTTTACCATGGAAGGGCTCAAATAACGTTTCAATCCTCTCTCTGCTACTGCCCTTCTTGGACCTTCCATGTGAGAAAAACTGCAATAAGACAAACTCAGCCAGAAGAAATTGATCTTCTTTCTGGAGACCAGATGCGTGCAAGACCTTACAATAAAATGAGACACACAGAAGAAGTGTCCACTGAAAGATTCCACCTGCTCCGAAGTATTTATAAAACGTATTTACCGTTAAACATTAATAGAAAATAGGGGCTTTTAAACACCAACAAGCCACACTGCTTACTCCGGGGGTAAATTTTTGTATTTTACAGGAATTTTATTGGTTTTTTTCCCTTGGGAAAAAGCAACACCTTCTGTGCCATAAGCACAGCTTTTGATATCCCTTCTGCTGTCCCACAATCGAAGGCGGAACGTGCGATCATCAAAGTCATGACACAAACAAGCAACGTGTTACCGTCGAGGAGCAAAACGCTCTGCAAGAAATATAACAAATCGGCCCAAAGTTTTTCTTTACGGAGCATAAGGAATGGGCCATATTTTCAACGAGGATCTACGTAAAAAACCATCGAGCGACGCGCTCTGAGAACCCCAGTCCTGCTCATACTCACACTCCGGCTGCGTGGCGACCTTGACGGGCTGCGAGCTCTCTCCTGGTCCCCACTCGTTGTACGCCACCACTCGGAAGGTGTAAGTCTCCTCCGGTTTCAGGTTACCCACGGTAAGTTGAAGCGTCCCAGATTGAGACGTGTTGACTGCCCGTTCCCTAAAAAAAAAAAAACAACAAAACAAAACAAACAACAAACCACCAAAAAAAACCACTTTAAAATTCATTTGGCTCATTAAGCATTACTTATTTATGTAGTTGGTAGCCTGCAAGGTATGATTACTTATCAAACTTCAGTTTGAGGCTTGTTTGTCTACAGGGTTTGGGGTTTTTTTTTATTATTTTTACTTGAAAAAGCCTAATTCAAGTAATGGGGCCCACTGGGAATGCTGCAAGTGTTATGAAAAACACTTGTATTTTAACACTTTATAAGGTCTATAGAATATTGGTTCTTTGCCTTCCTTAATAGAAAAAAAAAAAAAAAAAAAAAGGAAAATTGATGGAAAGAAATGGCTATTCAACACGGGAACGCAGCTCTGATCAAGGAAGTGAGGGACATACTGCACTGCAAACATCCAGCTGAGGAAAACTGGGTTTAATTGCTCTGCAAATCGAGCCCTGGTCTGAGCTCCCGCTATGGCTGTCCCTGAAAAACCAACGCAGAGGTTTTTTTTTCCGAAGATGGGGCCACCGCTCACCTTCTCAGAGGTCTAAAAATGAAACCCCATCCGTGGAGTTTGCGCTACGCTGGGAGGGACGACTTGTAACTCCGTGACACAGGGCCTGAGAGAAACAGGTGGGGAGGGAAAAACAGCCCGAGAGAGATAAGGGAGGAGAGGGAGCAGAGGCCCAAGGAGCCAAGGAATGTCTCAAACTCTCGCGAGTAACAAAACTCCAGTCACGGGGTGATAGTGTGGTGAATGACTTTTGCTTCGTTATCCATGAAATGCTTATTGAAGTTGACACCCGTGAATATGCTAATAAAGATTAACAAGATCGTGCGGATTACATCACCCCATGAAGCGCTTGATGACAACCTTACGCCTCCCCGTATCTGGGGTACGTAGGGATGTGGGTCGACCTAGGGAACAGGGCCCAAAAATGTGTGTACAAATTGAGGAGGGGTGAGGAGGGAAATATAGAAAGAACAAAGATGGGAAGAAGATGGATGCATCCCCGACGAACTCAGACAGGACCAATGCAGGAAACCGGACCAGTGATCTCTATTTCTCTATTCTTTATCTCTTTTTTCTTCCCCCCCACCCC
>NW_020799142.1:35967724-35975986 GCF_003259725.1 Athene cunicularia
CCCCCACCCCCCTTTTTCCTTTTTATTATTAGGTAACACTAGACATACTATATCCCTGGCCGTAACTTGTTATATGCTTGGCCAATTATTGTATATCCAATTAGTACACTGTGGGAGGTTAATAAATGTCTGGCCTTTGAGACTTGTCTCACCCTTGTTCTCTCTGTTGGGGATTCACGAATCCAAGTCACTCATCTCCCTTGTCACAGAATCCCAGAATCACCTGGGTTGGAAAAGCCCTTGGAGCTCCTCCAGCCCCTCCATGAGCCTCCCCCTGACCGTTCCCAACTCCCCCAGATCCCTCAGCGCTGGCTCAGCCCGACTCTTCAACCCCTCCAGGGATCCCGGGGACTCCCCCCTGCCCTGGGCAGCCCATTCCAACGCCCAACAGCCCCTTCTGCACAGAAATCCTTCCTCAGATCCAGTCTAATCCTAATATCATCGGAGCAGAACGTAACATATGCCCCCCCCCCCTTGGCAAAACGAGCATCCAGGCAGCTCAGGGCCAGCTCACTCCTGATTCAGACAGATGGTTAGACACCACCCCACGTATGCAAACTCAGCCATTGGTTCCTGGAAAACTGGTGTGTGGGGCAACAGCTACTTCTCCTCCTGAGCAGTGACCGAGGGGGAGCTGCATCCCGGCACTGACATCCCTGCCCTGGGTCAAGCAAAGCTCTGCTGAGCCGTGGTTTTGTGCTGCTCGGCGAGAGAAACCATCGGTGGGAAAGGTACAGACCTAGAGTTGTTAACGTGGGATTAGCTGGGAAAAACACAATCCCTAAACAGCAAAGCTGGGTTTGAAATTGGATGAAATCACAGTCATTTCGTGGCCAATCAGCAGAAAGGAGTCGGCAAAATTGCTTTAGCAACTGATTTATTATGGGTGGAGTGCCTCGCTCCTCTCCTTCCCTAGAAGCCCTCTGAAAAACGAACAACTAAAAGGTAGATGTGCTGCAGAAAAAGAAAAAAAAATAATTTAAGACCGAATCAACTAATCGTCAGACTTCATGCAGCGCTGCCGTGGTTCTCTGGGCTGCAATAGGCATCGCAGCGATTCTGAGAAGGGACATTATTGGACCTTTGGGGAACGTTTCCTCAAAATGAAATTTTTCAGACCAAAGGACCGTCCTGCCCTCCAAACACCAGGCTCCACCATCGCTCGGGCCCTCCGAGGATTTACTGACCAAAGCTTGGGTGAATGTTCCTTGGGGAAAATGGTTGGATCGTCCCTTAGCAGAGACAAGGGAGTTTAATGCCTCTATTCCAGCAGGAATTTTTTCTGTTGCACTTGATAACACGGAGCAGAGCTGTGGACGGTGGCCGCTCCCCGACAAGGGCACTGGCAGGCAGAGCCTTTGCTCTTTCTAACTGGGCAAACCGTGCTTGAGCAACTCGGCTTATTTTATTCTCTTGCCTCTTATCTCTGGTTTTCTATTTGCAAGCTCTAGAAGTAGGAACCCAGTTGTTGCGTTGAAAAATGGCTCCAATGGGTTTGTAACCAACTGGGCAGGTCTGAAAGCAGTGTTACAGTAGGGGCGGGTCAGATGGTCACTAACATCTGAACTAAACAGCTACAAAATTCTCAAAACCCCTTTAAGATGCAGGAACCCGCAGCAGTAAGAGAGAAAACAGAACATGCCCAGCAAGTTTTTTTTTTTTTCTATTAACAGCAAAGAAGCAACAAGACTAGCTCAATCACAAAATGGTGCTAAGGAAGGAAGAGAAGAAAAAAAGAGATGAAGTGATAAAACTCCGGTCAGATCTCTGTTTTAATACTTCTCTGCCGCAGTGGTACCTGTGGTGATACGTATATGCAAGCCTTCCAGGTGGAATGCTTTGTAGCATTCTTTTAGTAAGTCTTTCCCCGTTATTTAGTGAGAAAGAAAAAAAAAAAAAAACAAACGGACGCTGTCTGGTGCCCTCAGCATTCACGTTGCCACTGAGTGACCTCCTGAGCTGAACCAAATCTGCGTTTTAAACTAAAGGGGCTGAATCAGAACAACTCCCTTGTCTCGTGGCCTTTGGGGCACAGGTGTGACTCGCTACGGGCAGAAGTGGAATTCCGACACGGCCCATTTTGTATCTCATGCTGAGGTTGAAGAGCAAAGGAAAATATCCAGCCCCACCACCGCAGAGGCACGAGGAGAGCCAGGGCTGCCGTTCCGCTTCTCAGGTCTGCATTTGCTGCGTCACATCCCGGTCTCAGGCGTTTGGAATCATCCAAGCAAGCGCTTTGAATCATCCTCAACTGCAATTGCGGCAGCGCCGGGGTCCATCTTCCATTGGATTGCGGTGTGATACTCAAGCCCATCTCCCGGGACGTGTCTCGGTGCAAACCAGGAGCCGTGTAACCACATCAGTGCTCTCCAGTTGATGAACCCAAAGAGCTCATCACCTCCAGCGATGGGCCGGACCGTTCCTAGATCAATTCAAATCCAGGTAAAACTCTGCTGCTCCCACTGGGAAGAGCACCCAGGCTGGCAGCGGCTGGAGGTGTCTGCAGCGCACTCCATCTCGCAATATCCACCTATTTCCAAGGCTAATTAACTTGAGCCCAGCCCTGCTTGCTCTGGCAATTTGATGCTTTCCAGTCTGGGAGCAGCGTTGAACAGCAGGAGCTCTGGGCTGTCCCCAGCCCATGCTGAAAAGACAGAGAGGGAAGTTTCCCTGGTTTTGGCCAGCCAGAATATTCCCTCCATGAACCTCATGAAAGTGGTGACCAAATTAAACTTTTCTTTTTAATGTTTTACTTCCTATAGCTTTGGTTTTCTAGCTATCCCACGTAGAGTATCTTCCAAACGCAACACTAAAAGCCCATAGGGCAATGCAAGAGCTTTCAACTTAAAAAAAAAAAAAAAAAAAAGGACATTATTAAAAAAAGTTCCAGGTTTTCCTAAGTAATTACTGAATAATAATCAATCCAACATCCAGGGACTGAGACTAAGAGGAATACAGCAAAAGAAAGGGCTGAGGTTTGCCTCCAGGCAAGAAGAGCCAGCGGCCCACCCCACCCCATCTCACAGCGTGGCAGCGACCGGATAATCGATATTTAGAGGAATAAGTGAACCAGGATAGAAAAATGTGGTTATTCTTCTGGCACAGGACAGAAATATCTGGTTATTCTCCTGGCACAGAGCTCCTGTTCACAGGTTTCTGGAATTGCAGCACCCAGGTGATCACAGACACCCAAATGGGGTCATCTCCCTCAAACTGTCAAACCTCTGACCCCACCGTTTTTGGTTTCTGTGGCAATGTAATTACAAGCTGTGAGAAAAAAAAAAAAAATTAACCCTTTTGTTTAAGCGGGCCATTGGCCAATGACACACTGGGCAGTGATGTCTCCCATGGCACCTTCAACGCTTCAGCTAGCAAAGAGAAAAAACTCCTTATGAATATAACAACCCCACGCTCATCTTTGTATAAAAAAGTATCGGAAACCCCATCAGATGAGCGCCGTAAAACACGTGCCTGCCTGTCTCTCTAGAGCTCCAGTGACCCGTGAAGTTAAGAGAGACGAGTCTCAGTCACGTTCAAAAGGTCCACGATCTGCTCCTGCTTACCAGCGAGGGGTTAACGGGGCCACAGAAGCTACAGCAAAGCGAGAACCATCGCAAAAAAGCACCAAACATCCTTGAAGCGGGCACCTTTACACGTGGGGTTTTCCTTTTTCAAGGCCATCTCGGCCATCAATTACGGTCGAAAAAGAAAAGACCTTGACTAAAGTCATCCACTTCCTTGTAAAATAGAGGCTTCGACATGTAATTTCCAGTGAGTGAAGATCATGTTACATTACGGTATCAGCATGATCTTAGGTGTGTAACAAATGCTTTTATAATGTTTCAAACACCTAATTAGTTACTTCAAGTAAGACAAGTCGTGTTAATGCTCCTTGCTGTGGAATGAATACTATTAATTTTTTAATGGACGGACTTTTGCTACTTTAAATTTTTTATTTTTTATTTTTTTTTAAATCTCCCATTACGTTATTTTGTGGGAGAATGATCAAGTCCTTGATTATCATGAGCAAACCTGATGTAAATAGATCATCTGGGCGTGATATTTTAGAACTTCGGCTGAATTTTGAAGATAGGCTTTAATCAAAAGAAGAAGTTTTCCTATTTAATTAAGCGTTCCTTTGCTTCATTTCTTCAGTCTGCGACATGCAGGAAGCTAAACGGGGAGATCTAATAGCTTGTTGTGACTATCTACACATTTATTAATTTGTTACCAAAAACAGCTTCTCAGTGAACGTTCAACTCAAAATAACGCTCGTCCCGACCTTGCAAAAGAGTCCTTGGTCAAAGGGGTTGACGTTCAGCTGTAATACTGCTGATTTTTAAAGTAATTTTCTTTTTTTAATTTTAAGATCGGAGCATTTTGTTTCATATATTTGGAAAAAGAAATGGTTGCTAACAGTCAGTTAAAAAAGGATAGCTACAAATCAGGACCCACTATTAAAGCCAACTTGACATTTCAAACGTTGTAATCAAAACCTGAACAGTATTTTGGGGCTTTTGGTCTCCTCTAAAATGCTAAACAAGGAATATATTGCCATGTAAATATTTCTGATTGTTTAGAAAGAAATACAGTGAAGCTTTTCTTGTCAATTAAATTTTAAAATTTTATATCTAACAACATAAATTCTCACCGGGAAGGCAGAATTCATTTCAAACTATGCACAAGTAATTAAATATGTCTTGAGATTACATTTGGGAAGTGGGGTTGGTTTTTTTTTTTTTTATTTTGTTTGGTTTAGAGATAGATCAAGAGCAAACCGACAAAAATAAACCGTGTCTCTTTGTGGTGACTAATACGCTACCGCCTAAATATCAAGTGCCTGGGTGAATCGATGCTCGCTCATTGAGAAGCCAACCTGCGCAGACGGGGCAGAAAAAGGAACGAACACTGAGGCCGAGAGCGAAACTCCACATCAAATCCGCATCCAAATTTGAACCTGCCTGTGAGCTGAAAGATCAAATCCGGACCCGTTTTACAAAGAAAACGTCGCTAAGTCGAAATCAGATCGGAATTAAACGTGGGCAATATCCAGCCACAAATGCTGTTGGTTTGGAAGGGGTTTAAAGATAGAGGTGGATTTAATGCTTCCTGCATGAAGACCACCTCTAGCTAAAAAATAAAAATAGAAATAATAAAAATAATTAATTAACACGAAAGTTTCAACAGCACGTGGATGTGGGAGATGCCAGAGATGAAGCAGCACCTCCGCCCTCGCAGCACTCAAGGCTGGCTCCGTTCCTAAGAGCTCACCATTGGCACTACACCCCAGCAGTAAACTGGGAAATGAGAAGGCAGAGATTTACCCTTTACACTGGGCTCCCAAATATTTTGGATGATTTTATTATTTGGGTATGAAAGAGGATTTTTTTTTTTTTTTTTTTTTATAGTGAGCTTAGAACGTCAAATGAAACCTAAACTAGCTCCTTTCTCTTCCGGAGCAGTTCTGTAGGGCAGGATGGATTTTGACAGTGCACTGTGTACACCTTGAAGAGTGATACCCTTCAGAAATCATGCATTAAATTCGACTTTATTCTACTATATTTTAAGAGAAAAGAAGCGCAATCGAATGAATACAAAGAGGTCCACATCTACTGACAGATCCCGTTCACGGGAACCTCTATGTCCGCTCATTTCTTCCCTCGCCACTCTGCTACTATCAGCAAACGGCACAGAATATCTCATTTTCAAATCTAAACTTTCATCTGAACCAGAAACTTCCCTGAGTGCAGGTGTATTTATTTCCCAATAGATTAGAGGTTTGTTTTATCCTTTTGGAAGAAACTCGCTTTTTGCCTTTAAGTGCTCTTTCCAATCACCCTTATCAGCAAGCAAACCCATTTGAGCCCACGCGGGACGCCTTGCTGAGGAGGAAGATGAAAGAGCATCCCATCAGAAGAGCTCCGGTGATTATGCTACAGCAGTAAGTGCAATCGCTTCCAAAAGAGGTTCCTTTGAAAGGGTCGAGTTGAAAAACCCTTCTGAGAGAGTTCAAAACTATATTTTTTCCGGATGGTCCCTGACGTGGCCGTGTGCTGTGTTGGCCTCAGTGATGCTGCCAGTCGTCAAGCAAATCCTCTCTGCTCTCAAAGCCAGAGATGATTGCCTTCCTCCGGACTTGCAGTAATCTCTCTGACAATTCCTTTGCATCCCCGAGGTTAATGTCAAGTCTAATATTTCTTTTTGCAAACAGAAAAGTAGCTCCTATAAAAAAAATAAAAACAAAAAAACCCCACAAAGAAACACATAAGCAACTCCATGGAAGCTTTTTCCTTTTAGGAAAACGACATTAATTTTATCTCGCGGTTTGTCTGGAAGTTTGCAAGACTGCAGGTGCATATTCCAAAGTTTTAGACTGCAGGTGGTATTTTGAGTCTCTCGCTGGCAGGAGCTTAGTGGAATTTTTATTTTCTTTTTCTCTAGTTATTTGTTTAGTTATTTTAACACAGAGCCCACAGTCTTCCGCAGGAGAGTAGTTAAGAAGGTTGGGCAGGGGGCTAAGGCATCCTTCTGGTGCTCAGCACCATGGAAATTTTGGAAGAAAAATTATTTTGAACCGTAAGGGAATGCACTGTGAGCTCTTTCTATGTTTTTTTGTGGTTTTTTTTTTTGTTTTTTTTTTTTTTAATCTCAGAAACATCACTATTTAAAAGCCTTACGTAAGACTAGTAGTATTTTCTCCTCACTGCTAAGTTAAAAGGCTGAATTAAAAAATACTCTGACCCAGCTGTGTGTTTTTAAGACAGTTCAAATAAAGGAGATGCGAGTCCAACGGTGCCCTCCGGCATTGCCACGTCACGGCCGCTTCAAATCTCAAAGCACTTCAGAAACGTAAGGAGAAGAGAATCCCCACGCCCAGCCCCACGCCCTGTTCCGGTTGGGCTGGTGGCAGTGGCTGCAGACAAGCCTTGGGATGAGTGACACCCCGCTGCAGAAGACACTCGCCCCCAACACCGGCCACGGAAATGGCGATCGGAATTTCAGAGCTTCACATTCTCATGCCAAGTGCTTTGGGTGTCGTGTCCTTCCAGGCTGCTCAGCCGCACCAGAAGGATGCACGTGTCTGTTTAGGAGCATCTGCCTCTTGCAGCAGGTAGCGCTGCTGTAGCTGTCAATGCCTACAAGCATCGGAATAAATTAAAAAAACTTATATATACAGAATCATGGAATCATTTAGCTCGGAAAAAAACCCAAACTTTTAAGACCATCGAGTCCAACCGTTAACCCAACACTGCCAACTCCACCACTAAACCATGTTCCTAAGCGCCACGTCTACACGTCTACCCCCAGGGATGGTGACTCCAAGACTTCCGTGGGCAGGCTGTCCCACTGCTTGACAACCCTTTTGGTGAAGAAATGGCTGTACGGCTGTTAAATTAAGCTGGATCTTTTTAGGAATCACAATGAGAAGCTTGAGAATGTCCAGGCAGGGGTAGGTAATCCTGCCTGCAAGACTGAGCCCCTTCGTATGAAAGATGCAGCAGAGGGGAGCTCACGGAAAATCGTGGGGTACCAGTTCTTTAGCGCTCATGAATCCAATGCGCGTCCACTCGTTTTCCAATTAAATACAGATCCTCACTCAAGTCCCCTCAGCAGCTGAGCTGCCACCAGCACACCAGTCACCAGCCGGTAGCTGAAATCTATCGTAAAAGCAGTGAAATACAGGCCCGCCTACTTCCAGTGAGTTCTTCATAATGATGTACAGGAAGAGAAAAACACGACATTTTTCCGCGGGTATAAAACCATTTATGGCGTTAGGAAAATAAAACAAACCCCAAGTAAATACGCAGTACCTTTTCGAGTGTGAAATGAGCGCACGCGATGAGAAATTACACGAACACCAAACAATCTATAGCGCCGTCATCACAAAAGATCTATCAGCTGTGCAGCTCTAATCCACACGGTGAGCACGGCCCGGGCAGGTGGATTATATTTGCAATTGTGTAAAACCTTCACAGCCCACTCCCCTGGTTCATACCAGTTCAACTGGTCTAAAAGCCACCCCGGTTGATTAGGGCTCAACAAATTCACCTCTGCCAGCGACGCAAAGGACGTCTGACCCTGTGTCGTCAGACGAAGATGAAAGGGAAAATATGGAGGTAATAATAGTTTATGGAGATGGTCAGGGAAGAGCTGGAGGAGGTAAGAGCCATAAACACCCAAGGCAAACAGTCCTTCATACCAAGACAAGGAATGCTGTTATATAAATGTTGATATGATGTTTATAAAAAAAAAAAAAATATA
>NW_020799142.1:35976036-35978860 GCF_003259725.1 Athene cunicularia
AAAAAAAAATAAAAAAAAAAAAAATATATATATATATATATATATACTAGAAGGATATGGTGACCAAAGGCACGTCTAGCTTCACGCTTCTTTCACCACGGGGAGAGGAACACAAGGTTGAAAACCATTTGTAAAACACTTGTAAAGACCTCTGGCACTCTTAGGACTATTCCCCCAACCAGGCGAGCCGCCCGTGGCGCGTTGAGGCCTACCTGTTGACGCCATCCCTGGAGAAGAGACAGGTGTAAGCCTGGACGCTGCCTCGGGCCTCTGCGGGTGGGCGCCAGCTGAGACGGACAAATCGGCTGGAGACCAAAACAGGGACCACATCTCGGGGGGCAGAGGGGAGGACACTGGAGCTTGGGACAGCTGGAGGGGAAGGAGAGGAGTCAGTCAGAGAGGTCGGTGGCACGGGGGTGGCAGGGCGGGTGGGAGGTGTGGTGGTGGCCACAGCTGAAGTGGTACGAAAGGAAGGGCCAAGGTGGCATGGAATAAACGTGAATAAAATGACAGGGGGTGAAAGAGAGAGAAAAAATAAACTATCGGTAAAATCACACCTTAAAATACACCATCCTGAACCATCCTCTAAAGCAAACAGCAACACGTAAATCTTGTGTTTTACCTTGAGAGACCTCAAAATTATTTCCCGTACGAGCAATCAGTATGAAATATTCCTTCATTCCACTGGTTTTGTCTCTTTTCCCCCAAGCTGCAGAAGCGTTTAACCCGCCTAAACAAGCAAGAACTGACCACTCAAAGCCTGAAGCCTACAAGCTGATGGGTTTGGCAAGAGCAGAAATTAAATCGGGTGCTTCAGCACGTGACCTGTTAGGTAATCGCATCGAAGTGGGATAAAATGAAAAGAAAAAAAAAAAAAAAAAAAAAAAAAAAAAACTTAATCTGAACACCGTTCCCCACGGAAAAGTGTTCAGTCTATGTGCAAAACCCCGAGATGCCTGAAAACCGCAGTTTCAGTTTTGTTTTTGAGCAGTGCCTGTTTATTATAAGAGTTTAAGGGTTTGGTTGTTGGCCACGAAATCCATGTTGAAGCTGGCCTGCTGACATAAATAAATAAAAAATCTTTATTTTTGAACGATACTTCAAGTGATCAGCTGCCTCCTGATTTAGCATGTGCACCTTACGGAGCACAAACAGTTGCCTAATCCTCTCCGTGGGCAAACATGATGGATATAAAGTTCAATTTGATGGGCCATGCTGGCTCTGAAAAGCAGATTTTTCACCACAGGTATTGAACCAGCAAGCAATAATTCTTAATTATCTCAAATTTGTTTGTTTTTTTGGGTTTTTTTTTTTTTTTTGGTCAGTCCCTTGTATATGCTGTGAACTATATTAGTAGCATTAATTTACGGCGTGATCATTAACAGCGTTGTATTGTCTAAAGAGCTTGTGAAGAATAGTTTATGTAAAAAGCATGACGTTCGCCGAATGCTAGCTTACCATTTTCTTATATTATCCCTAAATTATTATTATTATTTTACGAGCCATTAATATGGCTATTATTAATAACAAATATTACTGCCTCTTACTTCTTGCGATCAATCCAAAAACCCAGAGGGAATTCAGGAATTTCCCAGTGCCCATTTCCAGAGTAATGACGTGTTGCAAGAAAATATTAAACCACAGTCTCAGCTCTTTTGCCTGCGAAGTTGTGATCCATTATTTGCGCTGAGATCATGTTTAGCATCCTTAGTCACAGGCCACTGACCTAAATAATGTGCAAACACAAGGCTAAAGTATAATTCTGTGTACATTTATATTATGACGACGCAACTATTTTGCTTCACGGTCAGAGCGAGCGGATTTAGGCTTCTGGTCTAGTCTATATATTGACTCATGTCTTATAAGCTTTAAACGTATTGTCTTCTAACTGCTGCGGTAGATAAACGTCTCTAGAGAAGTACCAAGGACACAACTGGAAAATAAAAAAAAACCAAAACAACACCCAGACAAACCTACGAGGCTTTTTCAATTGGATTTTGCTATTTAAATGGAATACAGCAATCTAGAAAACGCCCCGTTATTAACCAAGTTGGCACCTGAGGGCCTTGTAGAAGCTTTGTTTCCCCACAAAACACCTCAGCCCGTGGTTCCTCCACCAAATATCCATCCTCCTGGTGTAGCACGGCAGCCTGGCACCTCTCTTCCATCAAAAGCCATATGCAATTTCAAAACTTGCACTAGGATCAGCCCCAAATCCAGACGCGTAGATTTAGGTGACTACGTGAGTGAGTGTCCAAGCTCCCCCGGTGGGAAGTGAAGGCTTCTACCTAACATGGATGATGGAGCCCAATGAGCTCCTCAAACCACCCAACACGCTGAATTAATAGCTAAAATCTGGAGGCGAATCGATGCCCTTCGCGACCTCACGCCCTTGGATGCGGTGGCAGCTGACCTGCTAGGTGTCAACTTAGGAAAAAAAATAACAGCGAAAAAAAACCAAACCCACAGAGGTGAAAAGCAGCAAGATTGGGACTGAAGCTGCAGTCCGCCTAAGGACGTGTTTTACTCTGGCTTTCGGTAAACTCTGTAGAGCTATCACTGACAAAAGCAATTTCGCTTTTATTGTTGCTAGCAGTGAATAGCAAACATATAGAGTACAATAGTACAATATCGAGAGACACATAACCTGAAATTATCTCAGCAAGTAATGCCTGAAATCCTTCAATCTTTCATATGACTACACAAGATCAATCCACCACTGGTTAAACCATCTTCATCCGAGGCTGACAGGCTCTGATTTGAGCCTGACGTGGTTGATATTAACTCCTTGCAAAGTGCATCTTTCTCGGCTCTCGTGACAGGC
>NW_020799142.1:35978910-35983401 GCF_003259725.1 Athene cunicularia
GTTTTTTTTTTTTTTTTTTTTTAATTCAGAACCTCTTTGACCCCTCTTACACCTGCGACAGAGTAAACTGTGAAAGTTCTAAGTGAGAAAAAAAAAAGCTCGCTGCAGGAATATCTGTAATTCCAGAGGTGCTACACATGTAACAACTAACACCTGAGAAAGCGAGGCCGAAAATATCCTTAAATAAGGTCCGTAAGAAATAGCAATTTTGATAGATCTGCTGTTTTTTTTAGAATGCAGTCACTTTTGAAAGAATCGTTCCCGTTTCATTTCCCAACAGCAGGACTGCAGGCAGCTCAGGAAGCCGAGGGGGTCGCTAATCATTCCTGGGGGAAAACCTCAGAGATTCTTTACAAACCCACAGCAGGCACCTGCGTGGACTTAAAAATGTAATTGAAATGTTTATTAAGTGTTAAAAAGGGGATTGAAAAAAATTCTTATAAGGTTCATTTAAAAAAAAAAAAATATTCATGTACATTACGGAAAGAAATAGAACAACTAAACCAAAAGAAAACGTTGAGGTGTAGAGCATGAGTTACCTAATTTTACTTGGCGGTGGCCATCATACAAATACCAATTTGTAATTATATGACATTCGTAACGCATCACTAACCATTTCTAATTTAACAGACCTCCTCGAGATCTGCAGACGAGAGGAGTTATTTATTTTTTTTTTTTTACTCGGTGTTACTTCAACCCAGATTCATTTTCGATGAACTCGGAAAATAAAAGCAATCCGGGAATTATGCAGTCCAGACACCGTCCCAACCTGCTCGTGGGTGTAAACCGGGAGCTGTTTTCCTCCAGATCAAGGGAAACAGCCAAGGCTGGAGGTAAAGATCCTGATTTCTCTACAAAGTTTGGCGCAGGGATCCCGGGGCCTGAAGCCCACATCTGTCTCGAGGCACGTTAAACCACCGAGCACGTGCCTGGAGAGGGGAACGCAAGGAAAAAATCTGCATTTCACATAGGAGTAAAAAAAAAAACCTCCTCTGTAATTTCATGACGAAAATGATGGATTTCATCACCCATCCTCCATGTTGCTTCTAAAACGCAACGCTGACCTGCAGCGGGATGTTTCGCCGGGAAGGTGCTGGGACATGAATCCAGGAGCTCTCATCGTCCCACATTAAGTGATCAAATGGATGAGAGTTGGTGAGACAAGAATCAAATCATCAAATAATTAGATTTTGGTTTATTTTCCAACAGGCAGGAAAAAAAAAAAAAGCAGAGGACCTTCATGGAGATATGAAATAGGTGTTATTTATTGTCCCAAATAAGTATCAGATTGGACGAGTTACTGGTAGCTCACTACTAACGGTCAAATAAAATGCTCCTTTCTGCACAAGCAGCTCCTATTACCTTTCCTGAGGACCATTAACGAAATTTGCCCTTTCCATTTTTCATCCGGCCGACGAATCACACAATGCAGCTTCGAAGCGTCACAGTCAAAAAAAAAAAAAAAAAAAAAAAAAAAAAAAAAAAAAAAAAAAAAAAAAAAAATTCTTCAGGCCTTGGGTGCTCAAATCCACCCTCCAACCGCCAGCAGAGATCACGTTGGCACCGCTCAGGCACGAGCCCGCCCATCCACGCTCGATGTGTTGGCACACACCAGGTTTTACCGACGACACGGAGCACATGCCAGGACGTCAGGGTACATCAGCATATGTTTCGAGATTTTCAGCCCATATGCAGCGATACTAATTTACCAAATAAAAGATCTGTCCCCGTTGCCATACATACTTCCTCCCTTCTGGCTTCTTGCACAGTAATGCGTTATTACTCGGTGCCGTAATGATGTTCTTCGAAACAAGTCATGCAGGACTAATTTTTATTATGCCTCTTTTATGACACGACGAACCTCGCTATAAATCACGGACGTTCGCGTGTATCAACAATGCCTGATGTTTCCTGTGGGAGGAATTCACTCCCGGCTCAGCACCTCGCAGGATTTGGCCAACAACGCTTTGGAAACAGTGTGGATGTGGCGGAAATGCACAATAATCTTACGGAGAGCGGGGAGATTTTGGTGGTTCTACTCGAGGCGATAACAACCACATCAGAACCTAAATAGTTCCGTAGAGCTTCTCTTTTCTCTCTGGGCTCATTTTCTCCAACGCAGGCAAGAGAGATGTATGGAAGGAAAACGGCTTAATTGCTGAGTTGTGACGGAGGGAGGAAGGACGCTCACTCAGCTGCTAAACATCATGCTCTGAAACTAGTAAACAGGGACACCTCCACAAAAAAACATCTCCTCCTACACGTTGGTCTTCACAGGGAGGTGCTGCTCCTGCTCACAGATGAGCAGGCAGGGCACGTCCCCAGGAGGGAGTGTGAAACTCTGTGGTTAGAGGAAGAAAAATGGCCAGGAGGCCACGCCACAAACCCCGGCACTACGAACGATCCCCATCGCTGTGAAACTTGGGACATCCGAGTCTACACCTACAAGCCAGCTGTACTACTCTAGGGTTGTATTCTCTGCTCGTCACCGCAACGTCTGACCCCCTTTCAGTAGCAGGTGGAAAAACAAGACGAAAATCCATCAAACGTTCCCTCTTTCAACCTCCAGCCATGTTTCGTGCGGGGACAGACACTGGAGGGAAGAAAGGGAGAGAAGACGACCGCATTGCACCTTCACTTCTCCCACAGAAGAGTCAACAACTTTCTTTTTTATCTCCTCTCCCACAGGATGGAGCCCCTGAAGGGGTGACAACACAATATGGAAAACAAAAGAAGGGTAAACGGCTGGGAAATGGGATGCCCACTGAAAGATCGGAAAGCTGAGGCGTGCTGGGGTGGGGAGCAAGAAGAGAGACCAGCAGCAAAGTCCGGGGAAGAGCACACACACGTTGGGTGGTCAGAGAGGCAAAAGGGATGGTCAGGCTGAAGAAGGGTCCAGTAATTAATGATGGAATAGCACAGCTTGAAATATAATTTGCCTGCATCCCCTATAAAAGTCAAAAGATGGGCTTAATTTGAAATTCAGCGGTGCAACATAGAGCTACAAGACGCCATAATTGCAATTAATCCAGGGAAGTTGTGCCCAGTGGTTACACTGAGAGGTATTATGGGGAAAATTATTCACGGGGCTGAGTCTCTTTAACGAAGTAACAAGTGATAGGCCCCGAAGGAATGGCCTCAAGCTGCCCAGGGCAGGGTCAGGCTGGCTCTGAGGAAGGATTTCTGTGCAGAAGGGGCTGTTGGGTGTTGGAATGGGCTGCCCAGGGCAGGGGGGAGTCCCCGGGATCCCTGGAGGGGTTGAAGAGTCGGGCTGAGCCAGCGCTGAGGGATCTGGGGGAGTTGGGAACGGTCAGGGGGAGGGTCATGGTTGGGCTGGAGGAGCCGCAAGGGCTTTTCCAACCGAAATGATTCTGGGATTCTATTTTAAGGAAGATGTAACCCAGACACTTAACTGCTGTTAAATGTGCAGAGCAATACCTTGTCCAACAGTGGCCCCTCTAGGGAGTTAAAAATTCTTATTTGAAGCTGTAAGCAGGATGTGGGCAGGAAAGGCAAGGCACAGAGCTTAGTGCAGGGGCCGAAACGAAAGCATCTGTGGGGATGATCGGGTTTGCGTTGTGGCACTGAAACTGCTCAGACAGAGTTAGAGGAAAGTGATTTTATTTTTCCCAGCTCGTTAACTGCTGTCACCTACGAGCTACTCTAGGCAAAAACCCAAGCTGGGTCAAGGCAATGAAGGTGAAGTCCTGCTGACCGAGATCTAAGGGTGCTGGGTATGAAGAGCTATTCCAGCGAAGTCTCAGGTGTGACTGCAGCTGTGCCAAAAAAAAAAAAAAAAAAAAAAAAAAAAAAAAAAAAAAAAAAAAAGGAGACATTTTAGTGGTTTCACTTATTTTTGGAGAGCTACTGTTGGCCAGAGGGGCAGCTGCAGCCCTCTGTGGACATCCACACGCCCATCGCCGCTGAGCCAGCACAGCAGCGCCACTCCTAGCACAGGCACGGCTGCCACCTGCTATTTTATTTTTAAAAGTCACCTATAAAGGATGCAAGCTGCTTTCCTATCATTCCTTCAACTGCAGTAGATCTGAGATATTTCGCTTTTTGTACCTGAGCTTGTTTTGGCCAGCAGTTCTCCAAGGGGAGCCTCAGACAGGCTGGTACGTGCACGTTCTTCTCTCTTCTTGTGCATGTGAAAGACTGGCACGCCTGTACACACATCTGTCTGCATGTTATATTCCATTTCTTTCTTTTTACAGCTCAGAAAATTGCTATTCATATTTAAAAAAAAAAAATATATATATATATATTAGTGGCAAATATGGCCTTAATGGCTGCTTACGTTCACGCAGTGAAGAGATCTTTTTAATGAACTGACACTACTGTAAAAAAAAAATAAAATTAAAAACCAATGGGCAAACCCATCGTGGATCAGCTCTTGTGTTCAGAAAAGAGCTGCTGCTCTCCCCTTGGAGCTGCGAAGGCCGGGGCTGGCGTCACCGCGCAGGTGACATCTGTCATCATCAATTAGTC
>NW_020799142.1:35983451-35993973 GCF_003259725.1 Athene cunicularia
GGGGGGGGGGGGGCGAGGGGCAATGGGCTGTTGATTGCGAGAAATTCAATCACCCGCAAATGCTCCCTGAGGAAAAGTCGGTCAGTTAATCTAGTCAACCATCTCCGACCCCCCGAACAATAGCTGTCGCCCATGGAAAAAGCAGAAATAAAAGATTTTTAAAGCAGCCGAGGGACTCGGAAGGCATTTCATGGTCAAATAGCAAACAGCGGCCATAAATGTCATCATCTGCGGTGTTCAAAACGCAGCAGGAGGGCGGGAGCACGTTCATAATTTTTGCAACTCAGCGGTTCAGCTGCTGTTTCCAGGAGTGATAGGGAGAAGTGGCCGGAAGGTCAAATATTTCCCAAATGTGTGGGATCAGCTGCTGGTCCTCTTCTTCCTCCCTGTGACCACCAGCAATCCTGCAACAGCAGCGCGTGGCTTATCTTATTTTAGCAAAAGTTACACTTGGTTTAAAACTGAGTCATGAGGGGTTGTGTTTTGTTTTTTTTTTTTTCAAACTATTCATGAATGTAACAAAGTTGAATAATAGTTTTTTGCTACGGGGAAAAATAAATTAAAAACCAATAGTAATGAGGGGAAAATTTTGAAAGCGTGACAAACAGATGTTCTCATTCAGAGAGAAAAAAATCTGTCACAAAACATTACAGTATGTCTTAGCTTGTTCTCAATGAAACTTTCTGGATTTTGATTCCGAAGCATCTTCTCGTTTTTAATACTGAGATTATATTTGAATCAAAACTGCACCCCCTTGTCTTCAGTCCTTAGAGCACCCTGAAACAGCGTAAGCTTGGAGCACCTACCCAGGGCACCACAACTTGCTGCCACGCTGGAGATGTGGGGTCTCCGATGGCGGGTGGACTTTTCAGGGAGGCAGGATACGTACTTCAAACGTTTGCTCACACTTAGAGCTCTCGGTCAAGGCCCATCTCACTCTCTTTTTTACTGTAAGTTATACTCGCAGCAGCATGCGGCTGTACAAGCCCAACATTTAGCACCGGTGAGACCTTCAAAGGTCTTCGCTCAACAGCTATTTCAATGTATAAGAAAGTAAAATCTCTGAATTATACTCAACACATCTCATTGCTTCTACCCAAAAGGTTTTGCTGATGGACACACCCCGGGCTCCAAGTCTTGACACAGTCAAGTCGGGTGAAGCTTCAGCTCACGCTCCCCTTGGCCAGCTCTTCCTGGGATGGAGCCTCTTCACCGAACCTGCTCCAGGCTGACAGCAGGGTTTGAATTTTTAAATTTATTATTATTAATGCTGCCTTTAATATTTGGGCTAAACCCTTTGCTTTCAGAGAGGGAAGGACAAAACAGGGACCTCCGCTCGGGTCAATAAGGTATTTTACGGCTGGTTTAAAAGTAATTTCAAGCCAAGAATCCCAAGTAAAGCAGAGCAACAAAATGCTTCAACATCCCTCTTTTCTCAACAGCACTTCCCCTAATGTGGCTAAATAAGGTGGGTATTTGCTCGGTATTTTAGTTCTTGTGGTTCCTATACCCTAGGCACCTAATTCTTCTCAAAGATTATGCAAAAAAATTAGTCTTTTTCTGCAGCTCAGGCTTCCACCAGGCACATTAGTCCTTTTGGGGTTTTTTTTTTTTTGTTTTTTGTTTTTTTAATTATTTTTGATTTAGTTCTCGATGTTACTCAAAGTTTTGGCAGAAGGTGGCCCATGTTCCCTGATTTGTTCGGCAGATTATTTATCAAACTCAATGACAGGAGTGTGAATTTGCAGGGCAGCCACGCGTGGCTAATGGGGCTACTCGAGGTGAACCTTTCTGCACCTTTCCTCCTCCTCTGAAAAATGGAGAATGGTGAATCCAAGTGTGTGTTCATGGTAGCGCAGCGGTTCCTACGCTCTGGTAACAAGCACCAGAGAAAAGACCAGGAGGAAAAATAAATAAATAAATAAATTAATAACACCATCTTCAAAGCAGCATGAAGGAAATAAGGAAGACGACGCCAAAGCTAAACCTGGAGGATAATTTGAAATATGGAGTATTTCCACTCCTGAAGCTTTATCTTGTACTCAGTGAGAAGTTTTAGGACCTTACAACCACAAGGGCCGCCACGAAGTGTCAGGAAGGCCAACGCCAAGGCCAACGCTTTACGAGAGCAGAAATTTATCACGGTTCATTAAAATACCTGCGGGTAACCCGGCAAACTGACCCCTCTCCATCAGGAGCAAAACCCTGCCACCGCGAGGTAGCAGCCTGCAAGCTTGATTTTTTTTTTTACTCCCCCAAAATTAAATCAAGCTTTCTGGCGGCAGCTCTTCCTAAATACACACGGATTTGAAAGCTGGTGCAGGACGGGAATGGCTTTGAGGGAAAAAAAAAAAAAAAAAAAAAAAAGGAAAGAGCCTGGATTTCCCACTCTTTTGAACCACCTGTCTTTGGTAGGAAACCCCTGAATCAGCCTCCTCACAGGTGACCACACCGAGGCTCCAACACCGTGTAAGCTTGGAGCATCTCCTCCAGCGTGTATCTCCAAGGCTTAGTGCCTCAATCCGTCGGCTGTTTATTATTATTCTTGCCCTAAAAATATCTTTGCTCACTCTGCCTCAGCCTCTCGCTCACCTCCGTCTTGTAGAGAGGAGACGTATGGCCACGACTTGCCTTGGGAGCCACGAGCCCGTTTCCAGACCCGGTGAACTAACGCTGCTCAGGGAGCTGCTCCCCGTGAGGAATCTGATCTCACCCACCCCCTACAGCCCCCGCTCCTGTGACTACACCCTGGAATGAACCAATAAATAATTTAATGAAGCTTTTTTCAGCAAGTTTCCTAAGAAGGTATTTTGAGTTCCTCAACAAAACCATGGCCCACGCGCTTCTTAGGTCTCGATAAACTGCAAAAAAAACGCCAATTGGTTTTGATTTACTGAGCATCTGCTGTGTCGTGGCCACAGGAAAACTAAGGGAAAAGCAAAGATGAACCCGAGAGCTGCTTTATTGCATCAATATTCACCTGTAAAGGCCCAATTTTGACCTGCCTGAAAAAAACCATCTAAGTTTTGACCAAATAGATCGAACCAGAGATGGAAAAAGAAGAAAGGGGGTGGATAAATAAAAGCATTTTGCCCCGATTATGTGTGTCCCGGGTTCAACTGCCAGCTATGCAAGATTTTCAGCATACCGTAGAGCATCTCTGTGACGCGGCTCCTATCTTTTCCCATCTGCCCAATGAAATAATCATGCTTATTTTTCATGGCTTTTTTTTTTTTTTTTTTTTTTTTTTTTTTTTTTTTTTTTTTTTTTTTTTTAATGACATGGATTACAACCTGGAGCGTTCCTCGTGAAGGGAATAAATAAATAAATAAATAAATAAATAAAAAGCTCCCAAATCACTTAGCTTGAGACAGGAGTTAACGTGTAAGTAAATTCAGTAATGTGAAATGCTCGGATCTTAGAAATAAAAGCATCAAAAGAGACTGATGAGGATCTAAGAGGTCTTTTTCCATCTGCAATTGCCCAGGTGTCATGACTGCTTTGCTCTCACCACTGCCTTCTTTTTCCTGACAGAGGAATTACATCAATTCAATCACTTTGAATTTCCGATTCAGCCCATCATTTTCTTGTACGCTCTGGGTAAAATTGCATGAAATAAACGCTCCCATCCAGCTTGCAAACAAACACAGAGAAGAGAAACATCCGAGTCCAAATTTCCTGGAAAGCGCAACGTGAGATTTTAAATAATCCAGACAGCTCTTGAACGCTTTCATTTTTTGAGAGGCTTGTGCCATCACTTTCAGGGAGACGCCGGGAGAGGAACAGCAGAGGAACAGGGTCACCCGTGAAATCAGACAACAAACTCATCGACACGCAGCTCCAAAAGCTCCACGTCCCCCAGATGTTCCCAGTGCTCGACAGTAAAGTTATATAGAGGGGCGCTGGAGGGACCCCCTCCCTCCCTCCCCCACGGCTCCCCACCACCTCAGGACATGGGAACAGCTCAGCTCTTCCTCCTGCACCTCCAGGACCGACTCAGTTCTTCTCTGCCCGCCTGGCAGTTTGAAAGGGATCCCAAATCTTTTGATCTTCACCCTTTCTGTAAGCATTTTAAATTGCCCAACTGCTAATAAATAACTGAAAAGGCGAGGAAGGAAGGTGAGAGGCAGACAGATGGATGCCCAGATGGTACACTCAACATAACCCTTCTTTCTTCAGCAAACTAAACCAGCCTACAAGCCAGCAGTTAAAACCAGTTTTGAGGTCCAGCAGCAGCCACGACGCGACGTGACAGCCCGGAGAGCCGGGTGGCAATCGCGGCGTGACAGGGCATCAGTCAGCCCATGGTGCATCTGCTCACCCAGTGCCATCCCACAGCTCAACTGGGATTTACGTTGCTGCTCACCAAAGCACCAAGAGCTCAAACGGGGTCTTCTAAGAGGAAAAAAAAAAAAAAAAGCGCGGCAAAAGAAAGGCAGCTTTAACGTAAAGGAAAGGCAATGCCTGCCCAGGATAAAATGTGGTTTGGGGTTTTTTTGGGTTTTTTTTGTTGGTTTTTTTTTTTTCCCTCTCCCTGTATCATAGAAATGATTGGTGCAATAAAGCCTGTGAATCTTAAGCAGACTAAGCAACATCATCCAGGAGCTGGAAAACTTCCAGGTGCCCTGCGTGTGACGCGTGCTGCGCATCGATGGGTCTCAAGGATAGCCCTTTTAAGAAAGATTTGTAGTTCCTTTGACCTTCCACACCCTGAAAAATAAACCGTATGCCCGTGTGCAGCGGAGGAATAATTTGTGCAGGGCATTAAAATTGGCGGGCTGATTGCATTTAGACCTGCTGGGACCCCAGGATGTGCTTCGGGGGTGGGAGAAGGGGTCAGAAAAGGACCCTGGAGAAGATGACTGCGGTTTCGAGGCACAAACTCGTAGTACATACGTCTAGAGGAAAGCAGGTTTCATCGCTTACGCTGCTCCCAGAGCAATTGTTCCACCATACGAGTAACAAAATTAGTAATTAAGAGGATTCCCAACCTGAGAGAATTAGTGCCTCTGATCTATAATAAACCTATTAGAAAGCTCAACGGCAGATCGCGCCGCCACGGGGGAAAAAAAAAAAAAAAAAAAAAAAAGAGTCAGCAGAGATTTTAGTGCCCTGTCCTTTCCGAAAATTATCTCCCCACCTAAGTCAGTTTAAAAACAAGACCAATCAGATGGGTTGAATACTAATTCTGCGACCATTATTCACGGTACAAAGCACTGAAAAAATAGAGTAATACGGTACATATTTCTCGAGGTAAGTTTTTTTTCCAGGATATTGAATTTACAGATAAAAAAGCAAGAAACCAGCAGAACTAATCTATACATTAATGAAACTCAGTGTGCCCCATTAGAAAAGCAGTTACTCTGAGACAACAGGAGTGATATTTATAGCGGTGTGTAGTGATACTAATAGTTTTGTTAACATTATCTACTTTGCCATAGACTTAAAAAAGAATTACACATAATAGTGGCAGTTACGGTAGCATCTTAAAAATTGCTGGCTTTCTGCCACTTTAATTCTCTCTTCAATCACCTGTAATTTTC
The DNA here is from genome assembly GCF_003259725.1 of Athene cunicularia. Lineage (NCBI taxonomy): Eukaryota > Metazoa > Chordata > Aves > Strigiformes > Strigidae > Athene > Athene cunicularia. The sequence goes on from NW_020799142.1 coordinate 35,988,995, forward strand.
AAACTTCTTCTCACCTATTAGGTTGCAATTTTTCAGCGGAGAACCACCCACTAGTATTTCACGAGGAGAAGGCTAACGGGAGAAATATTTTTACTCAGTGCAGGGGAAAAAAAAAAATAAAATTTGAGACTATTTTACTTTATATAGGAGCTACTGAGCCAAAATTTAATCTGTAAATAATTCCAGTGAACGATCCTGTGGGGTGGCTGGAAAAAACAATATACTTTGGTTTATTATATTGAAGAAAAAACTCATTTCACCAGGAAAAACGGGCACGGTAAGAGCGTGAGATGTGCCGGTGAGGAAGACCTGGATGTTTCCCCCGTGCACAAGGCTGATCCCTCGCTGGGCGCCACCCAAAAGGATTTATAAAACCTGCAGGTGGAAGAGGCAAGGTGGGCAGGGAGAGGCCCCTCCAGGGAAGGTCCCATGTGGGATGGGCACCACGGAGGAGAAAAGCAAGGGATGATGATGGTCAACCATGACAGCATCTTCTGTGGAAGGCTGCCCCAATTTTACGCTTCTCCCCACGCATCCTGAGGGCTGTCAGGACAGGCTTTGGTCTACCCAAGTGCATCTGCTCTTGCGGACTGCAAGTTACGTAAATAATCCATGAAAGATCTTCAAAAGATGAGAGCTAAACAGAGCTGAAGTTTGGGAGCACAGGCACAGGGGATTTGGGAGCCATCGGGAGGTGAGGCTGAGACACAGAACAGAGCAGATGGCAGGGAGAACCGAAATAAAATCCACACAACCCGTACAGAAAGCTTCCTGCTTTTTTGAAACCTTTAAGACAGACCCTTCCGCGCTACAGTGAACGTTTTCTGAACGCCGAAAGTTGTTGCATTCCTGGTTCTCCCCCCAAAAAAATTGTTGTTGAGATACCTGCAACACCTGGCCAGGGCTGACTAGTGCCGGAACACCCAGCAGCAACGACACGTGGTAGTTTGAATTTGCTGCTATAAGCTGTATCAACAGAGTTCTTGCCAACTTTGACTAATATTAATCCATAATTCAGATTTTTCGTACAGCTCTTTTTATTTTTTTAAGAAGCTGACAACACAATCCTCTTCCCCCAGCTCTGTTCCTCGCAGAACAGAATCGGAGCGCTTTGGTTTGCAACGTGGCTTGCTTGCTTTTTGCCCTGGTTAATGCTTTGAAATAAAAGAGCGTTTCTTAGCAGCAAAACTGGAGGACTAAAGAAAGAATCCTTCCTTTTGAAATATTAAATGCAATTTTATTTTGAACTGCAACGCTAAAAAAAAAAAAAAAAAAAAAAAAAGGAACAGAAAGGCGCTGTGGCTGGGGTTACGGTTCCTCATCATATAAAAAGACAGACTTAAAGCGAGTTTATAATTGTCAGGGAGCTTTAAATAATTGAACAGTAAGACACAGCATGGGAGGTTGTGTTTTTATTGTGTAATAACATCTCAGGATTCATTATTCATAATAATTATGATTATTAGTCTTGCAAGTTTTATACTGTTTCCTTTGAAAATTACAAGACTGATTGTACGAGGAGAGAGAATTTAGAATAACACAGTTAATTTGCTTTTAGTTTATTACATTCCCCTGCATTAAGTTTGTTACCAGAGGGAGCAGTTTTCTAACGTGCAAAAAGCAGAGAAAACAAACTCCTTAATTAAAAAAAATAATAATAAAAAAATAAAAATAAAAAAAAAGCCCTCTCCAGCTCAGTTTAAAATAGTCTTGTTTAGGTATGAATCAGCACCTCTTTGGCCTGAAGTCAAGGGCAAACTCCGTGTTGTTTTCAAAGGTACAAAGCAGACCCATAAAAATCTATAAAGAATTAAAAATTACAGGAAAGCATTTGATGTTGGAGGGATGAATTACGATATCCTTATTAATACTGAACTGTGCTTACACTCGGACGCTTTGATATCAACGGGGCTCTCCACGCTCTACGTTATTATTCAGAGCCAGACAGAAGTGGTTTTCCTGTCTCGAGAAGAAATTTGAGATAAAAGAGAGAGAGAGAGAGATGTTTCTGCATTTGGATGAGCCCAAGACCTTTAGAAGTTTTTTTTTCAAGGAGAAAGGGAGAGGGAGCTGCCGCAAGAGCTGTGGGAGAATCCCTCATCGGAATAAACCTCCGGTTCCATCATCCCCGCCGGAACGAGCATCGTACCTTCGCCTCCCCTCAGAGAAGGGACAACTCTCATCAGCTCGGCCATCGTTAGAGGCCCCAGATGGAGCGTTAACGGCGAGGCCGGAACTGGAGACAGAAAATAGCGGAATACATCCCTCTTATTAATAGCGTGCGTTACGATGGGAAAAGTTGAAAGAGAGCCACGGAACAAAACGTGATGAAGTTGCTTCAAGAAGAAGAAAGTTTTTTCAATTGAGATATTTCAAGCTGCAGTTAAGATGACAGAAAAATAATTTTTTTTTTTTTTTTTTCCCCCACAGCACTTATGAAAGATGATTCACCAAAGATTGCAGTCAGATGTAAACAATCACCAAGCCCATCAGTGGAGTTATTTTCCAGCCATTCGCTGATGGGAAAAATGCAACTAAATATTTCACGGCCAGCGCTCCACACAGAGGCTGGAAGGGCTCAAACCCAAAGCAGCACGGCTTGTGCCACTGAAATCTTTCACCCCTCAGAAAGTAACTCGCTCCCACAGCCCGAGCTGGTGTGTAAAACAAGTGGTGCAAAATGTCCAGACGTTTATAGAGGTTTAATCTTGCCTTGAAATTCTGAAGTCGGTCTGAACCTTTGCTCTGCAATGTGGGAAAGGATGCTCAGCAAAACATTCATTAAACCTGTAGTTTTCTTCTTTCCGGTGGTTTTTCTGCAAGCTGCATGATTTAAAATGGAAATTCCCTGCCTGCGTGACTGAAGGAATAATGGAATGTTCTTCCCCTAAAGATTTCATAGTTCTGACAGCAGATTTTTTGCTTCTAAAATGTAAATAAAACATGAAAAGTTAAGTATCAAAGAGAGACAAATTACTCAGACTTTCAAGTGGAATGAGTAGATTTTGGAAAGAGAAAACAATAAACACTGTTATGAAAGGATTCAAGAATTTGGGTAACTTAAAAACTTTACATGAATCTTGCAAAAAAAAAAAAAAAAATTCCATGACTCCATACAATAAGAGGCTAGAATAGAAATCAGGAATAGATATTTTTAAAAATGACAACCGATACTGAATTCTGGAAAGTCAAGTGGTACCAGCATAGAAAGCTAAGCTAATGAAAAAGCAAGGCAGCCAGAAAAGAAATGGAAACACAATAGATTTTTTTTTTTTAATGTAAAAGAAAAACGAAACATGTTTTATGCAGATAAAGGACGCATCATTTAAAAGAAAGGGAAAAAAAAAAAAGTTCTTAAGAACTCATTGACTGCTTGCAGATTGTGATAACAAAGACCATTACAGTATGGGTGATATATTCTCCAGAAAATATATGGACATGGAAGCATGAAAGGAAAGAAAGAGTTGAAGAATTGTCTGTACAAACCCTGGAGTTGAAGGAATAGATGAGGAAAAATGGGACAAGAAAATATTTTGCTTGGGTCTTTGTAGAAAGACTCAGTAATTGATTGCTATGCCAAGTCCTGAGGAGCTGAAAAAGCGCAGGAGATATTCAAAATCCATAAATAAGCTTTTGTCATGTGTCTAACGTAAAAACGTGACCATCTCGCGGGCTCAGAAATATCGGGCTGGCAGCTAGTAACCTTAGGGAAGAGCTAATTTGTCTCATTGAGCTGGAAGCCTCAACGTGTGAGAAGGAAGGCGAGGAGGAATCCTGAGGTGGAGTCATGTCTACTGTCTTCAGACAGCCTTAGAAAACTCTTGTGTTCTCCAAAAATAAGACAGCTCGAAAGAGAGGGATATATCTTAGCGTGGTGAGAAAGAGACGAGCCCTCGAGCTTCCTTGAGACAGGGAAGGATTAAAAAAAAAAATAAATAAATCTAATAACGAGGATAAATACCATCCTGGTTGCTCTTACAACCATGGAAAAACATCTTCCCGGAGCGTGAGGAGGTTCTTGCTGCTTGAGAAGTGGAAGCATGGGATGGGAAATGCAAAGCGGTGTCATGAGTGGGAGGTCAGGCCCTCGCTGGGGGCTGTCACCGCTCAGAGCCTTCCTAAGAAATTCCAGCCTAAGGTTCTCCTTGTAGGAAAAAATAAGGACGACAACAGGCATGCAGGAAAAAGCCTTGGAGATGTTTACGAAAGCTGCCTACGTGGTGGAATAACGACCAAGAAAAACAATACAACGCGTGAGACGTTCACGGGGCATCGAGCTTGGTCAGGGCTTGGTCCAGCACTTGGGGAGGGGACACGAGACGTGGCTCCTGGAGGTGGCTTAGCAACAACACAACGTCTGCGTGGGTGTCCTGCAGCTCACGCTACTCCTCACCTTCTGATAACACCTCCTGTTGCTTTTGTTGACTAAGTACAAGTTGTTTCAATAAAGAAAAAAAAAAAGGCAAAACTACAGAAATGCTGTTTAAGAATGCTTCTGCATGATGATAGAGACAAATGAGGCAAAAATCGACATTTTCTGTGAACAGAAAAAAAAATAATAAAAAAAAAAAAATCCCATCCATACGATTGGAAACGGCGAGGCTGCACATTTGCGTAGCTCCACTGTGCTGGTTTCGAAGAAGGAAATTATCTGTGGCTGAGCACGAGAATACTAAATCCAAATCTAAGTACAGAAACCATTTCACGCGCTCGTCCTTAAGGAAACCTTCCAAAATCTGCCCCCAAAAAAACCTGGCGAAAATAACTGTGGGGTTAACGAACGGCACAGCTTCTCCTGGGGGCCAAGGTCAGTGTGGGGTGTTGACTGCAGCAGGTCTAAGCTCTCAAAATTCAAGGTAATGATTCGAACACTTTTTTTTTTTTTTTTCATCAGACAGAATTCCTTCGTGTCGATTCCATTTCCCCCCCCCAAAAAAGAAATATGCTGGCTTAATTTTTTTTTTTTTTTTTTTTTTTAT